>NW_027186377.1:418043-418762 GCF_028583685.1 Petaurus breviceps papuanus
TCCATCCATCCATCCATCCATCCATCCATCTATCCTTCCATCCATCCATCCATCTATCTGTGTGTATACATTTATATATGCATGTATATGTATATCATGTGTATGTATGTTATACACATACATACATACATAAAACCAGGTACAAACAAGCTCTACATAGACAGGTCAGTAGATCAATAGATAGATAACCTCTCCATGTGGCTTTGTCTCTCTTGTACATCACTGATTGAATGTTGTCTTCCCCATCAGACCATGTGCTCTTTGAAGTCAGAGACTGTCTTCTGCCTTTCCTTTTATTTTCAGTCTTTAACATGGCTCCTGGTATACGTTAGGTGCTTAATAAATGCTTATTAACTTGTTTGGAGTTTGAACCTGTATCAGCAATGCGATATTCACAATGCCTATGGAAATTACAGATATGCTGATATAATTATCCATCACAAAATACATCAGGCTTGCAATATGGGGGAATAAGCTAGAAAATTTATTAAAATACCAAAAGACTGAGTCCCCAAACCAGAAAGTGAAAGCCATCAGAGTAGTTATGACATTGGCACAGGTAGATAAACTAGAAAGCACCCACATTCTCAAGCCTTTAAAACAGAACAGGCTACCTCAGGCAAAGGTCCTCCTCTCCCCACTCACAGCAAACACCCAGCGTCCTGGAAGAGCGCTCCCAGCAGCTCCGGCCCCTGGCAGTCCTCAGCAGGAGTCCTTAG
>NW_027186377.1:418772-468198 GCF_028583685.1 Petaurus breviceps papuanus
CAGCAGCTCCGGCCCCTGGCAGTCCTCAGCAGGAGTCCTTAGCAGAAGTTCTGGCTGACTCAAAAAGGGCTTCACAGAACCCCAGCTATGCCAGTTACTAACTGTAGAATCATGTCTAAGTCACTCCTTTCTGGGAGCCTCTGTCTGTCTGTCTGTGTATCAGAATAGGAAAACCTGCCTACTCTTTCTAGCTGATGTGCTATATAGAGTACTGGGCCTGAAGTGAGGAAGATCTGAATTCAAATCTAACTCTAGACACTTTTTAGCTTTGTGACCCTGGGCAAGTCACTTACTCTCTGTTCGCCTCAGGATCTTCAACTGTAAAATCTGGGTCCTAATAGCACCCACCTCTCAGGGCTGTTGTGAGGATCAAGTAAAATAACATTTGCCAAAACAAAAGTTCTTAGCACAGTGCCAGAGACCCATGGGAGGCACTATATAAAATGCTTCTCCCTTTCTAACAGAGAAATGAAAACAGCTCAGCTCAGCCTGTTTTCTAAAGACCTCTTGCCTTACAGTCCATCCACCATCTCGGTTTGGGCTCAGAACATAAGGCTTCCCCAAACCTCCCTCCTAAGTACCCTAGTGTAGCTGCCCAGGCCACAGTGGACTACAGCTGGATTCTGCTCCCCACTAATCCGAACAAGATGGGCTGTGGAGGGCTTTTCCCATAGGCTTATTCCTTGGTTTATCAGCTCACTCAGCTGTCTGTGTCTCTGACCACATGCCTGCGATCATTTCCAGAAGAGCCTTTTGAGTCCTTAGAGGCACACAGGCAAGGGGAGAGGGGGTGCATGGGATGTGTGTCATGTTTTGTTTCCTTGGAGGATTTTCTGACTGTGATGGGAAAACTTCAGAAACCCAGCCCTGCCAACTCTCCCGGGTCACGTCTGCCCCATGAAGCCAGTCATGGATTAAATTGGTATGAGCCAGTGGAACGCAGGCATTCGATTCCACGGGAGCCCTAGCATGTGTGCGCGTGTTGGTAGCTTGGACTGGTGAGTGCTGCTGCTGAGCTGGAGACTCAGTTATTAAAAGGGCTCGTTGGGTCCTTATCATTTACAAACAGGTAAACACAGAGAAAAGCCAAACAATCTCCCGAAATTAATTTTCAGCTGAGGGTTTCCTTGTGTTAAAAATGATAAGAAACTCATCAAGAATTACAGTACAAGACTTAACAGTTGTCTGGAGGAGTCACAAGTCTGAGGTTATCTGGGAAGCAGGGACGGAATGGCATTTGCTGAAGCTATTTGTTTGGGGTTGGGTTTTTTTTTTTTGGTACATTATAAACTTGTCCCTGACTTTGAGATGGAGAATAGGGTGCTCCAGGACCCCTTCTCCTACTAGGGACTTTGGTTATGACCTCCAAGATCCATCCATGGAGCACAGAGAAAGGCGCTCAGGACAAGTGCTCAGGGATATCCTTGGCTTTCAGTGGTCTATCCTAGTCTGTTTTCTGGACTGCTTCTTCAAATGAGACAAAATCTGGAGCTGTTCACCCAGCTTCCACTCAGATGGGCAGTTTGGGTAATTAGAGGTCAGTTTCTAAATCTCCTGTCAGGGTTCTAGCGACACTCCTGAGGCATTGTGGGGGGAGGAGTCTTTCTAATGCTATAGTTCATGAGCCTCCCCAGTGTCATTCCCTCAATGATTATCAATTAACATTGTTTAACCAGCCTGCCCTTATTAGCTTTTAGAAAGGAGTATTGTCTAAGGAGTTCTGATCAGAACCTTTGGCACAAAAGATCACCCTCCAAATCTCTGATGCAAATTCCCCCCAGTACAGAGTCCCAGGAAAAGTGGGGTCACACTCAGCAAGTGCTTAGGGATGGCAAGTGTATCTGGCACCTCTTCATGAGGTCCCCAGAAGTTCTGCTTAGATATGGGTCAGCCTTCTTTTAGGGAAGATTTCTTAGAGCGCGTTTTGTCCTTGAAGCTTGACAGAGGTGCTGCTGTCAGCCACTGCACCCTAGTGGGGTACTTAGGAGAAATCTTAAGCCCCCGACTCTGAAATTCATGGACTTGTCCTCTGCCTGAGAAGAGCACAGCGGAAACAAAGACACTGCATCCTCCCTCCCACCCCCATCCCTGCAGTAGATTCCCACAGGGACAGAGAGTTATTGGATGGTTCTTTCTCAAACCTGGGAGGTATTGAAGTTCCGGCCTCTAAACTGGCTTGCTATTTTATCTAGAACCCACAGGACATGACCAAATTTCTTCAGTCAATTCCGGTCCATTGAGTTGCAATGTCTTTTATTGGTGATTGATTGATTGGATTAATGGAGTTATCTAGGCACTATTCATGCCTTGTCCATATTGCTGATTGAGGAGACCAGGGGAGCAGAGGCCTTGTATTGAGCATCCAAAGGATGAAGAAGCTGGAGGCCACCCATTTGGGGATCAGTAGAAGGCATTGGATTTTGGCTCAAAGAAGACTTAGGAAGGGAAGGGAATTGGCATCAATTTAGCACATACTGTACCGGGCCTTTTCCTAAGCACTTTACAAATAAGATCTCATTTTTTCCTTAGGAAGGTATGCTAATGGAGATCAAGAATCTAAAACCCTGGCACGCGGAATAGAGATGAGCCGTGTTCTCTAATGAGGAGCCATGGGGTGGGTGGGGAGAGCCAATTTCGGCTAGATAGCTGGGAGAGTTCTCTAGCAGAGTGAAATGCAATGCCCAGGGAAGCACTGGGCTTCCCCTTTATGGAGCGCTTCAAGCAGACTCTGTAAGACTGCCTACACTGAACTGAGCCAGGGTAGCTTTTTCTGAGATGCTTCCAGTCCAGAGAATCTGGGATTCAGGAATTCCAAATTCTAAACTCTTTCCTTGGGAATGCAAGGCATTCAAATGGCTTCACTCTGGGGGCTGGAAAGTCACTTTACCTCTCAGTGAGAGAATCTGAGGACAGGATCTGAAGGAAGGGAGAGGCTGAGGAATGAGGGAGACATTGGGGATGTTTGGAATCTCTCTGAAGCCATGGCTAGGTATTCTATGCTCCTACGTGGATTCCACTCCTGCAGACTAAGACCTCTTCTTCCAGGAAGGACTGGGAGTGCTGGGGGACAACAGAAGAAAGCTGCCTTTTCTCACTCAAGCAATTATTCTTAACTGGGTAACTTCTACATCTTCAAGCAGCCTGCATGAGGTCTGGGCAGCCAAGAGGTGGGAAAGATGAAGGGAAGGGAGGGCACACCTGCTGGTGGCAGACCTCCATACTGCCCAGCTGGAGCAGATAGGGACTGAGAAGATGGGCAGGCCATGTAACTGGAGCAAGGGATGGGAGGGAGGTACAAAGGCCTTTAAGTGCATCAGTAAGTCAGAGGGCAGTGCCTAGATGTCTCGAAGGTCTAGTGGGAGGTCAGGTGGCAAGGACTGTCATCTGCCCAGGTCCTGTGCCCATAGGATGTCTGGGACTTTCCACCTGTCATGTGACCACATTCTCTTAATTATCATCTCCTCCATTGGAACAGAAGCCCCTTGAGAGCAAGCACCCTATTTATGTTTGTTGGGAGCCCTAGCACCTAGCTAAACACTTTGCCCAAAGTAAGCATTTAACCCAAAGGGCCAAGTTTCAGAGTCAAGCACTTAGCATTTAGCAAAAAATGCTTGGAAAATGGGGAAGCAGTTTGGCAGAAACTAAATATAGACCAACATCTCATGCTGTACACCACGAAAAACTCAAAGTGGGTCCATGGGTTAGATAGAAAGGGTGATAGCATAAGCCAATGAGGGAGCATTGGAGATTGTACCTGTCAGATCTATGGAGAAGGGAAAAGCTTAGGACTGAGCAAGAGACAGAGTCAATCATGGCAGCTAAAATGGATCCTTCTGATGACATGAAATTACAAGGGTTTTATGAAAACAAAACCAATGCATCTAAAATTAGAAGGAAAGCAGGAAGCTAGAGATTTTTTTTTCCAGCAAGTTTACCCAATAAAGGCCTCATTTCTCAAATATATAGGAAGCTGAGCCAAATTTATAAACTACGAGCCATTCTCTAATTTAATTGACCAATAGTCAAGGAATGTGACTGGGCAGTTTTCAGAATAACAAATCAAAGCTATCAATCATCATTTAAAGTGCTTTAACTCATTAGTGATTAGAAAAATGCAAATAAAAAAAAAACTCTGACATACCATCTCACAGCTACCTCATTGGATAATTTGACAGAAAAGAAAAATGAGAAATGCTTGAAGGGATGTGGAAAAATAGGCACACTGATGCACTGTTGGTGGAACTGCTCTGCAGAACAATTTGGAACTATGCCCAAAGGGCTATCAAACTCTGCATAGCCTTTGACCCAGCAATACCACGACTAGATCTGTGTCCTAAGGAGATCAAAGAAAAGGAAAAGGGACCCACATGTGCAAAAATATTTTTAACTGCTCTTTCTGTGGCAAAAAAGAACTGGAAACTGAGGAGATGCCCATCAACTGGGGAATGGCTGAACTAGTTGCCGTCTATGATTGTGATGGAATATTATTGTGCTATAAGAAATGGCAAGGAGGATGGCTTCAGAAACCTGTGAAGACTTATGTGAACTGATACATAGTAATGTGAGAAGAATCATGTGAACATTTCATGCTATAACAGCAATCTTCTAACAATGATCAACTATTAAATATCTGGTTACTCTGAGCAAAAAAAAAATGATTCAAAACAATCCAAAGGACTCATGAAAAACTCTTTCCTCCTACAAAGAGAGAAGTGATGAACTCTGAGCACAGATTGAAAAAGACTTTTTTTCCACTTCATTTTTCTTGCTTTTTTTTTTTACAACATGGCTAATATGGAAATAAGTTTTGCATGACTGTGAATGTATAATTTATATCATATTGTTTGCTTTCTCAATGGGTGGGGAAGGACGGAAAGGAGGGAGAGAATTTGGAACTCATTTTATTTTAAAAATAAATTATATACACACATATGTATACATTGAAAAAGACAAAGTAAGCATTTAATAAAGAGCTGATTTATTCCTGCGCTTCTACCTTACAATTCCTTGAAGGCATCTTTTACTCTGTTTCTTTTTCCAAGTTCCTTAATGATTATATGCCACCTCTAGCTCTTTCCCACAATGCATTTCTCTGTTGCTCCCTATGTGGTATTCATTTTTAATTATTTGGAGGCAGTTAGGTTCTGTGTTGTGCTGCCAGAGAGCAACAGTGGTAGAATGGAGGCATCAATATGGCAGCCTTTTGCTTTTGTGGGAACCTTGGAGTCCTTTAAAGAACTTCCTAGTTTCCTTAACTTAATCCTCCCCACCTTGTTCCTCCTGTTCAACTCTGGACCCAACTTGCTGCTCATTAGTTATACAAACTGCTAGAGATGTTCTATAGAGTGTCCTTGCAAATGCATTCTGTAATCTCTGCGATTCTTCATCCACTTGATATAACCAGTAGGTGTGATTAGGCCAAATTCCTTTGATCAATTGCAGATTTCTTCTAAGAAGACTCAAAACTAATCCTGTTCAATGATCGTAAACTCAGATGAGGGAGGCATAAAACATGGAGATGTGTGCTGGCCAAAGAAGGTCACCATTGGAATTGAAGACATTCAGGACAGAATTTGGTCAAAGAGCCATTCCCTAAGGATGCTGATGTCATCCAGACGCTCCTCTTTGGGCTGGACACTGTGCTGGAAAAGGAAATTAGGGATTGGCACGTCTTGTACTGGGTCACCCTGATCCCATCTGGAATCAGAAGGATTTGATTTAGAATTTCCGAGGAGCGTGGAGATTTCGGATGCACCTCCCACAAGCCCTACCTATGACACCCAAGTAAGTAGAAAACAGTAGCTGAGTATGCATTGCCCCCAGGGAAGCCCATTCTACTTTGGAGAAGTTCTTGTTAGGAAGCTCTTCCTGAAACATTTTACCTGTCAGATTCATGGAGAAAGAAAGAATTTGTGTCCAAACAAGAGACAGAAAGTAGTACAGTATGAAAAATGGGCAATTTTGACTACATCAAATTAAAAAGTCTTTGTTCAAACATAAACAATGAATCTAGGATTAGAAGGAAAGCAGGAAAATGGGAGAAATGTATAGCAAATGTCTCCGAGAAAGGCCTCATTTCTTAAATATATAGAGAACTGAGTCAAATTTATGGAAATATGAGTCATTCCCCAATTGGTAAATAGTCAAAGAATATGAACAGGAAGTTTCCAAAAGAAATCAAAGCTCTCCATAATCACATGAAAAAAATTCTTTAAATCTAATTCATTAAAGAAAGGCAAATTAAAACAACTCTGAGGTACCATCTCACATCTTTCAAATTGGTTAATACGATGTAATGGGAATGCAAATTTGGAAGATCTTCCCTGCCCCTAGGCTAAAGTGCACCAGAAGCCTGGGGAGGGAGGCTTGTTTTTCAGTAGATACTTTTTGATTGGCCAGTGGGTCAGTAAGGTTGTTACATTTTCTGAGCCAGGAGAAGGCTATATAAGCCCTGATGTGTAGCTTTGTTTTGGGACTCACTTTGAGAAGTGTTCTGTGATTTGATCTGAATTCTGGGAAGCCGTTGTTGAGAGTCCCCCGGCTTTGAAAAACCCAGAATGTGGAAACCCAGATGTTGACTGGGTATGGATGTAATTGTTGGACAGTTTGGAAATCTGTCTACTTGATGTTTCTGTCTTGATAATTATGCCTGTATGCTTTGAGGTTCAGGGTGCTGACCTTTTCTCCTGAACAAGGTAAACGATATATGTCTGACTGATTAAAGTAAGCCTGTTAACCCATTTTGAGTTGCTTTCCTTTAACAAAGCAGATCCAAGAACCTGTGGTAGCTGCAAACCCTGAGGTCGCTTGGGGTGCTTGCCGCTACATACGACAAGAAAGGAGTTGGAAGGGATGTAGAAAAAGAGGGACACCAGTGCACTGTTGGTGAGTTGTAAACAGTTCCAATCATTCTTAAGAGCAATTTTAAAAATTTGCCCAAAAGGCTATAAAACCCTGTGTGTGTGTATGCCCTTTGACCCAGCAATACTACTACTAGGTCTTCACCCCAAGAAATCAAAGAAAAAAGAAAAGAGCCTATATACAAACATATTTATAGCAGTTCTTTCTGTGGTGGCAAAGAATTGGAAAGTGCAGGGTGCCTATCCATTGGGGAATGACTGAACTAGTGGTATACAATTGTGATGGAATGTTGTGTTAACTGATGCAAAGTGAAGTGAACAGAATCTGGAAAACATTGTGCACAGTAACAACAATATTGTATGATGATCAACTGTGAATTAGTGTTTCTCAGCAACATAGTGATGCAGGAAAATTCCAAAGGACTTAAGTTGAAAAATGCTATCCCTCTCCAGAGAAAAATGATGGGGTTCGAATACAGATTGAAGCATGCTTTTTTTACGTCTTTTATTATTCTTGGGACTGGTTTTTTTGGTCTGTGTTTTCTTTTGCAACATAGCTAATAATGGAAATGTTTTGCAGGACTGCACATATATAATCTGTATCAAATTGCTTACCTTTTCAAGGAAGGGGATGGAAGGGAGGGAGGGAGGGAAAGAATTTGGAACTCAAAATTTCAAGAAATGAATGTTAAAAATTCTGTTTACATGGAATTGAGAAAAAATAAAAGAAGCTCTTCCTGACATCCACACACTCCCTCCACAAAGTTCCCTCAGACTGCTGGTTCCGCCCTCTAGACTCAAGAAAGACAAGTCTATCTGAGGCCCTCCATATACTTGAAGGTAGCTCTCATTAACCTCCCTCCCCCACCGTCTTCTCTTCTCCATTCTAACCATGCCCAGGTCCTCCACTTCATCGGCAAAAGTTATGGACTCATGCCCCTTCAGTATCGTTGCAGCCATTCCCTGCATGAATCACTATTTCTACTTTTTGCATGCCTGCTCTGTCAGATTATAATCTTTCTGGAAGCCTCTTGAACAGAGGGAACTCATTGTATTCAGGGAACTCTACTTCCCAAAATTTCTATAATCCTTCTCCATAGAGATAGCAGTGTTGGGAAATTAGGTTCCCTAATTTGGGAAGGCAATGAATGCATGATTGAATTGGACTGAGAGAAGGGTCGGGAGTCCACAGGACTGAATCCTAGACTAAGCTTTGCTGTGAGAATTTGGGCAAGGGGCTCACCTTTTCTGAGCCTCAGTTTCCTCCTCTGTGAAAGGAGAGAAGAGGACCAGATGACTTCCAGGGCCCCTCAGAGCTCTGACTTGGAGGTGTTCCCCTTCCCCCTCCCTCTGCCAAGAATGTGGGGAGGGGCTGGCAGGTTGTTGTAAAGCATAGCCCTCCAGTCTGCCTTCAGCTAATGAGTTCAGTGGTCCCAAAGGTCCTGGAGATTGGCCTCTCTGCCAACATTATCTTGCACCTGTTTCTAATTTCATTTCCTGGTTTAACAAAGTCATCATGCCTGCTGAGTGAGAAAATCCTGTTTGGAAAGTGCCCCATCATTCATTTCTCTGGGCCCGAGGTGTGATGGAGACATCTCCAAACTTTGCTCTCAATGTCAGTAGATATCACCCCTAGGATTGGGCTGAGAAGTCCAGGAAGGGAAAGGAGCCCGACTAAGATGCATTATATTATTCTTTTTTTTTTCAAATTAACAAGTCATTTTGTGTCCCTTCTACATTCACCCCCCACTGTCAAACAAAACAAAACAAAACAAAACAGAAAAGCAAAAACTTTGTAACAGATAATTCAGAGTCAAGCAAAACCAATGTCAGTGTTGGCCATATTCAATAAATATATTATAACCCTATTTTTACATAGATCTTTTAAGCTTCCTTGATCTCATTCATTCTTCAAAACAATTGAGTCAGTGCAGACAGACGATGCCTGATCAAGCCCATTTGACAGTTGTGGAAAGTTGAATGAACTTACAGACAGAAAGTTCTACAGCCAGGACAAGGACCCGGTCTAAGCTCTTTCCTCTATACTCCCCTCTCTGTCTCCAAAGTGGGCAAGTCACTAGTAGATGGAACACTGAACTTAGAATCAGAAATACTTGAGTTCCAATTCTGCCTCAGACACTATATGAAATTTCTCTCAGTTTCAGTTTTCCTAGAGAATCAGCAGGGGCCCAGTCCTCATGCAGTGAGAGCCATGTGTAGGGGGTAAGACTGAATTGCTGAATTCAGAGATTAGGGGAGAATTGGCTCTCTAAAATGTGAGCAGCTGTGGAATGAACAACAGCCCAAAATGTCCATGGAGCAGAGACAGAGATTAAACATGGCATGTTCCTCCTGGAATCCATTTCTCCCTTCCACTACATAGAACCAGAAAGAGGAATTTAGGCATTGTCAGATAGTCTGAGCAGCACTCATGCTCCTTTGAGGAAAGATGCTTCCCTTGAGTGAATGCTCTACCTGAAGGATGCTAGTCCCTTATAATAAGGTATAGACTACAGCCTGTGAGTGAAGCAGCAGGGGGTGATGGAAATAGCCAGGCTCACACTTAATGAAGAATCCTTCTGCTGCAGCCCCTATAAGGGAATATCTGTGAGCTTGTTAGTACCCTGAAATCCTGAAGCAGCTGATCACCAAGGCCCATTAATACCCTCAAGGCTACTAACTCCAGGGGAGAATTGGGGCACATGAATTTTATAACTTGAGAATCTCCGAGCCAGAAAGGACCTGAGACTATAAATTTCAACATGTGGCTTAACAAGAATCTTCTCAGCAGCATCCCAGACAAGTGAGCATCCAGACTGCTTGAAGACCTCCAGTGACGAGAAGCTCACTCTCTTGCTTTGGGCAAGTTCTCATTGCAAGGCTTCTTTTTTCCAAATTCAAGGGGTTTTCAGTAAGATAAGGGTTGACTTTTCACCACATTCCCCCAGAGGCTTAAGAATTTCTGAGGAACAAAAGAAAACAAAATGTCAGAAAAATCAAGCTTCACAAAGCCAAAGAGAGTCACTAAATAGCTGGGATGAAGCCATTTTCCATTGCCATGTTCCAGGCTGGTGGGAAGCTGCTGAGATTGTTAGGGCAACCTCCTGCCCTGCTCCCCTTGGGAGCTTAGGGAAGGGAGGGCGTGGAGGAATCATTGCTTTTTGCACCAAACACACAATTCTGTCTCAGGGAGCATGTAGGAAAAACACTGACTCTGTAGTAAGTAGACCTGAGTTCAAATCCAGCCCCTTTTACAATAGGAAAACCTCTTCATCTTTCTTGCCCCCAGTTTCCTCCTCTGGAAAATAATAGACTTGGGCTAGATTGCCTTTATGGTCTCTTCCAGCTTTCTGCAATGTGATTCTAAAGATGATGTAATTCATCTGCTTTATTTTGCATCTGGGGAGACCACAGTGCAGGGGCAGGACATGCTTTGATCTAGTCCTATAGCTGGCCATTGGCAAACTCTGGCCTGCTGAATCCTGGGCCAGGATATCTTCTTTAGGTGGTTTAATGTTAATGGGATGTAAGATCTTCCCCGCCTATCAAGAGGCCTTATGTGGAGCCCATTAAGGGAAGTTGGCTTGGGGATACTTGCTTGTAGGAAGGCTTTCACACCTTTTGCTAATTTCTAATTAGGCCCTGATGCCCTCTGGCTCTGAGAAGTGTGTACAGACTCTGACTTGGTATTTTGCTTTGGGGGCTCGCTTAGGAGAAGGATCTTGTGATTCTCTGGTCGAGATTCTGAGTCACATGTTCAGAGCTCCCCAACTGCTCAGATGTAAAGGCCCTCTCCATCCAGGGATATATATAAAGTATATGGTTGATTCAGGCAGTCAAAGCCCTGTCTGTTATTTTTTTTTAATTTCTCTGCTTATATTTTCTCTGAAGTTCAGGGTGCTGATTTTTCCCCTGAATTAGTGAATGTAATCAAAAAAGATTATTGGCCCCTTAAACAGCTATTTTTTCCTAGTAAAGTGTATCTAAGAACCTGTGCTAGTAGCCATCCTGGGGATGCCAGTGTGGCTGCCCTTACAGGTGGTCCTTCCCCATCCTGGCAACCCTCCTCTGAGGCTTATCAATGTCCTTCCCAAACAATGGTGCCCCAAATTTAACAAAACTCCAGATGTTGTCTGACCCTGGATGAGTATAGAGGGACAGTCACCTCCCTAATCGTGGAAGTTCTGCCTCTCCTAATACCACCCAAAATTGCATTAGCTTCTCTGGCTGCCAAACCACAAAACAGAAGCTCCTGGACAGTTACTACTCTTCCATTACTTTGTAATCCCAGGATTAAGCATGGTTCCTGGAGTACAATAGGTGCTCAATCAATACGTTGCTTGATGATTGATTGGCTGACAATTCTGATTGTGTTTTCAAAACATTTTCCAACAATAAGTTGTAAGTGTCCATGTTTTCCCTAGGCTCTCTTTATGCCATATGGCAGCAGGTACAGAGCTCAGCATCAGGAGACTTTGGAAGGAAGCTCTGGAGTATCCTAGGCAAGTCATTTCATCAATGAGCTTGAGAGTTAAGGGAAGAGACCAAGCACAATGTTAAATGAAAATCCTTGCTGTGCACCAGGCGTCATGCTGAGTGCCTCATCAATATTAGGGCATCCAGTTTCTTCCTGTGTAAACGCAGGAGTGCACCCTCCCTGGCTTCTAGTTTCTTTCCCCTTAAACCTAAAAGGAGGGCACAAAGATGACCGGCCATGTCAATGTTGACATGCGAATACAACAGAATCCTACTACAACAATGCGGAAGCTGTCAGAGAAAACACACAGGAACTGAGGCAGAATGAAGTGAGCACAGGGGGAATTTATACAAGGACAATATCTCTGTAAAATAAACAACTTTGAAAGACTAAGAATTCCGATCAAGGAAGCAAGCGAACAACCGCCATCCCAATAGCTGAGGATAAGGCACATTCCCCACCTCCCAACAAAGAGATGCACGTTTTGGGATATGCTTAATATGGGAATGTGTTTTGCTTGATGTTGCTTATTTATTAAAAAGTCCCCCTCTTCCACTTTAAGGGGAAAAGAGGAGAGAAAAAAAATACTTGTTTATTTAAAAAATAATGCAGTCAAAAATATATGAACCAATTAATAAGTGCCTCAATCAAAAAATAAATAAACAAATAATATTTGAGCCAATCAGTGGCTGTCTCCAGAACTGCAAGAGAACCACAGAGGACATCTCCTATCTGGACTGAAAGCAGATACTACAGGATTCCACTGGAAATGGGGATGGACAAAGCATTGGGTCCAAGTCCAGCCAAGTCACTGACCTTCAGTCAGTTTTCAGGATTGCACTTTAAATTGTGAATGGGACTCATTTAAATAAGAGATGCATTTCCAGGGAGTTGACTTCATAGCAAAATTCCATTTTAAAAAAAAGTAGAAAGCCTTCTGAGTTTGGAATCTGAAAAGCTAGATTTGAATGTCACCTCTTCCTCTTACTACTTACGGTATCCCTTCCTATCTCTGGAACTGACTTACCCCATCCTCAAAGCTGAGAGGGGAGTGGAGGCCTCTGTGACCCTGACTAGCTCTTCTCTGATTTTATGATCCTATGCATCCATATCTGAGTAAGAACCCCATACAATGCCTCCAGTGGTCATCTAGATTGTGTTTGAAGACTTCCAAAGAGGAAAATCCACAGCTCCTTGAGGCATCTGATTCCACTTCATAAAGCTCTCCTTGTTAGGAAGGGGTTTCATTTGTTTGTTTTTTATGCCCTGACGGCAAGCCTACATACATATCTGTAATTTCCACCATTTGGTCAGTGACCCAACAGGGGACTCTTCTCATCAAACCAGCAAGCAGCACTGCCATCTTCCCAGAAATGAGAAAGAGGAGGCTGGGGAAGATAAGGATGATAGCTTCTAGCTAAGCTCTATGGAATAAAAGATAAATGGAATGCAAATAATAACAAAAATCACATTACCATCAGCTCAACCACCAATATGTTGACAAAGACGTATCAAATAACTGAATCAGGCAGGTTTGTTTGTAGAGATAGATATGAGGTTTATGAAGGCAAGTCAGGACTAGGTCCTTGGCTCAATAAGCTACAGGAAGGTTATTTTTAAGCTGTCTGTTCTTAATGATCGATACAAATTGGACAAAGAAATGGTAGAAATTGTGCAACACATTGCTGCTGATGCAAAAGTTTAGCATCTATTAAACATATGTGCAAGATATATCCTGATTGCTGGAATTCTACATCAGAAGTTTAAAATCTTTCATGGTACAACAGATGACAAATTCCCACTCTACAAATATGGATTTCAAAATATCTTAGAGAATTGAACCAAGAAACTGTCCTTGGAACTGACCATGATCACAGGCTTAACTTCTGTCCACAATCACCCAACCATAACACCATACACACACACACACAACACACACACACACACATACACACACACAAATAGTATTTTAAAAGATGTCAAGATCCCAAAGCCTCCTAATCTACTCTAAACCCCATGGAATTAAAAGCTTTTACTATCTCTAGACCATCCCAAGATCAAAACCATGAAGGAGCAGGATGTGACAGCCCATTCCTGGTGCCCCACCTGGCTGCCTCAGTGTGCCTAGAGGCCATGCAATCACTTCCAGACACTTTTATCCAGCTGCAGAAAATTCTTATTTTATCTACTTGAACAACAGTCTTCAGAACATGAAACATAAAAGAATAACCACAGGTTAGTGACTTGTCCCTTGACTGTATCTGAACATCATTAACACAGTGAAGGAAAAGGACCATATCAGCTGTCATGTGGATTATTCTTATGGTTTCCAAAGTATTTTCTTTGGGGAGCTGTCAGTTGGGCCCTAGTTCCCCAACAGGCCCCCAGGGGAGTCTCTTGGAACCTGCCCTCAATACAGAAATATGACCTCTTCGGGCTCCAACTGTGGGGCCCTAGTTCAGGGCCTCTCCCTGCTGTCAAGGGCTATGTCTGACTCAGGATCATAGAGTTGGGTGGCAGTACCAGAACCAGAACCCAGTTTCCTTGATTCTGCATGCCTAGGGCCTTCCTGTCACACCCCACTGCTTCTCAGGGCAGCAGTTTTCAATGTTATGAAAATATAGCAGCTGATTAGAATTTTTCATCTCTGTGAAAAACCCCCAAGTTAATTGGCTTATCTCAACAGATATAAGCTTCCCTTGCTTCAGGGCAGAAGTTTGTGCAATCTAATCAGCAGGGGTTCAGTACCTGTAATGGGACAGCAACCTTGTGCACAACTGTAATGAGCCAGACCCAGCCATCATATGATGTAAGATACTTGTCCACTCCACTCACAATAGCTGAGGACCTCAACTCACCAAACGACCCCAAGAGAAAAAAGGACACTTTCCATGATCTCCTCTGTTGCCTCTTTTATATGTCTAATCCCCTTAACATTACCTGCTATTTTCCCTCTGATAATATGGCCTGACTCAAGAATTAGAGACATTGGCTTCATATCCCACCTCTGATATGACCTTCATGGCAACAGACAAATGGCTTAATTTCTCTGGGTCTCAGTTTTATCATCTGTAAAAACAAGGGGGTTAAATTCGATGGCCTCTGAGGTTACTTGCAATTCTTGGTCTATAAATTTATGGTTTCCCCTGTTCCAGACTCAGAGAAGGAAGTGGCTCTCTGTTTACCAAGTCTATCCCCACTTCAGGTACCAAGACCCCATCTCAAGCTCGTCTGTGAACTTGCCCCTTCAGTCATACTATCCTGACCTGCCCAGTCTTCAAGCTCTCCTTATGCACTGTTACATGAATATTGCCCTTAATATAAAAACCGCTTTGCTTGGTTCTGCCTTCCCCATTCTCTTTCCTCTTGTTCCTGAACTCCAAGAAAAAAAAGGCTGTCCAGTCTCTTTGCTTCAGTCTCTTTGCTTCAGTTTCTTACCTATCGCTCACTTTTCTCCTCTGTCACTATGGCTTCTGACCTCATCTTCAATTGAACTTCAACTCTCAAAGGTTCCCAAAGATCTAACTGCTTAATGACATTGGCCACTTCTCAGGCTCATCCTTCCTGATTTTGCTGCAGCATTTGAGTCTGCTGCTAATCCTCTCCTCCTGAGTGCCATCTTCTTCCTCTGTCTTCATGACTTTTATGATAGTCTTCTTTCCTGGTTTTATTCCTTCCTCTATGGCTGTTCTGTCTCCATTTTCATTCTAGGCTGATCCACATTCTGCCTCATATGCATTTGACCCCAGGCTCTTTCCTGGGTTTCTGTTCTGTTATGTTTCTATAAACTTTATCTTAGATAACCTAATGCACAAAGTACCTCTCATTAGCTTTCTCAAATATCTGTGTATCTACTTATGGATGGCACAACCATTCTTCCAGTTTGTTGGGTTTCCAGCCTCAGTATTTTCCATCTTCCATCATCCACCTTCCATCATTCCATAATGCTCCCACCCCAGTATCCAACAAGTGCCAAGGCTTATCAATCCCCCTTCCACACTATCTCCCATCTCTGAACACTGCTTTCTACCTTCATAACCCCAGTTTTGTTTTGGGCCCTCATTTTTATTTATTAGATTATTGTAATGGCCTCCAGTGGCCCAAGTTCCGTTCATTCAAGTTTGCCCTTCATATAGTGGCTAAATTGCTATTCCCAAACCACAAGTCTAATCATGCCACTTGCTTGCTTGCTCCCCAATGCATCTAAGATAAAATGTAGATGAAAGCATGGGTCCTATTAAGACT
The DNA here is from genome assembly GCF_028583685.1 of Petaurus breviceps papuanus. Classification (NCBI taxonomy): domain Eukaryota; kingdom Metazoa; phylum Chordata; class Mammalia; order Diprotodontia; family Petauridae; genus Petaurus; species Petaurus breviceps. Next base: position 434,355 of record NW_027186377.1, read on the forward strand.
TCAGCAAGGTTGAAGGTCTTGAAGGTTAGGGCTGGACTCTCCTATCTTCTGCTTGAAAATGACAAACCTCAGAGCCGAGGCCCTGAGGGAATCAAAGAGGAGAGTCTTGTACCCATCCTAAGCCAAGAGAAAAGAGTACAACAGCATTCGAGATAAAAAGAATTGTACTATAACACCCCATTGGGAAAAACCCAGCAACTACCGGCCAAGATATAGAGCAGTAGCTGCACAAACACTACAGTTGCCCATCAAAGAGTGAGCCTAGGCAGTCCAGCAGACTATGGCGTCCATTAGAAAAGATACACCCTGTGAATAGTCAGCCCTTTCAGACAATTTCCCCAGTCTAGACTGGCAAAAACTGTACCCAGCAGTTGCCCTCCAGGATCTCTCCTCCAAACTCATACAGGCACTGTCAGGTTGGCCCCCAAAAGTGCAATTACTACCTCAAGTTCTAGGGGTAACTTTGTGATTGATCTTCTGTTAGTGATGGACAATATCTCTGCTGTTCATCTATCCCTCACAGAGCACGGTATCAACCCACTCAATATAACAAGGTTCACTGTATTAAGCACCTGTTATACTTCTGGCAGCACAATGACATTGGAATGAAGACACAAATGAAAATAGCCTCTTCCCTTAAGAAATTTAGATTTGATTGGAGGAAAATAAGCACAAAGATGTTCTGAATGGGGAGGGGCAGAGTCATCCCTGAAGGACAGCATCAGAACTCAGCCTAATTTAAGAACTTCACAGGCTCAGAAACCAAAAAATTCTGGACTCAGTGCCTCAGGGAAGGGGAAGGGCTCCATCCTTAAGAAAATGTTTAGTAAGAGACATTTGTTGGCCATCTCATCTGCTGCTATGGGGGAGGGGAGTGGGGAAAGGTGGTTCTTTCACACATCTTCAGGAGAAGAGGCTGGCCCCTGACCACAGAGCACTGTTGTTCTGTGAACCTAGATTTTAGAAGGGTCACTTTTGTTTTGGGAATTAGGAACCAAAGGGTCTGAATTTGGATCTTGCCTTTGCTACTTTTTACTTGTATGGCATTATGCAACAAGTTCATCAAATTTTCTGGGCATCAGTTTCTTTCTCTGGGAAAGAGTAACTTTAAAATAATGATTTCCATCCTAAGCTGCATTAATAGAGGTCAGGTGTCTCCAAAGAGAACTAATGATGAACTAATGATTAATTAATATTAATGATTAATAACTAGTGATGAACTAATTCTGCTCTATGATGGCCTGATAAGTCCAACATGGAAGATGAGGTTCAGTTGAAGGCCTTGGCTTTTAGCTCAATTCAATTCAAAAAGCATACATTAAGCACCATATATAGGCCTGGACCTGTGCTATGAGATAAGAATGCCAAGCAAAAAAGAAAGAAAAATGAATATCTACTTTCAAAGAGTCAGCCTTCTATGTGAGGGGAAGCGGCATCAAGTGCAAAGATAAGTAGACAGTCCTAGAACCCCTGAAAACATTAGCCAAACCCTCTCCCAGGATTTCTGTAAGCATACAACAAGAAAATCATTCTTCAGGGCTTCTGAACCAACAGAAAGGTTCCCAGACCCCTGCAACAACAACACTGTCCTTCACCAGTGGACAGTATTCACTCTGTCTGCAGGACAGTCTCCAGACCCCTGCAACCACAGCACTGTCCTTCACCAGTGGACAGTATTCACTCTCTGTCTGCAGGACAGTCTCAGGAGCTCTTAGCCAACAGCCAGGTTCCAGGACTTCTTCAACAAAAGGACTGTCTTTCACCAGTGGACAAATCTGGCAAAACAACATCAAAACAGACAAAGTACCAGCAAAACAGCTCCTCAGTCCTTGGCAGCTCCGGGGGCAGGTCTCAAAAGTCCAGGGCAATTCAAGGTGGCCCCCCAGCAATTCTTTCAGTCTCTCTCTCTGCCTCCATGAGGTGCTGCTTCCAAAAAGTTCTTCTGCCTCTCTCTTGTGTCTCTCCAAATCTACGTCACCAGCTCCTCCCAGTTCATGTCTCTCTTTTCAAGTCAATAAGTCCATTCCACAGGTGGGATTAACAAGCTCTGGGTTTTAGCACAATCAGTTTGAAAATAAAGCCAATACAGGGGGAACTTTATATTCCATTATTATCACATTGATACATACATACATGCATGCATGCATGCATGCCTAGAGAGATAGATGATACATATATAATACATATATACCTACATAGATAGATGATATATATGTAAACACATAGATATCTGGAGACATACATACATACATACATACATACATGTATACTGACTTACCTAGAAATATTGCTAAATAGATGATACATAGATACCTACATACATGCATACATACATGATACATGCATATACACATAGTTTGACAGACACATACATACACACGTACCTAGATAGAATGATAAGTGATACATAGATAGATAGACAGACAGGTAGATAGATAGATAGATAGATAGATAGATAGATAGATAGATAGATAGATAGATAGACCACTTGAAGACTTATTATGAGCCAAGCACTGTGCTAAATATTGGCAATAGATGAACAAGAAGACAAGACAGCCTCTATGCTGAAGGAGCTTATATTCTAATGGGGAAGAGAAAACAGGAAGGGTAGGGAGAGGCTGCAGGTGGAAAGGCAGAGATGTTCTTAGAGTGAGTTGATCCAGGAAGGAGGCGAGTATGGTTAAGGTCCGTCAAGAAGTGAAAATCCCAGGCAATGACCCACCAATCAAGGGAACAGGTTCCCAAGGTCATCCTGAGGTGGATGAGGATGGACAAGGATAGCAATTCATAGTTATGTACATAAAATAGTATTTCAAGGAAAAGCATCGTGACTTTCTTCAGGGGGAAGGGAATACTGACTTATGATGGGATAAGGAAAGGTGTTTTGTAGGACATGACACTTGAACAAGTTATTATGGATTCTAGGAGGAAGAGGGAGAGAAGAAAGAGAGTCCAAATCTGAAGTACAGTCTGTAAAAGGCAGAGAGGAGTAATAGAGTGTTAAATATGAAAAAGCAGCAAGTAGGGTAACTGGGCTGAACCACAGAGTATGTGAGGGAGTGATACTGACACAAACTGGAGAGAAACTGGAGAATCTCCACATCTGTGAGAACTTGAGTAGGACTGTGAAGGACATAGAGAAGATATGTGAGCATCTGCCAAAGACACTGGGCGGTTGTAGCCTGGAGAAGAGGAGGTTGAGGATAGAGATGTATGTTTGTGGTCATCAAATACTCACAAGGCTGTCATGTAGGAGAAAGGTTAGATTTGTCCTGCTTGGCCCACAGGGCAGAACCAGAAGTGATGGGTAAAAGTTAAGATGAAGTAACCTCAGTCCTTCCATGAGGGAGGATTTCCACTTGAGGAACAGGAATCTAACAACAGCTTGAAGGAGCAAGCTACTCCCACTGACTCAACGCAACTGCACATAGTGGAGACAGTAGGATGGATTTTTTTATTCCACAGGAAAATGAACATCTGCTTGTAATTACTGGAACTTAAGAGCCTTTGCCCCAATAGGAAATATTATAGTAAATGGTTGTTGTTTGCCTTTTGTTCTCGAAGAGGACCATGACATCAGGAAGGCGACGCCATGACTTGAAAGTGAATTGGATTTAAGTGAGGGAGGCTGTGCAAAGTCACCAGCCTCACTTTCACGTTCAGAGCCATCTGGGTCCAGTGGCCAGATGTAGATCAGGATCACTGCAGAGGGACCAGGATGCACTGGGAGACATCTCAGAATGCTCACTTTGACTAAGGCAGCGCCCATTCAGTGATTAAGGCTAAGTAAAAAATGAGCCAAGGAATGGTCCCTTATACCTAATTAAAATAAAAACAATCTGGAATGGGAAGATCTTCAAAGTTTCTGGCCAAAATGGACATAATTACTATTTACATTCTGAGCCTTCAGCACCCAAACAATGACAACTAAGAGGGACTTGGGATGGGACCTATTGTTCATCAATCAATGAGATCTAGAGTGAAGTGAGTTTAAGGCACTGTCTTTAAGAAAGAAATCTAGCCCATAAACCCCAGCTAGTTTGCTAGGTTTCACCCATCAAAATTTGTATTCCATTGGGTAGAGAATCCACAATAGTTACTTTAAAATTGGAACACTAATGCATTGTCAGTGGAGTTGTGAACTGATCTAACCAGTCTGGAGAGCAATTTGAAACTGCTCAAAAGGCAACCAAACTGTGCATACCCTTTGGTCCAGCAATGCTATTGCTAGGTGTGTATTCCAAAGAGATAATAAAAAAGGGAAAAGGACCCAGATGTACAAAAACACTTATAGTAGCTCTTTTGTCATGGCAGACTTGGAAATTGAGAGGATGCCCATTAACTGGGGGATGACTGAAAAAGTTGGTATGTGAATGTAATGGAATACTAGCACACTATAAGAAATGATGAGCAGGTTTCAGAAAAACCGGGAAAGACTTATATGAACTAATGCTGAGAAAAGTGAGCAGAACCAAGAGAGTATTGAACACAGTAACAGCAATGTTGCATGATGACCAACTTTGATAGATTTGATTCTTCTCAGCAAGCCAAGACAATTCCAAATGACTCATGATGGAAAATGCTGGAGAAAGAACCATGGAGAATGAATGCAGATTAAAGCATACTCTTTTCATTTTTTGTGCTTTCTTTCTCATGGGTTTTCCCGTTTGTTTGGACTTTTCTTTCACAACATGACTAATGTGGAAATATATTAAACATGATTGTACCTATATCATATTTAACATGATGTAACCTATATCAGACTACTTGCTGTCTTGGGGGAGGGGAGGGAGGAGGGGAGTGACAGAAGGAAAAACTTTGGAACTCAAAATTTTACAAAAATGAATGTTGAAAACTATCTTTACATATAATTGGGGGGAAATAGCATTAAGGAAAAAAGAAGAACCCTGTGGTCCAAGCCCCTGTCTTGGTCATGGGGGCTTTTACTTATAGCATTCTTCTTTCAGAGTCTGCAGCTCCAGAGCCAGTCAGGGTCCCAGTCTCTTTGGTAGCAAGATGCCCTTCCTCCAGAATCCCCTTGCCTGGTGTTGCAGCCCATATCTCCTAGCTTGGCTTTCAAGCTGCTCTTGTCTGAAGCTTTCATGTCCTTGTTCAAGAATTTCCTGACTCTGTATAATCCAGCTCTCAACTAGTTATTTTTAGGACCCAATTGATTCAAGCATCTTCCAACTTTTGGAAAAAAAATTCAACCGGGAGATGCTATCAATCATGGCGTGGTTTGCATGCTTATTTAGTTGGTTAGTAATTAAAGGCGGCTAAAAATACCAGGCAGGCATGAATGGGGGGATTTTTATATCTCTCCTCCTTCATAGAGAAGACACAAGTCCCATCAATCAAGCCATTGGTAGCTGAAGTCATTATCACTGAAATAAAGGCAATTATACACAAATGAATATTAATGAGGCATCCAGGCAAAATGAGGGTCAGTTCTTAACACTTAAAATGAAATTGTCGGGAAGCAGGGCTCAGCGATAATCGGTTATGAAACAGCTTCAGGACCCACCCCCAGAGTTAGACCGTGAAGGTCCAGCCAGCTGCTATTGACAAAAGATAGGGTTTCACATGCACGTCTTGAGATGATTTCTCCACCTCCCTGTTCTGTCACTGGCTTACCAGGACAGTAGGTAAATAAAGGAGGTAAGCCTGAGGTTTTCATATTAAAAATAAATCAATCAATCCATAGAATGTTTACTAAATTAAAAAACAAAACAATCTTGAGCAATTTGGAGGAAGATCTAGTCATGCCAGACTCACAAGCTGACGTGGTGCTTCATCTGAGGATGGCAGGGGATAGCTCATTCTGGGGACCCACTCTGCCTTGCTCCACAGACCAAATTGACAAATGCAGCCCTACTGAAAATTCTTTAAACTGTTTATCTTTGCTATAAAAGGGGGTAAATGGAGTGGGGGGGGAGGCTAAGAGATAACTTGTTGTAGTGAAGATAGGACCAATCTTGAAGTTGGGATGACTGAGTTCGAATCCCAATTCTAACACACCCTAGCTGGGCAACCATGGGTGAAACTTAAATTCTCAGTATCCCAGGCACCCTCTAAGGCCTTCCATTGTCAATAGTTTATATCTGCTTTGGCCGAGAGAGTTTCCAGTCCTAAAACAATCACATCACAAGATTGAAAATAGCCCCCAGCCCCACGCCAGCTGGAGGATAAAGATGCTGATAGTGCTTCCTTCCTGAGAAGTTAGGGGAAAAGTGCTTTACAAAACCGCAAGGACTCCTCCCATGGAAATGACTACAATAGATCCAATGTTTGGTGGCTTCATGGTCTTAGAAAAGGCATCAAATCTTCTTTTTAATTTTTTTTTTACAAAAAAAAATTTATTATTTTTTACAAAAATCTTTAAGTCTCAGTTTCCTCATTTGTAAAATGGGACAACCAAACACACTCTCAACATCAAGCACTCAACAAGCTCTGGGTCTTTGTGCCGTCACTACTGTGCCTGCCCAGGCTCTATTTACTGTATGTGGTGGGAGCCTTTGCTCCAACTCAGCCAGCTCAGCCCAGCAAATGCAGCTCCTGCACTACTGGGGGATGGTACACAGAGCATGGCACAGCCTCCCTCCCCCAGCCTGTACTTCCTACACATACCCAAGGAGCTAAATCAGAAGGGCACAACCACTTCCACCTGAACCTGCAACCAGCTCCCTTCACATTCAATGGGGATTCAGTTCCAATGAGCAGAGACAGGATTTAAACTCAGATCTTCTTGACTCTGAGGCAACTAGGTGGCACAACACATAGAGCTCCTGGAATCAGGAAGATTCATCATCCTGAGTTCAAATCAAGACCCCAGAGACTTACTAGCTGTGTAACCCTAGACAAGTCACTTGACTCTGTTTGCCTCAGTTTTCTCATCTGTAAAATGAGTTGGAGAAGGAAATAGCAAACCGCTTCAGTATCTCTGCCAAGAAAACCCCAACTGGGCTTCACAAAGAGTTCAGGCAGGACTGAACAATAACAACTTCTTGACTCAAAGCCCAGCTCTTTCCTTACTATGTCCTGCTGCCTCCATGCCCATGCTTGACTCAGGATACCTTAGAGAAAATGCAAAGCTATGGAAAGCAGGCAGGGATTGAGGCTGGCCACAGAAATTCACAAGAGAGCCTTCAGCTTCTGTACAATAGAGTGGGAGGCCAAGAGACCAGGAACAGCTTCTCTTTTGCTTTGGGTCTGTAGTATCTAGCACAGTGTCTTGCACATAGAAGCTGCTTACTGAATTTGTTTTGATAGATGAGTGATTTTCCCCTCCCTCAATAGCTTTGGGCCCAAGCCAGTAAAGACTGAGAAAACAGGAGTCGTTAGAAGTATGTAGAAGTAGCCGTGTAAACCTGATCTCCTTGTAGGGAGAGGTCCAGGTTGTCATTGTGAAGGCCCTCCCAGCCTCAGCTCAGTTGAACTGATCACCCAAGTGCTTGTCAGTCATGGTAGAGTAGTTCCAGGGTGTCAGACGGCCATGGCTTTTCTCTGCTCCACTACGAGATGAAGAAATCAGCCTCCTCCCATGGGAGCCTCTCCTCCTGGGGGAGCTGCTGCAGGGCCCTCATGGTTTGCTTCTTTATTCTTGACCTTTCTTGACAGTCCCCATCTTGGCCTCTGCTCCCAGCACCCACAGCCTCTTCAGCATCTGTCCACACTTTGGTGAGTGCAAAGACAGAGTATCCTCAGTGAAATCCCCTCCATTATCAGGTACTCCAGAAGAGTCCAGACAGGCAGCTCCTGGAAGGACAGATCCCAGAACAAAATGTTATGGATTGTTTAGAAAATAAGGCCACCAAGTCTGAGGATCTGGCTGATACAAAATCAGGAGCCGGGACTGCAGGAATCAAGCTTTGGAGAACATCGCAGACTTGGACAATCAATGCAAATCTCTGCCTTTACACAAAAGCATTTCCCTGCTCTTTTAGTCACTAACTGCTCTGCGTGAAGAGGACCCAAAAGAGATAGTGCACATGACACATTCAATTGACGCAAGATACCCAACCACTGGGGAAATTGGAGTGAAGATTCCTGTTCCCCCTGAGCTTTAATCACATGACTTCCAGAGTCTCTGGCAACTTGGAGATTCTGGGAATTTGAGCTAAGTGTGTCATTGGCTGCTTCAAAAGGTGGAGGAGGGGTGCTCCACTTTACTGGGGGCTTCAAGCAAAGACAAGACAAGTTCGAGCAGGAGTGTAGCCATGTTGAAAGAGGGATAGATTCTTATGGAGACATGGCTTGGAATGGATAACCCATCTGTCAAGCTCTTGGCCAGGCTCCTTCCTCAAGGAACTTCCTTTTGTAGGCAGAGTGGATACACATGAGATGATTTGAGAAGGGAGAGGGCACAGACTACTCAGGAGACCAGGGAAGGCTCCTATCATGTAGGCAGGAGCTGAGCCTCAAAGGAAGAGACAGAGTTAAAGAGACAACAGATACAGAGATAGAGAGAGACCAAGAGAGAGGCAGAAACAGAAAAAACGTCTCTCTGCTGAGCCCAGAGAAGTCAGTGAGAGTGAATTATCCAGAAATAGCATGCCTTTTCTAGTCAGATCCTGAGATACCCTGAAAGCTTCTTCAAGGGCTGAGCTGAGCCTTGAAGAAGAAGAAAGAACAAAAGTCTAACAGGTGCGGTTGAGGTGAGTGGGGAGAATATTCTAGGGACTGTCAAAGGCCTGCCTGGGTAATGATACAGAAATGGGGAGGAGGCAGGGATGGCATTGAAGAGATGGCCAGGGGCCCGGTGGGAGTGGGAGACAGAGGCACAAAAGAATGTGGGGAATGAGGGGACCTGAGTCCAGCTGAAATGGCTGGAGCCACACTGTGAAAGGAACAGGCTGAGGAGCCAGCACTTCTTCCTGGAGACCAGAGGGAGCCAAGACATGAAAAGACACAAGCACTTTGCCTAGGATTCCAGGACTGTAAGAACCTGGGAGGATATCTTCTCCCCACTGTCCCTGAGCATGACAGTGGTCAGATAGCTTTGGTCCTCTGATTCCTGCTGGTGGATCACTGAGCCTGGAACTCTACTGATAGATTAAGCATTGGGTTATTCCTGCCTCCCCTCCCATGTGAAGAGGGAGGAAAACGTTTGGGAGACTCAGATGCAAGCTTATAGGCAGGATTTCACTTCCAATGGCAAAGTGTTAAGGAAGGTTTCAAAGAGCAGGGGCACCGAGGGTGGCCAGGAAGAATAGGACGGCGACCAAAGGTGTGCAAGGGGGGCTTCCAAAGTCCCTCGCGGGAGTGACTATAGATCATGCAGTTTGGCTGACTTCAGGACTGGTCACAAAAGGTGCTCAGAAGGGCTGGTAGCATGGTTGGTAGGGATAAGTTCTCCTGCCTTAAGAGGCCTCTAGGTTCTTCTGGGCACTGTAAGCCCCACAGATAGGTGGAACCAGGCCAAGGTCCTTCAGGCACTCAGGGTCTCTGTCTCTCTTGATTCACGGTCTCTTCCCACCACCTGTATTTTCTAGGATCACACTGGAATGCCCATAAGCAGGCCAGCTCACTCCATTCAGCTATCTGGGATCTAGATTCCCTCCACCAACACCCAGTTTGGGCCCCTGACACCCCAACTGCTGGCCTGCAGTGTTTCTATGGATACTTTCCTTCCCCTTACCCCATCTTGGGCATAAGTCCATTGGACTGTTGAATATCAGTGGCATTCAGTGGCCAGCTTCCTTCAGCATGCTCATGGCCTCTGCCTACCTTAGCCCTTCCCATTCCCCACACCTGGAGTACAATCCCTCATCCCCTCCATTGGCGATACATTGGAATTTTGACCATCCTAAAAAAGCTCCATTCAAATACCATCTGGTCCTGGCATCTGTTGAGCCCCACAATGGTAGGATCTGTGTCTTCTCTGAACCTTGGATCACCCTTGTGCCAGCTTTGGGCTCTGCCACACTGAGTGCTTGGCAAACATTTGTGCAAAGAATGATAGGGATGGGCCCAGTGAAGGCGCATGCAGGGGACCTCAGCATGAAACAAGAAGAGGCATACTACTCCTGTATAATCCCCTCTCACTGGCTTCTCTGGAATCAGCAGATAGAGGTTTTTTCTGTCCTATCTTTGTCCATCTTTCTCTGTCTTTTTTCAGGTTTGTTGTCTCTCTCTAAATCTATATCTGTTTTCTGTTTCTGTTTTTCTCTGTCTCTGTGCCCTTCCCTCCCTTCCTTTCTGTTTCTGTCCCTCCCTTTGTCTCTATATCTTTCAGTCTCTGTCTCTGTCACTCATTCTTCCCTTCTCTAACTCTTTTTCTCCATCTATGTACCTTTATATCTCTGTCTCTCTTTATCTCTCTCTCTCTCTCTCTCTCTCTCTCTCTCTCTCTCTCTCTCTCTCTCTCTCTCTCTCTCTCTCTCTCTCTCTCTCTCTCTCTCTCTCTCTCCTCTTAACCCCAGGCCTCAATCTTCCCTTTCTTGATGCTTACAACATAGACTTGATACTAGATCATGAACATATATATGTAGTATATGTGTGTGTATACTTATATACTCTGGGCCTCAGTTTTATCATCTGTAAAACTAAGTAATTGGGCTAGAAGACCTTGGGGTCTCCTTGAGGTCTAGGTCTACACTCCTAGGCTCTGGGGTCCTTGGCTCACAATCACTTCTATCTGCCTTAGCATCAAGGCCCCATGAAGCAGAAATTAGACACAATGAGAGGTACTTTGGTATATCCATTAGGAATTGAGCTGGTCCTCATAAGTGAATTTCCTAGAACACTGAAATCTTGCTCCTTTTGGCATCATTTTTTCTTAATAAGTTTTTGGGGAAATCTCTCTAATATGTATCTACTGGCCCTGCTTCCTTTTACAGAGGACAGTGGACACAATGTGACCTTTGATGGTGACTCAGGGGCAGACCACCACTATAAACATTAATGACGGCACTGGGCTGCTATCCCATTATGCCCTCATGGCCATTAAGCTGTCGAGGACCCAGACTCCTTGGTTTTTATAGCTCTTTGTCTGCTTTTCCATTTTCTTCTGTCTCCTTCCTGACAGCCAGGCTAGCAGTTTTCATGTGGCCTTTTTGCCATTGTCTCTCTCTCTCTCTCTCTCTCTCTCTCTCTCTCAGTCACTCTCAGTCTAGTCTAATGTTCTCTTTCTAATCTACTTTGGACTGGGTCTAGGAGAGCAAGCATCCATCTTGTTAGAAGGATGTCAAATAGAAGACTAAAAAATGTTCCTTCTCCTGGGGAGTAAAGTAGATGGGCTTTAGGGTGGCTGGTTCTAGTAATGCATTGACATATGGATGTTCCATGAGCTTACTGATGTGAGGACTTCTCCTAAGCACGAAGATCAGCCCCACTCCATGTCTTCTCATCCTGCCCGATGCTGACCCATGCCTTTCCATGAGTCCCCATAGAAGTTCCATCACATATTCACATACATACACATATCCAAATACACACAGAGAGATGCACACACTAGAGACCTTCCTCATGAAGGGTAAAACTTGGGCTCCCTGTATCTCTATAGGATAAAGAGGGTATGGGGCAGTCATTGGTTGCAAGATAAAGAGAGGGCAGTTGGACTCCTGGGTTGCTCTCAAAATCACTTTTCTCTGAAGCTTTATATATTTCAAGACATCTTCACAGATATCATCCCATTTGATCTTTGGAAAAGCTCTTTGAAGAAGAGATGCCATAATTATGATTAAATTCATTTTACAGTAGAGGAAACTGAGAGTCAGAGAGATTAAGCTACATGCCTAAAACCAAGAAGTCAGCAGATGGCCAAACTAGAACTGAAGAGTCAAGATTCTTCCCACTGAATCATCTTTCTCTATACAGAACTTTTTGTGTGGTGAGAGATAGACAGACAGACAGACAGAAAGACAGACAGACAGACAGACAGACAGACAGATAGATAGATAGATAGATAGATAGATAGATAGATAGATAGATAGATAGATAGATAGGAAGATAGATAGAGGGGGATGGAGCCAAGATGGAAGAGTAGAAGCAGTAAACTCCATGAGCCACCACCACAACCACCTCCAATATCAATAAAATATGACTCTAAATAAATTTTAGAGCTGCAGAATCCACAAAGTGACAGAGGGAAACAAATCTCCTGCTCAAGGCAGCCTGGCAGGCTGACAGAAAGGGTTTATTGCACCATCTGGGAGCCAAGCACAGTCCTGTGTAAGCCACATGGTCTTGGACCTGAGGCGGCCCAACCAGTGACCCAGACTGGCCAAAACAGACTTCAGGAGAATGAATCATCAGCAGTAGTGGCAGTTTCCAGACTTTTTAAGCAATTGGGGTTAAGTAACTTGTCCAAGGTTACCTGGCCAGTTGTGTGTGTGTGTGTGTGTGTGTGTGTGTGTGTGTGTGTCTTGGTGTGGGTGTTAACTGTCTGAGGCTGAAACTGATCCAGGGTCCTTCTGACTCCAGGGCCGGTGCTCTTACTCACTGTGCCACATAGCCACCCCTGGTTTCCAGATAAACACCAAAGAGAAAGTAAAAGGTCAGTGGGGAACTCTGTTGGAACTGGGTGATGGAAGAGCATGGTCTGGGCCCTGCCCCCAGGATGAGAGGTGGCGGAGGTGCAGCAGCTGCAGCCCCTGCCTCCTGGCTGCCTCTGGAGCTCCTGGCCTGCAGATTTTAGGGGGAACAAGCAACCATTCAGAGGGTAATCACTCTTGCTTTCACCTGCTTGGATATGGATCATGGTCTTGGGTGGTGGTCCTGGGGTGTGTTGCAGCGTGTCAGAGCTTGGGGTGTCTCTAGAGAGGGAGCCCTCCTCAGACCTCTGACAACATTTTCAAAACCCCCAGCAATTTGGGATATAGCTTGCTCCACTCTGGCAGCAGTTTTACTGCAGCAAAGAGCTCAAAAGTCAAGTAATTGGCTGGCAAGATGAACAAGCAGAGGAAGCACAATCAGACCAAAGAATCCTCTTTTGGGGACAAAAAGGATCAAAACATGGAGCCAGAAGAAGTCAACAAAGGCAAAACTCCTGCATCAAAAGCTTCCAAGACAAATATTAACTGGTCACAGGCCATGGAGGAGCTCAAGAAGGATTTTGAAAATCAAGTAAGAGAAGTGGAGGAAAAATTGGGAAGAGTAATGAGAATGATGCAAGAAAATCATGAAAAGTGAGTCAACAGCCTGCTAAAGGAGACCCCCCAAAAATACACTGTAAAAACTAACACCTTAAAAAATAAAGTCAGATGGCAAAAGCAGCCCAAAAAGCCAATGAGAAGAATGCCTTAAAAAGCTGAATTGCCCAGATGGAAAAGGAATTTCAAATCTCACTGAAGAGAATAATTCCTTCATAATTCAATTGGAGCAAATGGAGGCTAATGACTTTATGAGAAATCAAGATACTACAAAACAGAACCAAACAAATGAAAAAATAGAAGCAGTTGTGAAACATCTTGTTCGAAAAAAAAAACACTGACCTGGAAAATAGGTCCAGGAGAGATCATTTGAAAATTATTGGACTACCTGAAAGCCATGATAAAAAAAGAGCCTAGAAATCATCCTTCGAGAAATTCTCAAGGAAAATTGTCCTGATATTCTAGAACCAGGGGGCAAAATAGAAATTGGAAAAATTCACTGACCACCTCTTGAAAAAGATCCACTAAAGAAAATTCCTAGGAATATTATAACGAAATTCCAGAGTTCCCAGGTCAAGGAGAAAATATTACAAGTAGCCAGGAAGAAATAATTTGAGTATTGTGGAAATACAATCAGGATATCATGAGATCTAGAAGCTCCTACATTAAAGGATTGAAGGGTTTAGAATATAATATTCTGGAGGTCAAAGTAGCTAGGATTAACACCAAGTATCACCTACACAGCAAAACTGAGTATAATGCTTCAGGGGAAAATATGGTCATTCATTGAAATAAAGGACTTTCAAGCATTCTTGATGGAAAACCAGAGGTGAACAAAAAGTTTGACTTTCAAATACAAGAAGCAAGAGAAAGAAGCCTGAGAAGGTAAACAGGAAAAAGAAATTATAAGGAACTTATTAAAGTTGAACTATTTACATTCCTACATGGAAAAACAGTAATTGTAACTCTTGAGATTTTTCTCAGTATGAGGATAGTTGAAGGAAATATGTGTGTGTATGTATATACATATATGTATACACACATATATGTTTATAAGGAGGGTATATGTGTGCATAAATACATATGTGAGTGTGTGTATGCACATGTATACATAGACAGAGGACACAGGATGAGTTGAATATGAAGGGATGATATCAAAAAAATAAAATTAAGAGGTGAGAGAGGAATACAATAAGAGAAGGAGACAGGGAAAGATAGAATAGGGTAAATTATCTCATATAAAAGAGGCAAGAGAAAACTGTTACAATGGAGGGATGTGAAAGGGAATGGGTCAATTTTACTTTCATTGAATTTGGCTTAATGAGGGAATAACATACACACTCAATTGTGTATCTTACCCTACAGGAAAGTATATTGGAAGGGGATAAGAGGGGGGATGATAGAAAAGAGGGCAGATTGGGGGAGAAGGTAGTTAGATGCATACGCTTTTGAAAAGGGAGAGAGACAAAGTACAAAATAGAATAAGTGGGGAGCAGGATAGGATAGAGGGAAATAAGTCTTTCACAATATATCTACTATGGAAACATTTTGCATAACTACATGTGTACAAGCTATATTGGATTGTTTATTGTCTCAGTGGGGGTGAATGAGAAAGGAAGAAGGGGAAAATATGGAAATCAAAACAATTATTTGAAAATTTGAAAAATGCAAAAAAAATTAAAAAGAAATGATAAAAAAATGTTTTTCACATTCAACTGGGAAATAAGATATACAGGCACAGGGGTATAGAAATCCATCTTTCCCTACTAGAAATTTAGAGGGGGAATGGGGGAGGATAGAAAAGACAACAGATTGGGGGAAGTGGTATTCTGTAGGCTCACTATTTTGGGGTGGGGGTAGAGGAAAGATAGGGAGAAAGTTTGTAACTCAAAATCTTGTGGAAATAAATGTTGAAGACTAAAAATAAACAAATAAAAAGATAGAGAGATAAACAGATGGATGGATAGATAGATAGATATCTAAATATAGAAATGAATATTTCAACCAAAGGAGGAAGGAGTAGAGAAGAAAAGAAAGTGACTCTGGGATGAGTTCTTCGACTCAACTCAGGAAGATAACCATGTCAAGAGAAATCTGAGAGTTGGGGCCTAGATTCACCGGGGCAACCCACATCTGCGTCATTCATCATGGTTTTGTGCCTGGACTTCTGTAAGTGCATCACTTGGAGTACTGCCCTCACCCTATTCTAAAGGTTCCGTCACTGTCCTCTTACCCAAATCACACAAAGAACAAGAATTCCACATATTTAAGGGGGCAACTCTACTTATTTCCGTTGCCAGAAGGGATGCCCCTTCTACTCTCCTTTCTGAGCATCTGTTTCAGACCTCTCCTGGGGAATCAACCACACCCAGCCTTGGTCTGTGTTTGTCTGGGCATTTGCCTTATCTCCTCTACTGGACAGGTAGTGTATCCAGATTATGGATCAGGTTTCATTAATCTTTGCATCTCTTTCAAAACTAAATGCAAAAGTTATTATAACAAGTTGTGTTGTTGAAGAGGGGGAGGTGCAAGGGAAGGGAGGAAGAGAGGTAGGGAGGGAGGAAGGAAGGAAGCAAGGAAGGAGGGAAGGGACGGAGAGAGAGAGAGAGAGAGAGAGAGAGAGAGAGAGAGAGAGAGAGAGAGAGAGAGAGAGAAGGAAATAGGAAGAGATAAAAAGGAAGGGGAAGGGAGAGGAAAGGAGTTGAGATAAAGAAGGAGGAAAGCATGTAATAGAATGTTAGCCCCTGGGAGCAGGGACTCTTTCCTTATGACTTTGTGCTTAGGACAGTGTTTTGTATATTAGGTGTTCAATGGATCAATGACTTTCCCAATTGGCAGGTGACTTAATGAGTAAATCAATGCCTTTGAGAAGTACAGACCACAGCTGAGAAAGACAGGACTTCACCTTTGCCCAAGGGACAGTTGCCATTAAGAATCCTATTTGGGATTGGAGGCCAAGGTCTTCAGATGGCTAATTTCAAAGGTCAGAACCAGCCCCAGGCATTTAGACTTTGGCAACAATGTCCAATAGAAAGAAGCTGGAGATGAATTATCCAGACCTGCACATTCATCTCTGACAAACTTCAGGGTTTCCATTTATCTTCCCAAGTCCATAATTAGTTTCCCAGAAAATCCTTGGGGGAGAGAACCAAAAAGCTGATAAACCAATGATCCCCTTCACAGTCACCACTCAAGGTAAAGCATACATCATTTACTTTCAAAGAGGAAACAACAGAAAGTTTCAAAATATTCCATAGTGTTGTTATTATTATTGTCTTCTCTGGTTCATGCAGGTTCATAGAATCTTACAGAAAGCTTAGAAGTCACCTTGCCCACACCCATCATTCTAAAGAGGCAGAATCTGAAGCCCATCAATTGGGGAATGGCTGAGCAAGTTGTGGTCTATGATCCTGATAAAATATACTGTGCTGTAAGAAATGATGAGCTTGATGGCCTTAGAAAATCATAGCTAGACTTGCACAAAACAACGAGGAGTGAAATGAGCAAAACCAAGGGGATTTTGCATACAGTAACAGCAGTACCCTTTTAAAGACAATTGTGAGAGAATAAGTCATTTTGACTATTTTAAATATCCAAAATAGCTACAAAGGTCCTATGAAGGAAGATGTTATCTGCATCCAGAGAAAAAACAATGATTATATGTGTATGTTTGTGTGTGTAGATAGATAGATAGTCAGACAGAAAGACAGACAGACAGATAGGTAGATGATAGATAGATGGATGGATAGATGGATAGATGGATGGATGGATATATATATATATATGGATATACAGACAGACAGACAGACAGATAGATAGATAGATAGATAGATAGATAGATAGATAGATAGATAGACTGACCTATTTATGCCTGATGGTAGCCATCTCTAGGGTAGGGGAGAGGGAAGAAAAAAAGGGGGAAAAATTACATGATAATTTTATGATATATTTAAAGGGGAATACAAGGTGTACATAATAGACTTGCAGTTTCACATACAATCATCTTTTTTTTCTATCCTATTTTTGTGGAAATGTTTTTTTTAAGTGTAGAATAAAATAAATATAATAAAAAAAAGTGAAGGCCTGGGACAGGAGGGGCCCCAGCTGAGGCCAAACATGTAGTACATAACCGCACTTGGAGCAGAGCCCAGGACATGTACTGTCTCTCACTCTCTGTTTGAAGTTGCCCTCTCTCTTTTGGAAAGGAGAAACTGCTGTAATAAGGAGAGCTTTGTCTCCGGAGTCTGGGGCGGCAGGTGCTAGGCTAAGTCCTATGACTTCCCTCCCTATGTGACCTTGAGCAAGGTCAAACTCCAGGTTCACGGAGTGAAGTGAGGGCAATGATCTTTATGATACTTGTGCCTTCTTCTATCTTGAATGTACCCTGTGATTTAGGGCAAAATAGTTTCAGTCAGGGAAGGAGAAAATACAGCTCTGTAGCCTTGACTAAAAGAAGGGAAGGGAAGGGGAGGGGAGGAGAGGAGAAGGAATGGAAGGTGTAATGGAAGCTTGAAGATCTTCCCTACCCCTTAGTAGACCTAAGGGAATGTGGAGATCTTACCTGCTTCAAAGATCTTTCCTGCACCCTAATAGACTGAATGTGATCACATGGGGCCTATGGTAGGAGGCGTTAGCTGAAGGGTGGAGCAGAGCATGTAGGAAGCTGTGAGTCAGAGCAGCTAGATGGTGGGAGAGAGGCTTGTGAGTGTTAGTTTGTGGGAAGGCTAAAGGATTGTGTGTTTTGGTTTGGTTTGGTTTTT
Source organism: Petaurus breviceps papuanus (assembly GCF_028583685.1). Taxonomy (NCBI): domain Eukaryota; kingdom Metazoa; phylum Chordata; class Mammalia; order Diprotodontia; family Petauridae; genus Petaurus; species Petaurus breviceps. The sequence continues at coordinate 452,206 of NW_027186377.1, forward strand.
TGCTGCATTGTGGTATATTAACTTCTATGTTGCTATGATGGATTTGGTTTTTTGGTGTTGCAGTTTGGTTTTCTGGTGTCTGAATAAATGTTTTGCTTCTGCTTTATATATGGAGAGTCTGTTTTATTTTGTGATTGATAACTATGCCAGCCTATTTACAGTCACTGTCAGTGCTGTAAATATTGTGTTGGCACTATAGAAGGGAAGGGAAGGGAACCCAATTCTGGCATATGTTGCAAAGCAGTATTACACAAAATGGAGCAGTCATACACAGAAGAAAGCCCATCCTGGGTAGCCCTTCATGCTCAGCTCTTCAAGGAGGATTCCTTTCTTGCAGCTATCCTTAGCTACAGCCTCATTAAAACTCTTGTCTTCCCTTGACTTCTGCCCCACTGTTCCACAAACATCCTCATCCAAAGCCCCACCTGAGAGGTCCTAGCTTACTTTCACTGAGCTCCTGTTTCTTACCTGAGGTTGAAAGTTAATTGAACTTGGTGCCCTTGAGCCTGGGGTCTGGGTGATTGGAAAACCAGTGGGCTCTCCTGCTGGGGGGAGGGAGGGATCTGGGAGATGGATTTTCAGGCTCCTCAAAGGAGGGTTTAGAGAGATGCTTTTTTTCTTAACTTTCTCAAATTACCTAAGATAAAACAGCAAGTGATAGAGGCATTTGGAGAAGAGATAGTACGGAGTGAAAAGGGGAATCTCAGCAGGGAAGCCTGACCTAGCTCAGCAGAGGAAGGCAGGTGCTAATAATCAGAGAAAACTAGAGAGGAAAACGAAGAGCCAGAAAACTTGGGAAACTCTTCTCTTAGGCTCGTATAGGAAATGCTGGATTCTAGAGGCTGCAGCAGGAGGGGTATGACCTTTGCTTTATTTATTAACGTATTTCCCCATGGCACAGAATCTCAGAAGCCCAAAGGCATCCAGCACAACCTGCATCTGAAAAAGAACCTTCTCTACAGATTCCTCCTAATCAGGGTTCTACCTCTAGTGGGAGCTCCTAAGGGAGGTGAGCCTTCAGAGGCGGCCCCTCCCACTGGGGACAGCTCTTAGTAGGACGAAGTGTGTTTTCCTTATTAGAAGCCTGATTTGGTCTCCTTTTCACATCCCCCATTGCTCCTGGTTCTGCATTCTGGAGCCAAGTGGAACTGGCCTAATCCCTGCTCTCCAGAACAGCCCTTCACATGCTCCAAGGCAGCTTCTGGGTGTCCTCTGAGTCTTTTCTCCACCAGACTAAACAGCCCCAGTTCCTTCCACTGATCCTCCTATGATCTGGACTCTGAGCTCTTTACCACCTTAGTGATGTATTTCTCAAACTCTGGGCAATGAGATCTCAAACAGTGAGTGAGTGGGTGTGTGAGCGTCACTGTGCTTTGGAAGACAAATGGGCTAGGCTCTGTGGACTGAAGAAAGGCACGCCATTCCCTGCTCTTCAGGAGCTTGCAGTAGGAAGGCTTTGTGTTCTCTGGTTTTCTGACATTGAAATTAATTCTGAATCATTCCAATATCCACTCTCCTTTCTTCCTTCTTCCTTCCAGGGTCAATCCAATCTCGTCCCTCTTCTCCAAGACACCTTCACAAAGCTAGTCTGCTTCTCTCCGGGCTACTTTTCTCCAGGTTAAGCCTTTCCAGCTGACCCTTAGAGTCACCATGGCTGCCTGCTTTCTGCCTCTGGCTTCCCAATGCCTGGCATAGAAGTGGTGTTCAGCAAATGTTTGTTGATTGATTCTTCCTCATCACCAACTGCCTCCCCTTCTCCAGGTCATACCTGTCTTTGGATCAGCCCTTACATTTCAAGCAGAGTTCTATAATGCAAGACGGAAGAGGATAGGCTCCATGAGAGAAGGGTGGACCCAGAGGTATGGTGAGGGACACTGCAGCATCTGGTGAAAATAACGTGGCCCGGGGTTCAGAGACACGCCTCAGGGTCCGAGGTTCCAGCAAGCAAGAGCCTCTGTTTTCTCCTGGGTAGAATGCAGAAGCCTCCTCTGCAGGACTGAGGAAGAATCTGATCCTGTTCTCTGGGCAACACATTCGGTAGTCACAAAGTTCCAAGCCTTCGATGATTTTTTCTAGTGTATTTTTCTTTTTGGTTACATTTTCTTTTAATTATTACAAATGTGATAAGATCCTTCTGTCAAGGAGGAAAGAAGAGAGGATATGAAACCGGGACTCCCTCTTCTGCCCATCTGGGCTTGGTGCTTGGAGGCATATGGATGCCAGCGCCCATGCAACCCCAAGGCCTCCAGTCCCCTTTCAGTGATGATTGAGCTTCCTTTCTTACATTTCCTCTTTTGTTGATGGTTCCCTTCTTGCTGTCCCCATGAACTCCCCTGAATAAAAATCCTCATCTGAGATGCTGACCATTTCACAGGCGCCTCCCCTGATCCCATTCTCTGAACCTCTTCCACACTCCTCTCACCTCCAAGGTCCCCTCTCCATCTTCCTAAGTGGTCCAGTGGAGTCAAGAAGGCCTGAGTTCAAATTTGATCTCAGACACTTTCTAGCTATAGGACCCTGGGCAAGTCCCTTCACCTCCGCATGCCTTCATTTCCTCAACCTGAAAAATGGGGATAAAACAAGATAGACCCGCCATGGTTTTGTGAGGATCAGAGGAGACAGGGTTTGTTGACTTGTTTGGGAATCTCAGAGTGCTACAGAAATGCTGGTTACAAGGATTAGCAACGGAAGACTGTGGCTGTGTCACTGTACTACACCCCCAGCAGCTGCTCTAACCACTGCTTCCTGAGGAAAGTTCTGATCCTCCCCAGCACAGTGTGAAGGGGCCCTCAGAGAAGGCTGTGGAGCCCCACAGACACATCCCTGGCCCCCTCTCCTCCTGCATGTCACACTTTGATTGTAAACAGGATTGTGCTTCATTACTGAATCCTGTCCTTGAAATCCTTCCTTCCCACAAAGCAGCTGTCTTGGCTCTCAAGCTCCAGAGAAGCCTGGCCCAGGCAGCATCAAGGTGCCCAGGACGCATCAGGGGCCCAGGCAGCATCAAGGGGCCAGGATGCATCAGGGGCCCAGGATGCATCAGGGGCCCAGGCCGCTTCAAGGGGCCCAGGATGCATCAGGGGCCCAGGATGCATCAAGAGGCCCAGGATGCATCAGGGGCCCAGGACGCATCAGGGGCCCAGGACGCATCAGGGGCTGGGGCCAAATGCCCAAGACTCTTTATGAGTCTAATCTCACCCAGCCTTTGGCCATCCGGGCCTGAAGAATGCGAGGAGCCAAGCATGCCGGCCTCCAGAATCCTGGCACATGGCCTTCCACACTGAGTCCCTTTGTCCTATCCACAGCCACAGGCCAAGGAGGCCTGTAGACATCTCTCTAAGGCAGCTGAGGTCAGCCAGGCTATCCAGGCCCTGGCCTGCAGGCTCCTAGCCTGGGCCATATGGAACTGAGGGGAGGAGGAGCTTCCCAAGTCGCCCACACTCTCCGTGCTGCAGACTCATTAGGAGGGCCTCCTCAGGTGGGTTATGTGATCAGCCTTCAGAAAGAAGGCTCAGCACAAATAAATTGCTGAGATCGGCTTAAAAAGTTAATTACCAAAATAGGAATGTGTGTGTGTGGGGGGGGTGTTGGAGGGACCATAGAAAAGGAGACCAGAAAGCACAAATTAATGTAAGAATTGTGAGGAAAGCAGGAGAAATGTCCCTCCTTCTCCACTGAGACAGCAGCTTGTGCCACCTGCCTGCCTGCCCAGTCCTGTGCCTGGTGCCACAGGGTCACTAGGCCAACGTGCTCCTAGAGCCTTTCCTCCTCCCAGCCCCCCCCCCAGCGTCTTCTTCACTGCCTTTGCCTGTGGTCTCCATCAGTCCCTTCCTTTGCTGCATATTATCTACCTGCCCCTTAGGTACACACTTCAGAGCTCACTCGAGTCATCATGACAGAGGAAGGCTCAGGGAATTGAGTGACCTTTGGATGTGTCTAATTTTCAGTGAAAATATGCAGATTTTGAGAAAGAATTAATCAGGCTGCACTGCAAGAGCCAGAAGAGACTCTTAGTCTGGACTGCCCTGCCCCTGCTCAAGAGCCCTCAAATCCTTGTCATCTTTTAAGGCCTGGCACGAGCCTCACCTCCTCCAAGAGCCCTCCAAGCCTCAGCTTCTGTCATGGCCCTAAGTAGTCCTAGACTGACCGCTCAACATTTCCTCAAACCCCTCGCACCTTCCTCTTCCCCACTGACCCAAAAGGCCACTGAAGCTGCCCCACTCTCCTACAAGCCCAGTAACCTCCCCCCACTGCACCTTACTCAGCCCCTGATCCTTGCCCCACCCACCCGAGTTCAGGAGCCCTCCCAGACTCTCCTTCTCTTCTGTTTCGTACTAAAGCCATTTGTGACCCGACCGTACACTCTACCAGCTAATGAGCTCGTTGACAGCAGAGGTAATATCAGATCATTTCTGTTGTTCCTCTACCCTCTATGTTTAGCACAGTGCCCTGCAGATTCTTGAGCTGTCTTCTCATCTCTTCGTATCTGTGAACTTCAGCACCCCGAGTGTCAGCTCCCAGGGGACAGGATGCTCTCCTAGGTGCTGATATGAAGACTACAAGGGATGCTAGAGGTTCAACTTTCCTTAGAAAACTGAGGCATAGGGAGGTTGAATGGAGTTCCCATGACCACACAGGGAGGAAGCATCAGAAGTCAGGCTCTATCTCAGCTCCTCTGAGTCTTCCCATCACTTCTCACTATCTCCCCTGGCAGCTACAGAATGTGAGAGACAGAAGGGGCCCCAGAGACCATCAGAGTAGCCTCGTGTGGCAGGAAAATGGGAAAGGAGCTCAGCTGTGGCTGCCATTAAGACGCCAGCTTCAAGCCCAGCTCCACCCCTCAGGGCTACTTTGCCAAGCGCAAGGCATTACCCTGGTCCAGCCTCAGGGACCTTCTCTGTCAAAGGAGAGAAGGAGCCCTCCGCACCTCTGGCCAGGGAGACAAACTGGGCAAAGGATAGCATGCTCTAGGGTCTGAGCCAGTCACCAGGCCTCAGGTAATGACTGCACAGGGGGAAGGAGAGAGAAGGGATTGGCCCAAGGTCAGGACAAGAATAGGGGCTTCTCAGCTTTTTCTGTAGTACGCACTGATTGGCTGAACCTCTTCTCAATCAGGACATCATTTTCTCTGACATGAAAAGATGACTTTTTCCCCATTGCCTACACTTTAGAGCATCTCCCATTCTCCACAGCCAGCCATGGGATCAGTCACAGTAATGTACACTCTGTCCCTCTCAGTGAAGCAGACTCATTCTCCATGAGTCACTTTTCTGGTGGGCTGGGTTTGATAGGGGTAGGTATATGGCTCACTAAGGCAGAAGAGCCTTGCAGTGAGTTTCTGTCACTTTGTACTCTGAGTAGTGCTGCCTGGACCCAAGGAATTCTCTTCCAGGCACCACCGTAATAAAGCAGGAGACTGGAAGGTAGGAGCCACCCTCCAGGAGGGCTGGGAGCCAAGGAAGGTGGCAGAGAGAAGCCTGCCTCTCCCTACTCAGAGCTACAAGACACCATGTGGGTAACTACTGGTCCTTGATTTGCCATGTCCTGTTGTCCCATGGCACTGTATGCAATGGAGTCTCCTGTGTATATTTGAGGAAGACTCATGCTGAGATACATTTATATATTTCAGATGCAGTTAGCTGCAAACTATTGGGCTTGCTAATAAAGTCTGAGCAAACATGCTTAGGAAAATCCAGAACTCACCAAGATGAGGAATTCCTAAACTGAATAAAGGAAGGTTCAAAGAATGGAGGTGGTGTCAGAGGCTTTGTCCAGGGCCCTCTTCAGGCTGTAATCCCAATTATGAACTCAGTTAAACTCCAATGTGCTTTGGGCATTGATGCAAGGTAGCTGGTATTCTGGAGAGGTCACAATGGGTATCTGCACACCCAGGTTCTGACCCTATGTAATGGGAATGTAAATTTTTAAGATCTTCCCTGCCCCTAGGCTAAAGTGCACCTGAAGCCTGGGGTGGGAGGCTTGTTTTTCAGTAGATACTTTTTGATTGGCCAGTGGGTCAATAAGGTTGTTACATTCTCTGAGCCAGGAGAAGTGTAGCTTTGTTTTGAGGAGCTCACTTTGAGAAGTGTTCTGTGATTTGATCAGGTGAAACTCTGGGAAGCTGGTTGTTGAGAGCCCCCCCCCCCCCCCCCCCCCCCCCCCAAAAACCCAGATGTTGATTTGGTATGGATGTAATAGTTGCACAGTTTGGAAACTGTCTACTTGATCTGTTTCTCTGTCTTGATAATTCTGTCTGTATATTCTGAAGTTTGGGGTGCTGACCTCTTTCCCCTGAACTAGGTAAATGATACACATTTGACTGATTAAAAGTAAGCTTGTTAACCCATTTTGAGTTGCTTTCCTTTATCAAAGCAAATCCAAGAACCTGTGTTGGCAGCCACCTAGGGACGCTGTGGTGCTTGCCACTACACCCTGACTCACACACTCACTATTAGTGTGACCTTCGGCAAGGCACTCATACTCCCTGCACCTCAAATTTGCTCTTATGATAAAATTAACGAGGCAGTTAGACCGCTAGATGGTCTTTGGATCATTCATTCCTTCATTCCCTCATTCATTTGCTCCACTGGCTCCCTAATACTCCAGAAACAAATATAAAATCCTCAGGCTTTCAAAACCTTTTCTAACTTGACCCCTCCTTCCTTTCTAGTCTTTTTGTACCTTATACACAGCCAAATATATTCTGTGGTACAGTGACATTCAATCAATAAACATTTATTAAGGATGCTATATGATAATGACCTCTTGGCTGACCCGAGAATAGGAGCCTTCATCTGCACTCCAGGCATGATCTCTCGTCGGGTCCCCTGCCTAGAGTGCTCTTCCTCCTCACCTCCACCTCCAAGCTTCCCTGGATTCCTTCGCCATCCCCCTTTCTTCTTGAAGTCTTTCCCAAGCCTCCTGGATCTGAGAACCTTCCTTCTTAGATGCCCCCGTTCGCCCTCGCTTGCTTGTAGCTGCTTGCATGTTGTCTCACCCGTCAGCCTGAGCTCTTGGAGAGCAGACTGGTCTGGGGGTGCTCTTGCTGCTCTTCTCTCCATTTATCTGGTAGCTCCATGGTGCTGGTGTCCCCAGGGCTCAGCCCGCTACCGAGCACATGACGGGCCCTCGCGTGGAGTTCAGGAATCCCTCAGAGCTTGCAGAGAGCATTGAGTCTAACCTAAGCCTGCTCAGAGTCGCCGTGACGGCACTCCCAGCCAAGCTGAGCTCACAGACCTCTGGGGGGGGGGGGGGCCTCAGGGAGGGAATTACTCAAGCCACAATGCCCTTCTTTGCTATTTTTCCATCTGTTGCTTCTGGTTCTAATTCTTGAGTCCAAGTGGAACAAGTGAGTGTAGAAGAGAGGAAAGCGCTCTGGGCTTGGGTTCAAGTGCTGGCTCTGCCCCATGATGGCAGCTGTGTGATCTTGGATAAGTCCCTTACCTTTTCTTCCTCTAAAATGACGGCTTGGACTCAACATTCCCTAAGATCCCTTTGAGCCCTGAATCAAATACTCGGTTGAACACCTAGCTAAGGCAGTGCTCACCATTTGGGTGGGTCTGTGGCCGCCTTCCTGCAGACACAAGAGTCTTTAATAAACTACAGCAGCATTCGTGCCTCTCCCCTGGGCATGGCGGCCCTGCCTTCCTCCTAATAGCTAGCTAGGTCCTGATGGGGTCAATTGAAGAAGTTATTTGGGGGCACGCTTTATAGCCCCAGGCCCCAAGGCATACAGTAGCATCAGTAAACCCTTGATCTTCTTAAAACTGTTGTCCATCCCCATGAGAGGGAAGGGTTCCTTTAGCTACCAGTCTACTCTCAACCCTGGATTTCTGAATCATCTCCATGGCCCCAGTGCATCTGCCCACTAAACAGTGTAGCTTGTAAGCTCGTTGAGGGCAGGAGTCAGGTTTCTCACCTTGGTACTTTCCCAATGTGGACTTTCCCACTTTGGATTGTTTAATAAACATTTCTTAAATAGTGAACTGATCAAACAACCAATCAGGATCCCTCATGTCATGCTGCTTCTCCTGAGGAGAATTGTGTATGGGGGAGTGGGAGGGACTTGGGTTCTGGAGTTGTGAGGAAATTTTAATAGGGCCAAAGTTTGGGAAGAATGAGCAAGTCAGCTTGGCAGGAAGATAGGGGAGTTAAGCAGAGGAATGCATTTCCTGTCTCCCCCACTCATCAGCTGTGTATGTGATCTTGGGAAAATTAACTGACCTCTCCAAGCATCAAAAAAATGGCCTGGCTGCTAGGTGACACCATAGCACTCCATAAATGTACGTAGTGTCTGGAATCAGGTAGACTGATTTTCCCGAGTTCAAATCTATCCTAGGATACTTCCTAGTTGTGTGACCCTGAGTGAGTCACTTAACCCTGTTTGCCTCAGTTTTCTCTGCTATAAAATGAGCTGAGAAGGGAATGGTGTACCACTCCAGTGTCTTTGCCAAGAAAACCCCAAATGGGGTCAAAAAGAATTAGACGCGACTGAAAGTATTGAACAACAGCAACAACAGCAATCCTTGAACTCCCTCCATGACAAGGCTGTAGCAGAGGCACGTCTCTGAGTACCAGAGACCTGTGGGCTCTTCCAAGGCACCTCTCATTGGCAATACCCAGTATCCCTAGGACTCCTACTGCCCTGGAAGCATTTCCAATGGACTTTGAGAGGGATATTTATTCCCCAGTTGGCCTCACACTCTCTCCACATGACTTTGATTTTCTTTATTAAATACCTAAAAGGCAGCCCCAGCAGAACTCACCTCAGCAGCTAGCATTGCCTTCCTATGTATGCTCCACTCAAACTGGCTGGAATATTTGAAGTTGGTTAATGACTAGAGAATCAACCAAATGAATTAGTATTTTTTCTCTTTACTAATTAAGCTAAAGAACAAAAAAACAGCACCACAGCCCCAGCTTCCTGGATGCATCCCTACGGACTAGTAGGCATCACTAGAGGCAATAACAAGATGAGTCCTGCACAGACCCCACGAAGTCAGGCCACAAGGAAAACCCAGCAGCTGAGCTCCCCCAAGAAGCCGTCACCAGCTAGAAGCCTGTGTGTGTCGCCAGGTGATCGCCCCAGGCTGGGCTGATTGGGAAAGCTTTGGGCAGACTGATAGAAAAGGCAGGTGAGTTGGGCTCTAGAGTCCTCAGAAAAGAGAAGTTATCTCTATCCCATGGAGCCATGGGGTCTGGGCTCCGGGTCAGAGGAGCTGTTTACTAGGGACTCTGGCCACCAAGCTCAATGGATTCCCTAAATTCTTCTCCTAAAAACTAAGCCACTGTAAACTAATGCGCCAAGCCAAATGACATCTGGGTGTGAGAACCACATCCCCACTTCTGCCCTGGTAGAGATTTTCGAGGAGACACTCAGCCAGTGTGTAGATGCCAATGAATCCTGGGACCAAGAAAAAGTGATGGTGGATGAGGGCTTAGATCAGGGATGACAGTCTGAATGTGCTAGAAAAAGTGGCTTGTAAAAGGCCATCCTGCCCAGTGGGGACACGTCCTTAGTTTAAATGTGGGGAAGGAAGAAAACGTTGATGAATAAGAATAAAAAGGAACAAGAATAGCTCGTGTTTCCACACACCCTCCATCAGCCCAGAGGAAATCTTCAAATTAGAGGGAAGTTGCCTTTCAGAGGTAAGGAATGCTATCCCTTTAGAGCATATGTTTGACCCCCTGGCAGACAGAATGGGGACTTCAGTCCTTTACTTAAGGGAATTTAGAAGCCCTCTGTGCCTACAACCCACTACTCCAGACATTAAGAGAAATTATTCTGTTCCTCAGTCTTCTCTCTTCTCATTGGCTGAGTCTGTGGGGACCCTGCAAGCTTCTTTGGATTTACTGTAGGTGTCTGGGCAAAGGAGGGTGGGTGACATTCCTAGCCCTTCTTCTCCCCTCTTCCCCTCCAGCAGGGATATTAGCCACTCGTAAATGCCACTGAGAGCGTGTGTTGCCTGGCATAGACTGGACCTCAGAGCACTGGGTGCTCTTTTGTGTTTTCTGTCTCTCCCTGAGTATGGGTGCCTGAACAGTCATGGTGGGATGGGCTCTTCATGAGTGACTGCCTCACACGTCATCAAGTGAAAGAGAAATACCCAGGTGGAGTCCACATTCCTCTGCCTCAAATTAGTGCAGCGGTAAATGCAGTGTGTGGGGTGGAGAGAAAACAGGGCTGAAAACCAGGAGCTGCCTCTCCTGGCCCCTCCTGGGCATCCTCGGTGCTTTGTTCCTCAGTTTTCAATATATATAAAATGTCACAATAATGCTTCTGGATGCTTCCTAGAGGCCATAGGAGGATGAGCGAATTCTGAAGGAAGAAGGGAGGGCAGCGGCTGAGTAAGACTCATGCCTTGTGGTCTGGGAAGAATGAGAACAAGAAAGAAGGAGGAGGAGGAGGAGGAGGACGAAGACAGGAAGAGCCCGAAGAGCCTGAAGGCGCTTGGGGCTCGCACCCTGCCGCCCCTCTGCTCCCTCGTCCTCCAGGGAGGACTCCGTCAGGTACGAGTCACCGTGTGCCAAGCCCTGTGCTTGGGCCCAGGACACCAGAACCAAGCTGGTCCTGCCCACAAGGAGGCTCCGTCCTGCTGAGGGACATCACAGATCGACAGAGAAGTAAATCCGACAGCATTTGAAGAAGGAAAAGTCACAGCTGGTGTCATCAGTGACACTTCCCAGAGCTAGGGGCACCTGGGCCAATTCTTGAAGAAAGCTAACAGTGCTAAAAGGAAGAGTGAGAAGGCGGGGCATTCCAGGCATGGGGAACAGACAGGTTGTGCAAAGGCATGGAGGCAGGAAATGAAGTGATGGGTCTGGGAAAGTAGTCAGCTTGGCAGGAATGGAGAGAGCATGAAAAAGAGGAATGCAAATGAAAGAAGGGCCGGAGGCCACATAAGAGAGAGCATTAAATGCTAAACACAAAAGGTGTCTCAATAGCCTAGAGATGATAGGATGTCATTCAAGATTTCTGAGCAGAGGAGTGATGAGGTCAGGCCTGTGCTTTACCAAGGAGAGGGGAAAGGATGGAAGCTGGGATACGAATTAGTATAATGAGCCTCTGTCCCTGAAATCTGTCTCATTTACTCAAATTGCCCTGACTATTCTCACCACCCACCCAGAGGGGTTGGCATGCCTGGCATCACAGTACCAGAGGGCCTTCCCTCCACCCATGAAGCTGAAAGAAAGGAGAGTCTGGGTCTGTCACTAATCTTAGAAGTCCGTTCCTATTATTGTTTTTGAAGTTGTATCCAGAGTACTTATCACAGTCCCTGGCATACAGTAGGTGTTTAATTAATATTTCTTGACTGATCAGTAAAAGGTATGGCAGGCCCCCCCTGAGCCACAGGACAGTTAGGCATAACAAAGAATCCCCTTGGTTGATATGGTAGATATCTGTTTCTCTCCACCAGCCCAAGAACAATAAGTTAACATTTATAGAAAAGTACCTACTATATGCCAATTACTATGCTAAACATTTTGCTAAACGAATATTATCTCATTGGTCCTCATAGTAACCCCGAGAGGTGGTTGCTGTTATCCCAATTTTACAGATGAGGGAAGCAGAGGCTATGTGAATTGCCCAAGATCCCATAGTTAGTGAATGTCTGAGGCCAGATTTGAACTCAGATCTTCCTGACTTCTGTCACTGCACATACACAGCAGGTTAGATAAGTCTTAAGGAGTGTCCCTGGCCTCAAAGGGATGAGGTGACTGGTCCTTTCACAGGCAGCTAGCAGCTGTTACAGCAGAATCTGAACCCAGGCCCTCCTGACCCCATGTGTGCATCACCCATCTTCTCTGTCTCTCTGTGGCCTGGTAATGGTCTCCTTGGCACTATCACTTTCCAGAACAGATGCCAAACACCCTCATGTGTGAATACTTTCTTCTTGTTTTCCTCCAACTCTCACCACCTGTGAAAGTCATTTCTGGTGACTAAGAGAGCTCATTCTACTCCTCCCAAAGCTATATCCCTGCCCCAAACTTTTCTGTTTTGAATGAGGGGACTACCAAGGTTTTCACTTCCCAGGATCACAACATCAGAATCAGCCTCCCCTCTTCCCTTTCCCTCAGTCCCTCAACTACAGCCCCTTATGCACACACACACACACACACACACACACACACACACACACACATGCACCCTTACAGACATATTCAATAGCCACTTACACACAGACACACTCACACATACACCATTACAGCTAAATTCACACAGACACATTTACAGACATACGCACTCACACACATTCATAAACACACAGAGACACACTTAGAGACACACACATAAATCACCCCTGCTCACATACACACAGATAAATTACATATATACATACAGCCTTACAATCACACACACATACACACTGTCACATACATGCATACTCACGCATATTCACACTTACACACACACTCACAATTATACACTTGTACATGTGTACATTTACAGATATACTTACACAATATAATCACAACACACACACACACATCCAGCTCACTGCCAAACCTGGCCAGTTCTCCCTCCATAGCATCTCCTATATCTGCCCCTCATCACCTCCCTGGGATGACCATTGGCCCCCAGAACCTTCTCTTCTCTTGGCTAAACATCTCCAGCTCTTTGAGTCACTATGCCTAGATCACAAACTCAAGACCACTCACTCGCTATCCAGATTGTCCTTCCCAGACAATCTCCAGCTTACCAACATTCCTCTTAAAATGATGGTCCCCAGACCTGAATGACTGATGAGGGTCTCTACTCCTGGAAGCTCTGTCTCTCCTTCAAGGTCCCCTAAGCTCTGTAGGCAGCCACATCACAGGGCTGCCTCATAATGAGCTTGTAGTCCCCTCAGACCCCCAGATTCCTTTTAGAACAACTGCTTAGAATGCCCTTCTCCTCCTGCTGTATATTCAAATTCTAACCAATCTGTACCACTGAACACAACATTCACCTTCTCCACAGAGCCGAATTCTAGGCTGTCCTATGGAATGGGGGAAGGGGAGGAAGAAAAAGAGGAAGAGGACAGCTATTTTACAAGTTATCTCCCCAATGGAATGTCAGCTTCTTGCGAGCATGGACTGTTTCATTTTGGTTTTTCAAGCCTGAGTGCCTGGTGCATGGTAAGAGCTTAACAAATAAATACTTGTTGACTGATTAATTGATTGTGTGGGAGAGCTATTAGAAAATAGGGCTGGAAATGAGAGAACTGAGCAGGGCCTTAGAAAATACCCTCCTACAGAGTTTTCTCTTCAAGGGCACGTTCCATTTCCAGATGTGGTCCTCAATGGGATTTCCTTTCCAGCATGAGACATCAGGAAGGCGACTCCAACACTTTTTTTTGAGGACAGCTTACCCTGACCAAGTCCAGTTCTCCAAGGGCCAAAAGGGCAAGACCATCAGCTCATGCTGAAAAAACTCTCCTTGAACCCAGCATCATGGGAAGAGAGAGAACAGGAAGGATTTGCCTTCTATTCATAAAGTCTACTATTCAGCTTGAAATGTGGGTTAAGTCAGGATTGCATGAGATATGTTTGCCGTAGGACACTGAAGATAACAGACCCCCTGCCTCTTAAGCCTTCTCTAAATCTTCGTCCCTAATTGCCTCTTCTTTCAAAGCCAAGCCCCCTCTCCTTGCCAATGTATTCAAGGAGAGAACCCCACAGCCTGCTGGTTAATTCTCCTTCATAGTGAAAAACTAAGTGATTCTCCATGTTTGTTTGTCAGGATGTTTCTGGGAGAGTTGACAATTTACAGAGATCCCCAACATGTCAGACAAAGGACACTGTCAATGGGGAAATTGTCTTCTCTCATTTCAGAAAAGCCAATGGTTTGGAGCCCTGTTCTCTAACATCTCCCACAAGCTCCCTGTGCCCCAGCTCTACCCAGACACGTGCACACAGACACACACACAGATGAAAAACTCCTTCCTTTGTCTACTCTCTCGGCAGCCCTGTTGACTCCTGACTCATTCTCTTTGTCTTCTCAAATATCTGTGAACTTCCTCACTTGGGGAGAAATGGGGGTGGGTAAAAGCACAGTGATTAAGGATGGAAGGCACTTTGGACACCAGGTAGTCTAGGAGTCCAGAGATAGTGTGTCCACAGAGAGCTTGGCAAGCAAACATGAACTGTTATCATTCATTTGCTCCCTGATTCTCCAGTAACACCACTGGGACCCAGAGAGGACCAGAGGGAATTGCCCAAGATTGAGAAGCACAGAAGAAGGCAAGGCAGGATTTGGGCTGAGGTCCAGCCTGACGTCCAGGTCCAGTGTCCTTTCCATTCTTCCACTCCAGAAGGAGGATTCACTTCGGATCGGGGTGTGTGTCATAGGGAAGCCTGTGGGATCCAGACTCGTGCCCAGCATGTTTCCTTGAACAGAATCTCTGGCCCAGGCTCCATTATTCTGTCCTCCAGTCTCATCTGTCCATAGACATTCTATGCTCTCCTTTTAATCTCAAAAGGTTTCTCCAAAGGGCAAACATCCTATACCAACAAACTTCCCAGGCCACAGCTACCAATACTATCCCAAAATCATGCTGGCCTGTGGCCCAACACCTTGCTCTGGGTAAGGGTATAACCCAGGAAGCATTCGCTTTGGTGGAAAGTTTTGAGTTGGGCATTAGAAAGTTGTAGCAAGTCCTGAGCAGAGGGATAATGCCTCCATTCCAAACTTGTTGTCCAGCAAGGGTTTGCGGTAGAGGTGTTGAGGTGCCATGGCCTGCTACAATGGTTCAAGAGAGAAGAATCCTGGAGCCCAGACCTGAGGTCAAGTTGTGTCTTTGACCTGTCTGTGTGACCTTGGGCAAGTTAGTGCCCCAGGGAACTCAAGGGCATTACTTATACTAAGCAGATGCTGACTTGCATTGGGAGAAGGAGTTTCCTTACCTGGGAGTTCCCTGTATAAAAACAATCTCAAATCCAATGAAAGTCCCCTTTTATTTGTTCTATCCATGTACAGATGCGTGTCTTCTCCCCTACCCCCAACACCGCACCATTGCCTAGCATATATTAGGTGCTTAATAAGTGTTTTTGGAGTGACTAAGCTTCCACTGCCCCTGCCAAATAGCAGCTGCTAGAAAATCCAGCTGGACAGTACCGGCCTTGGAATCAGGCAGGCATCAAAATTCTTTCTGAGTCCTACTGTGCACATTGCCCAGAAGGCATCCTGGGCCCTATCCTCACAGAGCTCATGGCCTTCTTGTACCCCTTGCCACAGGAACCTTGCCCAGGACAGAGCCTCACCAGACTCATCCTGCCCCTCTCTTCTCTGGGGTGCCTGGTTTTCATTCTCATTGCCTTGGCTTCCTGAGGATGTTAGCCTTCCAACCCCCATGTTCCTGGAGCTAGTGGATACCTCATCTAGTCTGGGATTTATGCCCCAGAAAAGAGGTGATACTCTAGGAAGACCTGGTATCCCAGATCTCATTCTAGAGAGACACTAAAGCCAGGAGCCTGGGAGCTGCCCACAGCCTACTATAGTCAAGTGTAAGCCCTGCCCTTGTGAACACAGACTGGACAGTCACTCTGGGCACCATTCTGGTCTCTTGAACCCTGTAAAGTATAATTTGCTTCCAAATGAAACTCTATTCTTTCTGTCTCTGACTCTTGGTCTCTCTCAGTCTCTCTGTCTCTGTTTCTTTCTGTCTCTTTCTCCTTATTTTTCCTCTCTTTCCCCTTCTTCCTCCCCCTCTCCTTTGATATCTTTTCTCCCTCCTCTCTGCCTCCTCTCCCTCTCCCTCCATCTCTTTCTCTTTTTCTTCTCTCCCTATCTCTTCCTCCCTTTGTTCATCTCTCTCTCTGTCTCTCTCTCCTCTCTTTCCTCTTTCCCTTCTTCCTCCCCCACTCCTTCCATATCTTTCTCTCCTCTCTCTCTCCTTCCCCCCTCTCTCTCCTCCTCCCTCCCTCTCTCTTTCTCTCATTCTCTCTCTGTTTCTTTCTCCCTCCCTCCTTCTCTCTCTCCCTCCCTCCCTCTCTCTGTCTCTCTGTCTCTCT
>NW_027186377.1:468298-500268 GCF_028583685.1 Petaurus breviceps papuanus
CTCTCTCTCTCTCTCTCTCTCTCTCTCTCTCTCTCTCTCTCTCCTCTGTCTCTGTCTCTCTCCCCTCTCTCTTCTCTCTCTCTCCTTCTTCTCTCTGTCTCTCTTTCTGTCTGTCTCTCTGTCTCTTTCTGTCTCTCCTCTCTCTGTCTCTCTCTCTGTCTCTCTCTTCTCTCTCTCTCCTTCTTCTCTCTGTCTCTCTTTCTGTCTGTCTCTCTGTCTCTTTCTGTCTCTCCTCTCTCTGTCTCTCTCTCTGTCTCTCTGTCTCTCTCTCTCTGTCTCTCTCTCTGTCTCTCTCTCTCTTCCCCTCCCTCCCCCTCCCTTCTTCTCTCTTTCTCCTTCCCTCCATCTCTCCTTCTCCTTCTCTCCTCCCTTCATCCCTCCCTATCTCTGTTAAATAAATCTGTTCACCAAAGCTAAATATACAGAACTCTGAACATGACAATGAAGCTATTTTTAATTCGTCCTTTCATTTAAATGATGCTCTGCACTGTGCAGACATTTTGTTACGTTATTGCTGCCATCTACAGGACAGCCTAGGGATCAGGCTGCTGTCTCGGGAAGGTTCTACTGCCCCTGCATGGTGGGGCTAGGAGGGGGCTCTCCGCAAAGGACTCCTTCAAACAATACCTACCTCGTTATTTACGGCGCAGAAATAAAAATATCTGCAAGGTGCCCATAAAAGCAGTAAATTCTCCGTCCCTCGTAAACAGGGAATCCGCTCAGGGATTCTGCAGGAGAAATCGGACACCAATGCTTTTTTAATTGTTTCTATAAGTAATAAAATCAGCATGTTTATGAAAAACCTAAATACATAATTGATCAAAGCAATTTTCACAGTTTAAAATTTATTAGCAATGAAAATGACTGATGTAAAAAGAAGTTTAGGGGGAAATCTGTGACCTTTGATGAGGAATGTTTTCTTCCCTGACAGTTCTAAGTGCCCAGAGTAAGGTCTTCAGTGTGGAGGTGGCCAGAAAATGGGGCTTCACATGCCATTTTCATGAGGCAAAGAAGTATGTAAGATTAGACCCAGCACACATCCTCTCTCCACTACCCATTCCCAAGCCAACATTCTGCCCTGGTTGTAGATATGGGAGGAGCTTTGGGACAGGAATGCGGGTCTTCAGAAAATTGTTCCATTTACTACCTATGTGACCTTGACCTTTCTGAGCCTGTTTTCTTATCTGTCAAATGAAAAGGTCAGCTCGATGACTTATGAAGTTCTTTCCAATGGAACCTTGGGCACATTGGTGGACCCATGGTCACCCTCCCCCCAACATCTCTCGCTTCCCATCATCATTTTCTAGAACCATTGGTGTCCATTAATCTGGCCAGGCTTCTCTTCATGGTGCTGATACCAGGCCTGGGTACTGGCTCTTATTTCTCTGATCCCTCAGAGTCTGCAAAGTGCTTTCCCCTCAGTAACCCCATAATAAAGACACTAACAAGATCACCATTGATATTTTATAGATGAACTCACAGGAATCCAGGACCACATGACTGAGGAGAGGCCTCACTGAGATCTAATCCCAAATCCAGCCTTAACCACTTGGCAATCCTACCATATGAATATTGAATATCTATGCATTTACTTCATTCACTCTTCCTTTCTACCATTCATTTATTTATCTGTTTGTCCATTCACTCCCTAATTTCTTTATTTATTAACTTATTTATCCATTCATTCATCTACCTATATCTCTGTTTGGTTTAGGTCAGATCTAGGGTTTCAGTGAGATAGAGAATTTCCTATCTATGAAGAGATACACCTGCTCTCTGATTTATAGTCAATTTTTTTGGGACACTGGAAGGTTCCATGACTTGCCCAGGGATACACAGTCTCTATGCGTTAGAGAAAGGACTTGAACCCTGGCCATCCTGACTCTAATGCTGAGTCTCTATCCACTAGGCCACCCTGTCTCCCATGGGCTTTCCATATTTATAGTAACATATAGCCATCAAAGCGTCTCCTTCACCCCACTGACCACCTCCACTAAGTTCTAATGTTGTAAGGACTAGAGGACAATTTGCGTGGGTTACTGTATATATGTCCTGTCCTAGGACTAGTGTGAATGGGACTGGAAAAGCACCCCCATGTTGGACAGCATCTGAGCCTGATGTGCCCCTAAATGTGTTGATATGCTGAGACCCAGGATCTTTTGGCATTCCTTTCAGCAGTTTGCAAAGTCACACCCATAAAATAGCCATACAGTTTTGTTCTAAAGAGACAAGTAGATTGTCCTCAATGGCACAGTGAAGAGAGTTCTAGGGCTGCATTCAGGAAGACCTGAGTTCCAATCCAGACTCTTCCCATATGTGTAACTTTGGCAAGTCACTTAACCTGTTTCCCTCAGTTTCTTCAGGTATAAAATGGGTATGAGCAAAGCACCCACCTCCCCTTGTTGAGAGGATTGAACGAGATCATGTTTGTAAAGTGCCTGGCACGTAGTAAGCGCCATGTAAGTTTCAGCTATTGTTACTGTTGCTGTTGTTGCTATTACTGTTACTGTTATTGTTGTCTGTTGGTGATTCTGCACTCGGGAATGAACAGGGAGCCATGGTAGGTGTTTGTTCCCAAATGCATGCACCAGGGCATGAACAGAAGCAGCCACTCACCCCCCACAAACTTAGCACTGCTGATTTCTCAATGGTGACTATATGAGCCCTTCTCCACAATTCCAGGACAATAAAAGCCCCCAGAGGATTACACTTGCTGCTTATTTATGGAAAGAGGAGGGAAAGAACTGGTGAGAAGGGGGAGGAAGTTCCCCTCACCGTCTCCTCCAAGGGAGTATTCTTATCCTGACTGAAGCTGGAACTGGAGGCACTTTCTCAGCCTTCACCCCCTTTCAAACCACCAGTAGCCCCCTATAGTATTGCAAGGGATGTGCCATGACATGCTTCCTATGGGTGGGCGGATGGTAGCCAGCATCTTGCCACTGCATAATCATGTCGGAGAGGAGTTGAAGACACAGCCTTAAGGCAGCAAACAGTAAATATAATTTTACCAAGGAAAGGGGATATGGAAGGCTTCTCAGTCAATCAATCAAGGCACTGTGCTAAGCACTGGAAATAAAAGTATAAGCAAAAAGAAAGAGAATCTCTGTCCTCTGGGGGGCTTATATTCTAATGGAGGAACATAATACACAAAGAGGGCTTGAAAGAAGAGAATGAATGGGAAAAAAATGCAGGGGAAGCTTAGAGAAAGGAAGAGATGATGGGCCTGGGCTTTCTCCTTAAAGAGAAGTTCTGGGAGGAGCTGTCCAATCAGAGATCGGGTCTAGTCACTGAAGGTACAGTCAAGGTATAAATTCTAAGACCAAGGAGATCTTCCAGGAAGAAGAGGCTTCTGAAGCATGAAGGGAGAGTGCTGGGGAGGAGTGTGGCAGAGTCAAGATGGTGGAGTGAAAGCAGGAACTCACCTGAACTCCTCCATGAATTCCATCTGTAACCTCTAAAAAGTGAATCGGAGCTGACTTTAGAGAGACAGAATCCATCCAGCTCCAATTCTGTGAAGCCAAAAAGGTGGCAAAGTTCATGAATAGTATCAAATCCCCAAATCACCAATGACCAAGAAGGTAACAGCTCAAGACTCCATGGTGTCCTCTTCCCTCGAATGTCTTAATGAGAATGTTCTAGACACACATTGATGTCATTCCTGTTGAAAACACCCTAAGGAGATGCACTGATTTTTGCAGGTAATGACATGGCACACATTTCCAGGGTCACATAATCTACTGAGACGCACAGAGAATTCCAGAGCTTCCTGTGGTCATTGTCTGCTTACAGAAGAGCATTTGCCTCAGTAGAGTCAAACATTTGCTTCCAGGCTCACCTTCCACCAGATGTCTCCCAGGCATGCATTGAGTTCTTGAGAAAATTGTGCAGAGACAGCCATAGAAGCAATAGTGTCCATAAATTAGGAAGATACTTGGCGATCCAAAGGGACCACTATGATCATCCAGGATGCCCTGGCCAAAGGAGAGACAAAGACATGATCTGGAGCTGGTGGACCATGAAGTCCTCCAGTTTGCAGAATAATTACATGAAGCTAAGCCACCTGGCCCACTGGGGGCTTTTCGTACCCACAGTTCACTCATCCTGTTTGCAGAGTGACCTTGTGCCCAGAACACTCTCCCTTCTCACCACAGTTTTTGGAGCCTTAGTCTCCTTCCCAGACTCAGTGTAAGTATTGCCCCCCCAAGGGCTGGTTTTGCTGATGTCTTCTCCTGCCCTGTCCTGCTCCCACCAGGTTAGTGTCCATCTCCAACGACATTACTTTGTACCCATTTTAGATTCTCTTCTCTGGGCACTATTTAGCCTAAGCAGAAATACCAGCTCCCTGAGGGTAAGGGGCATCACGTTTTGTCTCTTGTATGCATGGTATTAGGCATCACACTGATCAATCAATAGGCCCTTCATAAATGTTTGTTTACATTCACATGGAAGCACAGAACTCAAGCTGGAAGGGCCATCAGAGGTCATCTAGTGAAACTAGTTTTACTGAGGAGGAAACTGAGGCAAGTTTGGGAGTGATTTACCTATGGTCCCAGAGGTAGCAAGCATCAGAAACAGGACTTGAACCTGGGTCCTCCCATTCAAGATCCCAGGCTCTTTCCAGCTCAATTGAGTTAGGTTCAATTGAATTGAAATCACAATATATGGCACACACTTGTCACTAGAATTCACAACTCCTCAAAATATATCGGCATGCATAGCAAGCAGTTTGCACACACGTGTACACACACTTATACTTGCACACATGTATCCACACACATTTGCATAAATGGATGAAGAATTCGCCTTGCTCAGGTCATCATTTGGATGGACTTTGCAATGAGTTGGCCCATTCATCCAGGTGTATTGGGCAGAACCTGTTGATGGCAACAGCCGTGGGCCTAATATTGAATGGGATAAATGATTTGGGGCGTATCACATGTGGGAAGTTGGAAAACCTTCCCAGGGACACCCAGCTGCCGTCTGCCACACAAAGCCACCTTATAAACCATTATTTCCCCAATTATGCTGAAGGGCAGGGAGTCATCGAACACAGGGATCTTAGAGGCATCTACATTCCCAAAGAACAATTGCATGGTGGATGCCTGGAGACTGGAGGATATGACCAGGGATGGTTGGGGTACAAGAAGTGGCATAAAAGTTACCCTCAGGGACCTCAGGACTAAAAAGGAGATGGGTTGGTTGGTCATTGAAGGACAATGATGAAAAACACACGGACAACCTAACGGGCTATGTTCCTTTCCCCAAATGCTCAAAGGTCTGGTTCTGAGCCCCTGGCCTTGGGCTGATCCTCTGTAGAGGATTCATGGAAGCATATGGGCCGAAGTTGCATGGGAAGAGAATGTGGGCCGGGATTGCCTCTAACTTGATGCTATAGTATGATCCTTGGTCACCAGGTGCCCTGAAGCAGTGGAAGGAATGAAGCAGGATGATGCAATGTCCTCGGTAAGAGAGACTGTCCCACCCAGAATGTCCTGCCAATGTCCACTGTTCCTATTCCTATTCAATGTGGGAGAATGTCATGAAGTGAGGCAGGAAGATGACCCTGAGTCATCCTGGGCTTCTGTGAAGATGGTGAAGTTCACCCCAGAAATAAAGAGAACCCAGCAGGGCATTTTATCTTGATACATTCTGTGTATCTCATTGCTGAATTAGTTGTAATGCTGCTATTGTACTGGACCTTCTTTTTACTTCTCCAGAGATACAACAAGGAAAAGAAATGTTCTTAGTAAATACAAATTACCCATCATCTGTGCAATCTTAAGGTCTCCCTGAGCCCAGGGGTTCTCTCCCAGAATTGTTCTCTCACCTGCACCAGGTCCAAGGAGCAGCCCTTATCCAGCTCTAAGTGCTCGGAGGGTCTGTAATCCAACTCACATGAGCACCTGGCAGGAAGACAATTGGGTGAGAGGAACTGCTGTTGGTCTCCAGTGACTCTGGCTGCCAGCTTTGGAGGTGGCTTCTGCTGGGGACAATGTGTGTCCCATGTCCAGAAAGACCAGAGGGCGATGCTGCTGCCAAAAGTTTGGAGGTTCTCCCCAGTTGCTGGGCTGTCAAGATTGGCTTTGACAAGCCACCAGAAGAACATTAGTTTCTCCACCTCCTTGAGGAAAAGAAGGCTTGACAGCCATCATCATCTAATCAGCAGAGACCCAGGGCTATGTGGGAAGCCTGGTACAGTTTGAGCTTTTTAATCCTCCAGCTCTTTTCTCTTTGGTCCTAGAGGCAGCAGGGTGCCTTCCCCATAGTGTGGATAGGACTGGACTATTGATAACAGTTAATGAAAGGATAAGTGTAAAGTTCTATATTTCGGCTCAAAAAATCAACTCCATAGTATGAGCCTAGCGAGGTGACTTTGTTTGAAGGAAAAAATATGTGTTTTTAGAGTTGCCTACAAAGTTGAAATGAGACCATCATATGACATGGCAGCCAAGAAAAGCCAAAGTCATGTTAATTAAAATCTGGTTAGGTGTGGTGCCTGGGACGAACACAGACAGCATTCCTCGACCTCAGTACAATTAGAAGTTCTAGGTAACAACTCTGAAGAAAACTAAGTAGAAGGGATTTTTAAACAATTCTATTAATAATAAATGAAAAATTTAAGGCATGTTTAGAATAAGAGAAAGAACACAAGAAAAGATGAGGCCACTGAATGGGCAACACAAATGGAATGGGGAACATCAGTCATAGTTTGTCGCCATCTTATTTCCAAGGGAGCTCTAGTGGACAGCCAAGCAGCCCAATGAAGAGAGCCTGGACCTTGGGTCCAGGAAGACCTGAGTTCAAATCCAGATTCAGACACTTACCAGCTGGGTGACCTGGGCAAATCACTTAACCCCTGTCTTCCTCCTTTATAAAACAGAGATAATAATAGCGCCTACCTCCCAGCATTGTTGTGAGCATCAAACAGGTTAACACTGTAAAGCCCTTAGCACAGTATCTGGCACAGAGTGAGTGCTGTATAAATGTTAGCGAGTATTATGTGGTTTGTGTTGGGAAAGACAGAACAGACAGAGGTAGGAAGGGACAAAATAGGACAAGATCAGTCTTGTGGTTCCAAACTGGTGCATAACTGTTAACTCACATAAGAACATGTAGAACCCTTTCAAGATGGTTCCAGGATCCTGGAAAACAGGAGAAAAAGTAAGAAGTGTCAGTCAGAAACAGGTGTCCCTAGCTTTTCAAGCCTTGCTCCTGCCTCCTCACCAAGCACACAGTGCTTACCCTAAGAAGGTGGGCTTCTTCGAAGTTCAAATCTCAAAAGTGGGAAATGTGGATCCTGCAGATGTAAGTCCTGGGGATAGCAGTGCTCAGAGCTGCGAACATTCTAGAAGACACTAGGAAACACCTGCTTTGTGAGTATAGAAAATGAAACAGCAATTGCTGCCAGCTGGGGTTAGTTCACTCAGAATGAGTCAAGGCAGTTTCTTGAGTAGGTGCCTAGGCTAGCCCATGTAGGAAGCTGGGTTAGATGGCCATCAGAATGCCTGCAAATGGAAAAAGATCGCTACTCCACAAGAACTTGGGTCCAATGAATTTACCTACAGTGGGGGAGGGAGAGGAGAATATAAGCATTCACCGGGCAGAGCTTTGCAGACGCAATGCGTTTTATAAATACGGGAGCTTAGCCTGTTTCGGGTGCTGGATGCTTCAGAACTCTTCTTTTGATGCCAGGTCTCACAGCACACCCCTGCAGCCCAGCTGAGAGGCAAGGGAGGCATCTGGGTGTGGGATTAGCGGAGGGGAACGCTCACCTCCCCACTCTGTGGAACGCTCCCTCCTGAGTGCTCAGGCCACAGCTCGGTGCCCATCGCCCAGTGCCCATTGCCCGGTGCCCATCGCCATGAGCAGCTCTCAGTCAGCGCTGAGAAGATAGAAGATAGCGCTGAAGCTTCTCCACTGGCTCTGGGCCTCTCCCCACGGGCCTCTACACTGCACTTCTATGAGATTGCCCAGGGTCAAGATACCCTTCTCACTTCCCTCAGGGTAACTAGTCAGCTATATTTGAAATTGACCAAGTATATCTGTAGATCCCAGGAAGTTCCCTGAATCATCACAGCATGCATACAATACAGAACTGGCTGGGACTCCAGAGACAGTAACTGATCCAAAAGCATTTATGTTGTAGCCGTGGAAATATAATCCTAGAGAGGCTGATGACTTACCTAAGGTAACATGTTTAAGGCAGGTATTTCTAGTCTTATTTTAAAGCCCTGATTAAGATTCCAAATGCCAATAAGAAACCACATAGAATGGTAGATATAATACTAGATGTGAAGACAGGAAAACCTGGATTTGAATTCTGGCTTTAATACTTATTTGCTTGACTATGGACAAGTACTCAACCTTTCCGTTCCTCCATCTCCTTCTATAGAAAGGAGTTATGATGTCTGGAGTGCTTACTTTTTGGAGAGGGTGTCTCCCAATTACATGCCCTTTTCTTTCTTTCCAATAAGCCTTTCCCTCTTGCCCCTCACAGATAATTATAGGTGGTTTTATTTCAATCCTAAATTTGCCTCTCTTTGATTTCTCTTCACAGCTCTGAGTTCCCATGTCTTAGGACAAAAAGAACAAATATCATTTTTCTATGTAAGAGTCCTTCTAATGATGCCCATTATACCCCTGGTGCCAGACTTTCACTTTTCCAAGATAAATGTTCACAGTTCTTTTGACCAATCCTATATGGTACAGTCTATCTAGCCTGCTACCCCACCTTCATCCTTACCATAGACATGTTCTGTTATGGCCTTGTTCTTCTGAAAATGCACTTCCCAGAAGTGAATGCAGTCATTTAGATATGGCCTAACCAGGATGGAATAGATGCATATTAGCGCAGAATCATTGTGGTTAGGAGTCATGCCTCAGTGACCCATCTGGTCCAGCTCACACCACCAAAGGAATCCTTATTCCAATGGGCATGGGAAGTAGTCATCAGACACCACTCAAAGATCCTCAATGGGCAGTAAATGGTCGGGGAGTGCACTGCTCCCAATGCCTTTATCACCATTTTCATTCTAGCTTGTTTAAAGTAGTCTAACATAGCTTTACCTTTATTAGCTTCCATGTCACTCTTGACTCACATGGAATTTACAATGCTTCATGACCCCCAGATGCTTCTCCATGCATTACTGTCTAGTCCTGCACACTCTCATGCTGCACTTGGACAGGTGATTTTTTTCAGCTATGTATAGAACCTTATATTTATCCTTGTTCAATTTCATCTTACTCTATTGAGTCCAACACTCTAACCCAATGATATATTTTGAGATATTGATACTAGTATATTAACTGTCCCTCACCCAGTTTATATCACCTGAATATTTCATAAGCAGGCTACCTTTGTCTTCAGTGAAGTTGCTAATAGAAATGTGGACCAGCACAAGGGCAAGGTCAGGGCTCCAGGGAAATCCAATGTAGGCTTCTCTCCAACCTGACAGAAGGAAGTTCCCTAAAGGGTACTCTGATTTCAGACATTCATCAAGGTTTGATTCCACCTAATGGCGCTGTCCTCCTACCCACATCTCTCCATCTGCCCACTGGCATAGATTATATAAAGAAATACCCCAAATAGGGGGTCACCCTCAGAGGAACCCCAGACCTCTCTTTGTAAACCTTTCCATAATCACTGTCATGGGCAGGGTAGTAATCTGTCCTTTAATTCTAGAATGTTAGAACTAGACACGAGCAGTACAGTAACAGAGTCCATCCCCTTTCTTTTGTAGATGAGGAAACTAAGGT
The DNA here is from genome assembly GCF_028583685.1 of Petaurus breviceps papuanus. Taxonomy (NCBI): domain Eukaryota; kingdom Metazoa; phylum Chordata; class Mammalia; order Diprotodontia; family Petauridae; genus Petaurus; species Petaurus breviceps. Next base: position 478,055 of record NW_027186377.1, read on the forward strand.
TAAAAGAAGAGCAATTGATATGTCAAAGGCTCATCAGAAAGAAATGTCAATCAATCAACATTTGTTCAAGGTCATACTGTGCCAGATACGGTACTATTTTCAGAGCCAGAATAAGAACCCAGGCCTCCTGTATCCCAGTCCAGGCTCATCTCCCAGCACCAAAATTTCTGCTTTTGAATTTTATAATAATAGAGACACTTAATAGATTCCATTCTTTTATTGATTCTATTGTGTATTCCATCACAGTTGAGAGGAACAATTCAAAACATTTGAATGAATATGTTTTTGTGCTTGATCTTCCTTGACAACTCCCCTCCCCCAACTCCTAGCCTCCTTTATTCTCTTTGAAACCTTCCTTTGACCATAAAGTTGGGAGCTAGAGGGAGACGTCCAGACATCCACTGGCCCTCCCTTCACTTGTCTGGCAGTGAGGGACTCCTTGGTCACCAAGGTGCTGGTGTGACCCCAGCCAGGAAAGTATGAGGTGTATCTTTCTGTGAAGGCTTGATGGGCATCAATCAATCTGGCCAATGTCAAGCCCTCTCCTGACTTTGGGATCTAAAGCAAGAAAAGAAAGAGTAAAGGAGGGAAACAGCACTGGAGCAAGACCCTCCCTCCCTCTCTCCCTGCCCATCTTACACTATAATTAAATCAGAGGCAATAAAACATCGTAGAGAGAACTACTCTTGGGGTCTACTGCAATCAGCAGGTACAAGACATGCCATTGACACCTGATGAGTGTGGGGACATGGGCAACTTCCTGAGGAGCTATCTAGGAAGCTGGTGGCAGAGCAACTTCATGCCTACATTGGGCCCTTTTAAGGAGGCCCTTACACCGACAAAGTTATAGGTCAGATATGCATATGTATGTGTCTGTCCATATGTGTGTCTATACATATAACCACCCAAATAGATTTATATGAATCCCTTATATTAAGCCTCTCATGATTACACCCACATTACCCCCCTACAAATTAACATCATGTTCATTTATTATTTTTCCACCACGCTTTTCTAATATTGAGCCCTTTGCCGATACTTCCTCCCTTACCATCAGCACGTTGTATGGAACATCTCCAGGGTCACAGACAATAGCTATGCAGTGGTTTCCTGGGATTCAAAGGAACTCACACCTGGTAATTTGGACTCACTGAATACAATTAAATGATATTTGACTCTCTTCGAGTCCTATCAAGGGGGTTTCATATTTGTCCAGGTGATAATACCAGTGATGTTGTGCATAAGACAAGCGTAGTGAAGACACCACTAAGGACATGCATACTCAGAAGAGCAGGTGGGTCAGTCTTATAACTCACCATTGTCTTGGCATGACCTCAGATAACAGGCCAACAGATGGAGAGCTCAGCTGCCACAAAGGGGCCCTTGAGCTATGAGAATTGGGAGGGGCCTGGAAGAGGGCTAGCCATTTCTTCTTCAGAGGATCTATAGGAAGACAGGAAAATGACTGACATGTGATGGAACAGCTGAATGTGGTGGGAAGAGGATTGAACTTGAATACAAAATAATCCAAAGATGATTCCCCATGGATGGCATTAGACAAGTCCATTTTCTCAGAATGAGAACCTGCACTAGGTCCAAGGTTCCTCTTTTATAAAATGAGGGGGCTGGTTCAGATGCCTTTATGGCTTCTTTCTTCTCTAAAATGTTGAAACTTAGTGATTCTGGCCTTGGAAAGAGTTATTCCACATCACAAGGAGGCCCAAAACCAGAGATATTTACTTCAACAGTCAGGTAATGTATGTATATTGGGAAATAGTCTTCATTTTGTGCCAACAAGTTCATAGTATCATAGCTTTCGAGATGAAAGGTACATGAGAGGTCACTAAAACCTGTAATTTTTCCAATCATTGGCTATTTCTCCCTGAACAGATTCCATGTTCCATATGGACAAAGATAATGTCTTATTAGGAACTCAGCAAATATTTCCTAAGAAGTTGCCTTGTGGCCTTCCCTGTGCTCCAATCCATGAAAGATGTTCCCAAAGGGTGTGAGCAGTGACCACTGATTCGCCATGGCTCAGCACCTTTCTTAGCTTGGAAGACACCTCTCCCCCATAGCCTCCTCCTGGAGCCTCAGTGTTCAGGAAGGCACCCAGCTCCGTTATGTTCCCTCCTCTGCTCCTCTCTGGGCTCCACTGCCAAGTCCTCAGATTCCTTTCTTCTCCATGCTCCCAGTCAAGTATCTCATCCCATCCACAGCCTACATTTTTCATATTCCTTTAAAATATCTATTATCTTCCCTTATTTGAATGCATGTTGCTTGATTGCAAGAACTGTCTTTCTTTTTGTTTGCATTTATTTGTATGTCTAGTACTTAATACAGTTCTTGGAATATGTTAAATGCTTAATAAATGCTTACTGAACTGACTTGACTTTGCATAACAAAAGTGTCCATCTTGAGACTAAAGTGACACTCATTGAAGAATTATTGACAACCTCGAGGCTGACTGGTTCTCCCTGGAGCCAGCTAGTCAATCAAAATTCATTTACTCAATGCCTGATGTGTGCCAATCACTGCATAAGTTCTGGAGGTACAAAAAGAAGCAAAGACAGTCCCTGCCCTCAAGGGACTTGCAATCTAACAGGGGAGATGACATGTGAACAGATATACCCAAACTAGATGCAAGCTCAATAGAAGTAAAAGAGGGAAAGCACTAGAATTAAGAGGTATTGAGAAAGACTTCCAGGGCAAGATGGGATTTTAATTGAGACTTGAAGGAATGACAGGTAGTTGTCTTGGACTGACTCTTTTGCCATCCCCCTTGCTCTGGTAGGGAGCAGAAAACTTTTACTATTAATAACTCGTTAAACACTGTATACATGACTACGTTTGATCTCTCCCAACAAACTTGTGAGGTAAGTACTCCTGATACACATGAGGAAACTGAGGCTCAGATATGTTAGTATCTTAGCTACTCCCAAGTTAATTGTCTCTAGTTACTCACTGTAACTAGTAATGTTTGAAGATTTGCATTCTCCCCTGAATATGAATTTATCCACCATGTCCCATTATGGCCTCTTCAATTTTTATAATTACTGACTCTTCAACAGAGGACCCCAGCAGCAGGGACCCAGCTCAGCAGACCAAGGGAAGGACTCAGACAGCTGCGACAAAGCATATGGGCTTTCAGGTGGATGAGAACAGAGCCAAAGAAGAGTCAGAAGGGGCAATTGAGCCCCAGTCCAGCTGGGTCTTCACAGAACAGCACTGAAGAGCCTCCTTTCTCTGAAATCCCTGGATACATGCTGCTTCTCCAGCAAGGTGCTTCAGCTGTCAGACTCATTTTTGTCACAGGGCATTTCTTTGACAAATAAGAAAGGAAACTGCATCTCACAGTTTGGCTTAAGATCACTCAACACATAATCTCAAAACTGCCTCCTCCTTTCTGAGCTTAATTATTTCCCATGAAGATGTACTCTGGGGAAAGTTTGAAGATGAGACCAGGCAGCCCTCAATCTACCCCAGGGGCAGTTGTTGCTGATGTTAATCCAAGTGACAAGCACATGAGTCTGAATTCATTGGGAGTTTGTTGTTTATTCCCCACACTCACCTTCCCTAATGAGAACCAGTGCAGGACCATATGTCCAAGGCTCAGAAGCCAGGCACAGCTAAATAAAAAGCAGACAGAAGAATAGCAGTGTTTCTGCCTGTTGCTTGTGCCGCTTGATTTAGCTATCCATGCTGGACTCCATAAGACTGTTGTTGACTGAGGTATTACTACTTTAGTGCTTGGGATTGGGAGGGAGGGGAAGTTAAAAGGGCCTCGCATAAAACTCTGGTTCTGCAATTAAAATCAGCTCCATTTTCTCCTCTACTAAACAAAGGCTTTGGATCTGGTATTTTCTTCAGTTCTTTTTGGCCATTAACCCTAGCGGTGTCTCTGTGTGTAGGGGTGGCCAAAAGTATCTAGCACATGACCTTCAACTAATATGCTCAATATATATGTCAGATTAGGAAGGCACAGTGTAACACAGTACAAAAGAAACAGCATTTGGAGTCAGACAACTTAGGTTAAAGCCTTAGTTTTGTACTGTCTACCTATGTGGCCCTGACAAGTCACTAAACCTCTCTGTACCTCAGTTAATAATAAGTTATCTAACTTACTAAGTGAGAGGGTTGTACTAGATAACTCTGGGATTCCTTCCAGCTCTAAGACTATGTTTCCTATGAGCCTAATGGGTGATTAGCCAGTCTATCTGAAGAAAGGCAATATTGTAGGTGAAGTCTATTCAGGACCAAGGATAGCACCATCAATTAAGGCCTCACAGCTTAGTGGATTTCCCATCAGCTATTCTACCTGGTTTTGATTGTCTCCTCAGCTGACTCCAAGAACATCGCGCCCCCATGCTTAGTATGCCCTGATAACCCTGCCCCTCCTTTTCATCCTGCTTGTGTATACCATACCCCACCATTAGATTGTAAGCCCCAGGAAGAAAGGGACAATCTTTTCTTTTTGTATTGGGATTCCCAGCACTGAGCACAGTACCCTGCACACAGTTTACTAACACAAATATTTACTGACTATAAGGCCATCCCATCTCTAATGGCTTTGAGGAACACTTCTGTTTATGCTACATCCTCATCTGCAGGTCCATGGCCCAGATAAGCATGGGTGGTGGTCACCCGAGAACCAGCTCACCTGACAAACTCTGGCTTAAGGAACAGTTTCCTTCAAGTCCCTAGGGAAGAGGAATTTATTTATTTCTATTAGTCAGCTAAGTGGCATAGTGGTCAAAGGGCTGAACTTGACCAGGAAGACTTTGCCTTCAAATCCTGCCTCAGACACTTCTTAGGTGTGTCGAGTCACTTAACTTCTGGCTCCCTCAGTTTCCTCATCTGTAAAGTGGAAATAATAATAATATAACAAAATATAATAATAAAAGCTTTTGTAAGTATCACAAGGTATAATGTGTATATACTCAAAGTGCAGTCTATTTATCTCTCCCTCTATATATGCATGTATCTCTATCTATAGATACAGATATGTAGATATACCACTTTGGGAACACTAAAAGGCTCTCTTAACACTATTATGACCTGAAAAAAGATATTTGGTAAGAATTGGTCTATTTCATAACATAGCCAGTCTCTGAAATGAAATACCATTTCATCTATGGCTAGTCATTTCTCCTCTACTAGAAGCTGAGGGCTGGGCTAAGACCCTTGGCATCAGATCTCTGGGCCTCTGGCTTAATTTCTGGAATGTTTTGAAGGCCTCTGATTCTATGAAAGATGACTTTGTTAGCCCCTAAGTCTGCCCCAAAGAACCACACAGAAGCTGGCCCCTGTGCCTTGTTGCCTGCAATGTGAAAATAAGCATGTTGCTGAGGAGGCTCCAGGCATGAAGGCATCCACAAGCATCGGTGTCCTCCCATTTGGATAAACTCTGTTGCCCCAAATTAACATTCACAAAGATTCCTATGACAAATGGGGTTACAATCTGCCCTGCTGTAAACATAAATCAGGAAGATATCATCGACAAAATGGCTTTCTTTTTGTCCTCAGCTTGTTTACAGAGCTTCTTTGGAACAGCGCAGAAATGCCTGGAGCCCGTCATGAGAGGAATGGTCCTCATCTTATTAGCTCTGGTTCCCACCTTTCTCTGACAGTGTTTGCCCACCATAAAAGGGTTCTCTCCCTTCAAAGGCTGCCCAGCCCCTGATTACCCAGCATCACTTCAACTTAAGCCACATGCCACTGTCAGAATGGGATGAGTAAAGGGAATACATGCGCTGGGACATACCGCTTCCATGGAGGAGTGGGAAAGCACAGGCCTTGGAAGTCTCAGGACAGAGATGATTTTTTGTTTTGACATTAGTCATTAATAGGAAGAGACGAAAGGTCTGAGTTCATTTCACAAACTCCAAATCCCTGAAGCTGGACTCATCTGCAATTTGTTTCCTGTGGTGTTTGCAGTCCCAAATGTCTTAGAAGCAGTTGCGTCAATCGCTGGAGAGGGGGGTGGAGTAATTCTGTAGCCAGTGTTTCCTGCCAGTCTGGGCTTTCTCTCTTCTAATGGCAGCAGCTGTTCTAATTCAGTTCAGCACTTCAACAAGCCGCCATTAAGTGTCTGCTGTGTGCAATGCCTGGCACTGGACACAGGGAATCTCAGCACAAAACTAGGAAGCCTCTACCCCCCAAGGAGCTTGTGTTCTCCCAGAGCTACACCTGAGCAAGGAGAAGTGAATATGAGATCATCCACTCAGAGAGTGTAAACAACTGGGGGAAGGGGATGCAGGAAGACTTCATCAAGCATGTGATGATTGAGCCAAACTGGAAAAAGCTAAGGATTCTGAGAAAATGGATGGAGTTGGTCAAGCAAGGTATTCTGGTAGTGTGGCAGATTCTGAGTATAAATGGGATTAGATGTTTCTTAGGTACCTTCAACTCTGAGAGGCTATGACTCTGAAAAATATAAATGGGGAAGGAGGACATTCCAGGAACTGGGTGACCCCCTCTGTAAAGGTGGATGGGATGTCAAGTCTAAGGAAAATCCTAATAGGTCCATTTGACTCAACCATAGAGTGCATGGAGTGGAATGTCAGAAATAAGCCTGAAAAGACAGGTGAAAGTCAGATTGTAGAGGGTCTTAAATGTCAGAGTGTTATCAATTTAATTCTAGAGGCAATGGGGATCCACTGGCGTGTTTGAAGCAGTAAAATGTCACAGCAAGGTCTCTGATTCAGGAAAATTATGTTGGATCTGGGTAGAGGATGAATTGGGAAAGAGAAAGAGCCTAGAAGCAGATCAATTGTGTCTATTACAATAACAGAGAGAGAAGGGAAGACTACCTGAACTAGGGTGATGGTCACAAAAATGGAGACAATGGGATGGATATAAACAATATTATGGCACCAAGAGTGACAGGAGGCAGCATGCTGGTCCTGAAGGCAAGAGGAGCTGGGTTTGAGTCACGCTTCTTCCTATGTGTGTATAACCATGTACAATTCATTTCAGCTTTTTGAAATGAGGGAAATAATGACCCTGGTTCCTACCTCACTGTTACTATAATAAAATGAGTTTCTTCCTTAAGCTGGCTTTGTAAATCTTTAAGCAATATGCAAGTGTTTTCTATTATAACTATTATTACTATCATTATTAGTAAGTGATTTAATGAGTGGGGAGGAAGAGGAGGAGGGACGGAAGAATCAATGCTCCTTAACATATGCCCTTGGAGGGAAGGTCATCAATACCCTCAACAGAAACAAGGATGTTAAGAGGATGGAGAAGTTTCAAGGGACATAGAATGCATTGCGAACTTCACTATCTCCCAGATTGTCTCTTTTACCTCTGTTCTAATGTCACTACCAATATGTATGTCCTTGCCAATTCTCCAACTATAGCAATAACATCTTGGGATTAGATCTTGGCCTTGATGGAAATTCCATTAAAGGGCTTGTTTGCTTTTCCTCCTCCAAAAAAGCCACATTTTAGACTGAGGGCATATCTTTATAGGTATATCTATACTCCAAGGAAGAAATAGAAAGGTAGCTTTCTTTTGGAATTAGCAGCACTATGATGTGGACACAGACCAGGTCCATCCATTTGGTCTTGGTTATGGATATCGGGAAGTTTTACAGGCTCATCTCTGAATATTGAGAGTTGTTTAGTCTGTCAGTAGATATCCAAATGATCACTGGCAAGGTCATGCCTACTCCAACACTCTCCCAGGACTCTGTACATTCTCATACATGTTCTTCTAAGCTTGGGTGATCATGCCTTCTAGGACACCTTTAATTAAAATAATTAAATAATGGCCTCTGATAACTAGCAGCCAGGCATATTTCATTCTTGGGGATCCCCACTTTCTGCTTTGCTCAGCAATATGGTGCTTTGTGAAGCTCTGTCTATAAACACATACTTGAGGGTCAGAGACTTTGGTATCCCTCTCCCATAAAGGGTACAGGAGATAGATGGTGGAGAGTGAATGACTTCATTATTAACTTTCAGACCTCTTGGACCCAGCTTCTCTCTGCATAGAACCAGTGGCTTTTTCTCAACCTTTATTTTCCTCAGTCTCTTTGGAACCTCTAACACTGTTGTTCCATCAATTCTCCTTGATACTCTCTCCTCTCTAGGTATTTGAAACACTGCTTTCTCCTATTTCTCCTTCTACCGATAAGAAAACTCTCAATCTCCCTTTGAACATAGGTGTCTCTCAGGGCTCTGTCCTGGGCCCTCTTCTCTTCTCCCTCTATACTACTGGACAATTTCATCAGGTCCCGTGGATTTAATTACCATTCCCTTTCTGGTCTACCTGTCCTATCCTAATCTCTCTGATGGTTTCCTATCTTGCATTTCCAACTGCCTTTTCAGACATCTTGAATGTGTTCCAGTAGACATCTTAAACTCTCTTTCCCCTAAATCCTCCCCTACTCTCCTAACTTCCCTATTACATTTTAGGGCATCATCATCCTCCCAATCCCTCAGACTCCCTACCTAGGAGTTATCCTGGCCTCCTCACTCTCACTTCCTACATCCAAACTGTTGCCAAGAACTGTCCATCTTGCCTTTGCAGCATCTTTCAAATACATTGTTTTCTTTTCTGACACTGTCCCCACCCTCTTTTAGATTCTCACTACCTCTTATATGGACTACTGAAGAGCCTGAGGTGGGTCGGCCTGCTTCAAGTCTCTCCCTACTCTGATCCGTCCTCCATTCAGCCACAAGTGATTGGTCAAAGTGATTTTCCCAAACTGTGGTCCAGCCATGTCACTCACCTGCCCACTAAACTCCAGGGGCTCCCTATTGACTTCAGGATCAAATACAAAATTCTCCATTTGGTGTTCAAAGCCCTTCCTAATTCGTTTCCCTCCTACCTTTTCAATCTTCTTACACCTTCCTTCTCACCATTTACTCTTTCTTTCATCCAGTGACTCCAGTCCCCTGGTCATTCCATAGACAACCACCTCCATCTCTCAGCTCTGGGCATTCTCTCCATCCCTCATACCTAGAATGCCACCATATACATACACGTATGTGTAGATGTATATTCATATGTATATGTGTATTGACATGTGTGTATGTATATATATGTGTGTAAATGCATGTGTGTATGTGTATATGTGTGTATGCATACGTTTATGTGTGTATACATGCACATACATACATATATACACATACTGGTGTCTAATGATAATCATCTCTAGGATTGGGTGGGAAGAAAAAAAGGAAAAAAGAAAGTTCTGTGCTAACTTTATTATATATTTAAAAGGAATTGCAGCTTCATGAACATTTTTTTTATTGTTAAAACACCCCACAAATCTAAATTAGACTCTTTGTGATTCCCAGGCACCAGTCTTCACTTTATCTTCTGGGGCCCAACAAAGCACATCAAACTTCTTCCACAGAACTGTGCTTTAGCTACTTAAAGCCCTCCTGGACCTTTTCTTCTCTAGCCTTAAAATCCCCAGTACTTCCAGTCAGTCTTGTTCCAGACACTGTCCTTGCCATTCTTTACAGGCAGCATTCCCATTGCTTATTCCCATTCCTCAACACAGGCTGATAGCCCACGCCTTCCTCACTTACCTCTTGGAATCCTCAGATCACCTCAAAAGGTAAGCATCACCTTCTCCACACTACACACGTCATTTCCTGACTCTCGCCAAGTGGCTAGCGCCTGCCTGGATTATTCTTATTTCCTCTGTAATATTTTGTATTTCCTTATGTGCTCCCAGGCTGCTTCTCCCAATAAAATTACAGCTGCTTCATATTAAAGACTTCTTCATTTCTGTCTCTGTTCCTCAGCACCTAGAAGACTGATAGGCACAGAATCAGGCTTAATAAAGGCATGCCAAATCATACTGGCCAGTATGACCCTGTGTGTCTGAGCTGTAGCTTTGACCCGCCTGACTAAGAAAGAATCCCTGGCCTGGGATCACCTGGCCTACTGACTCTACATCCTCACAGCTCGGTGCCCTGTGTATATGTGTGAGTGAGTGTGTGTGTGTGTGTTTAAGTGTGTGCGTGTGTGAGGGTGCATGTGTATGAGTGTATTTAAGTGTGTGCGTGCATGTGTGGGGTGGGTGTGTGAGTATATTTAAGTGTGTGTGCGTGTGTGAGGGTGTGAGTGTGTGAGTGTATTTAAGTGTGTGTGTGCATGTGTGAGGGTGAGTGCATGAGTGAGTGTGTGTGAGTGTATTTAAGTGTGTGTGTGCATGTGTGAGGGTGTGAGTGTGTGCATGTGTGAGGGTGTGTGCATGAGTGAGTGTGTGTGAGTGTATTTAAGTGTGTGCATGCATGTGTGAGGGTATGTGTGAGTATATTTAAGTGTGTGTGCATGTGTAAGGTTGTGAGTGTGTGTGCATATGCGAGGGTGTGTGCATGAGTGAGTGTGTGTATATTTAAGTGTGTGTGTGTGCACGCATTTATGAGGGTATGAGTGCATGGGTGTGTGTATGTGTGTGTTATAGGAAGAACCTACCTATTGGAATCGATGACTTCCTTCAAGCCTCAGGTGTCCTTTTTGAAGGCAGTTTTCTATTGTGTTCTCAGCTACTTTTGCTTTCCTTTCAAGGTTATCTTGTCTCTGCTGCATATGTCTTGTGTGTGTGTATGTCTAGTAAGTGTCTAATAATTGTGTTTAGTTGAATTATTCATTGATTCCTTACTTGCCCATTCAATAGCCAAAGTTTGAGTGAAGCCTCAGATCCACCCCACCTTTGATTGGGAGAGGAATCTGAAGTTTCTTTTCCAATCTGGCTAGGTTTAACCCAATAGAAGTCAGGAATAGTTCCAAAATAGGAAGATTTATCCAAATGTGGAATCTGCATGCTGGCCTCTCAAGGGCAGAGGTTCTGAGAAGAAATCAGCTTTCAGATTCCACACTTCAGCAACTCAGCATGTTCCACAACTGCTCCTCAGTGTGCTACAGACACATGAGCCACCTTGGTTGATTGTGGGCCACCCAAGCGGTCATTTCAATATCTCCCAATGAGTTTGCCAATCAATCAGTTTCTTTGGCACCTCCTTTGTTCCCCTATGTGTCTTTGTGATATTTCCAGCTTCCTCACTTACTTTTCTGTGTCCCTAAAGCAGTTCCTCCCTGCTGACCATGAAAGCCCAGTCCTGGCATCCAGCTCCATATTTAATCCCCATTTTTTCTGGAAAATGGCCTCTGCTCAGATGGGAGAAAGCCCACCACACATGCTGTGAACACCTGGCCTGGACATGATGTCATGTTTTGTGTTCCCTAAAGGATCTTCCCTTCCTTTTTTGGAAACTTTAAAAATTGTCTTGTGGATCAAGTATGATGAACAAAGTCATGGCTCGGGGCTCAGGACACCTGGAGACTTGTATGAACTCTGGCAATTGTTCTCTGGTAACCTGGAATTGGTAATGATGGCAAGTCCATCAATGGCAATGACCAAGGAACAGCAGGACCTCTCCTATAGGTGGGTGGAAGAGAGGTGAGGGAGGCCCCCACCACAAGTGGTGAGGGATCCATCCTCAGCTTTCCTTGCAATATGCTGACTTGTTTATTCTTAGGACCTAGTATTGATAGTGTTGGACCCATTAGAGTATTGAAGTAAATGGCCCCTGAGGTCCTGCTTCCTTAAGGATCCTGTGATCTCTGAGATCCTTTCCATAGGACATTCCATCTTGCATAAACAATGACCAGTTTTTAGATTCAGATATCTAAAACCCAGAACCTCCTCTGTCTCTGGACATGATGACTTTTGATTCACTGTTCTCCCCATGACTCAGTGTTTCTATCTGCAAATGGCACTGACTTAGGGAGATAGTAGGAGATTGATTCATTAGAGCCACTGGTGCAAAGTTCTCTATAGACCCAAGCAAACATCTCAATAAGGACGTAGACAGTTTTAGCATACAGATGACTTGATTAGGCAACAGCTTTTCAGAGCAAATTAACTTCACTGATCACACTCTTCCAAGCTGTGCTTTCCAAACACTGAGGTATCTCACCCTGGGTCATTTAAGTGGTGCAGTGGATATAGTGTAGGGCCTGGAGTCAGGAAGACTCATCTTCCTGAGTGTGGGACCCTGGGCAAGTCACTGAACTTTATTTGTCTGTTTCATCATCTGTAAAATGAGCTGGAGAAAGAAATGGCAAATCACTCCAGTATTTCTGCCAAGAAAACCCCAAAGGGGAACATGAGTGAAAAAGGATTGACTGAGCCTGGTCCTAAGAGATTGAGGTCTAACCCACATTGCCCCTTCACAGGGCACATAGTTAACATAGGTCAGGCTTAGCTATAGTACCAAACATGGAACTCAACTAAACAAATGAATTCCATTCCCACTCTGTGTAAGATTATGGGGGCAGACAGTCTGGGAGGCAGGAGAGATCCTGCTGTTCCATGGTCATTGCCATTGACGTAACTGCCATCATCACCAAATCAGTCCAATATCTTGGTCCTAACCCATTCATCCCATTTCAATAGAAAGATCACTTTAACCCAACTAAACCCAGTCCCAGGGGTCTGCTGCTACAATGGAATCTTTCCCTTCATTTAGCTTTCCTGGACTCCCTGAAGCCAAAGGAAAATCTGCATGGATATTTAGTAATGGTTGGCCTCACATCTTGGGCCCACACCCAGCTGGTAATACCCCAACACCTAAATAGCTATGGGTTTACATATGTCAACTAGGACTTAAACTGGTGTTTGTCCTTCATTGTCAAAGAGGACCATGCCTTCTGGGAGGTGGTGCCATGATGTGCAAGTGAATTGAATTTAAGCGAGGGAGGGCTCTACAAGGTCAGAGCCTCACTTTCTCCTCCTGGGAGGAAGGGTACTTGAGTCTGGGCTTTACAAAGAAGGCTGCTGCAATAAATGCTTAAAAGACCCTAAGGGACAATAGAAGTAAGCTTTTTCATTGCTTGAGTCAAGTCTTGACTCATCCTCCTCTCAGGCAAGGTCTTCGACAATCAGGCTCCAAGTTACCCATTTAACTACTGAACAAATGACTCCCTTGCATGTATTGTATATAACACCCAAGTTCATGTCTGAATACTAGGCAGAGCCCCTGGAGTAGTCTGGATCTCAGCTCTTACTGGACTGGGTCTTTTGTGAAGGGCTCATTCCTTGGAGTTTAATGCAGAACGGAAAGGGTGCAAACCCGTTCTGGATTCCAGGTCACAGACAGCTTGGTGTTTGGTTCCCCTGTCTTTCAGAGTTCATAAGGTCATAGTCACACATAGCAGCAAGCACCCCAGCACCCTCAGGATGGCTGCCAGCACAGGTTCTTAGATCTTCTTTTCCAAAAGAAAGCAATTCAAAAAGGGTTGACAATCTTATTTAATCAAACATATATCATTTACCTAGTTCAGGGGAAAAAGTCAGCACCCTGAATTTCAGAGAATACAAACAAAAGTTACAAGCAGACAAAAAAATACAGAGAAACAGACAGGCAGACAGGGCTTCCAGCTGTCTGACCATTATATCCATACCTAGTTAGTTACCAGAGAGAGAAGCACCAACATCTGGGTTTTCAAAGCTGGGGGTCACAACAGCTGCCCAGAGTCTCATCTGGCCTAATCACACAGCTCTTCCCAAAGTGAGCCCCAAAGCAAAACCTCACATCAGGGTAAATATAGCCTTCTCCTGGGTCGGAGAATGTCACAACCCTCTCGACCCACTGCCCAATCACAAAGTAAGAAGGTGTGGGTGTTCCTGAAAAACAAGCCTCCCTCCACACGCTCCATGTGACCACATTCAGCCTAGTAGGGGTCAGAGTATATTTTCAAATCAGGGAAGGTTCTCAGATTCACTTAAGCCTATCAAGGGGCCAAGGGGCAAGAAAGATCTTCAGATTCCCATTATCATTCCATCATGCCCAATCCTTTTCACCTAGACATAGGATCAAATGACCACAACAGAGACAGAAGCAAGAACAAGGCTATACTCTCTAGGATTCATCCCACCTCCACATAAATGATGGTGTGAGGTGTCTCCCCAAGCCCAAGGTCCTCAGTAGCTCATCCTCCTTTTCTGGTGCCAGAAAGTCCAGAAAAATCTTTCTTCCCAGAGTAGCCCTGGCAGATCAATGCCCTTCTGAATGAACCCACTTCTGGATGTGCAGTCATTTTAAAGGACCATTCGTTATGGTCCTTTAAAGTTATTTAAAGGACCACCACCCAAAAAAGAGCATCAATGAAACATGATATCTGATGCATGACAGACAGAAGGCAGGCCAGAAGGGACACAAGGGAGATAAGTTTGGAACTACAGAGCTGAAATGGTGATATACTTTTTAGAAAAAGTCAGGCTGTGTGCAATCGATATTTGCAATGTTATATACTTTCCTCTTTTTCTTCTGTGCTTTGTATATAGGAATATTTCTGGTTTTTTATGTTTTTTAATATATATGTATAATGGAACAAAAATGCAAAGACTATTTTTAAACTAATTAATATTTAATGTATGGATAAATGGAAGAAGGAAAGGAGGAATGGTGGAATGGAGAGATAAAGGGATGGAGGGAAGGATACAGAGATGGAAGGAGGGATAGAAAGATGAAGGGAGAAAGGGACAGATGGAGGGATGAAGGGAATAAGGAAAAGCAGTTCCCATAGTGAGGAGACTGGAGAACAGACAGTCTAGATCAGCATGCACTGAAGCCAGGAGGGAGTTCCATTTCATAGCTCACTCTCCATTTTCTATTGCGACTTTGCTTGGGGCAGTGTACCCTCTCTGCTCCCTTCCTTTCCTGCATTGTCTTCCCCCATTAGATTATAAGCTCCTTGATGTCAGGGATTGTCTTCTGACTTTTTTTATACCCAGTGTTTAGCACAGTACCTGGCACATAGTAACATCTTAATAATATTTATTGTGTTTTATTGTTGTAGTATATTGTCTAGCACTGCATGGTATATATTTAGCCTGGAGAAAGTGAGGCTTACAAAGATATTTTCAAATATTTCAAGGGTCTTCAGGTGAAGGAAGGATTTGGCTTGTTCTACTTAGACATAGAAGGCAGAACTATGAGCAAAAAAGTGTACATTCAGGGCAGCTAGGTGGTACAGTGAGTAAAGCGCCGGCCCCGGAGTCAGAAGGACCCGAGTTTGGTTCGGGCCTCAGACATTTAACACCCACACACAAAAAAAATAAAACTAGCCGTGTAACCTTGGGCAAGTTACTTAACCCCAATTCTCCCCAAAAGGCAAAAAAAAGTGTACATTGCAGAGAAAATTCTTGTTTAAAGGAAAGAGAGACTTCTTCTCAATCAGAATTGTTCAAAGGGTAAATTGACTGCCTGCTGAGATGGTGAGATTCCCTTCAGCAAAATCTTCAGAAAATGACTGCAGTCTGCTTCTTCTAAGATATGGAGGGGATCTTTCTTCTGGGTGGGTTGGAATGGATGCCTCTGAAGTCCTTTCTAAAAGCAAGCTAGGATCATTAAGGAAAGGAGTCCCATACCAATGAAAATTCCTAGGCTTCCAGGGATGAGTTTCAATTTGGACAAAAGATTAACTGCCTTGCACCGTCTGTATTGTGTCTTCAAAGTTTTCAGCAAGCACTGATCTCTGTCTGATTTACAACTGCATTCATCCCAGTACTGTGAATGCTACCAGTGGATAGAACCTCAGGACAGAAGAGTTGGGAGGACCTCAGTGGCTAGGAAGTCCTGCCATTACATTACAACATGCCTGACAAGTGTTGGTCCAGCCTCTGCTCAAAGTCCACCAAAAAAAGGGGAACTCACCTTCTCTCAAGCAACCATTCCATTTTGGGAAAGCTCCAAGTGGTAAGAATGTTCATGGTCTCAAGCTCAAATTGAGCTCTCTTTGACTTTCCCCCATTGTTTCTGTTCCAGTAGGCATGGGTGGAGGGAGTTTCCTTACTGAGACTTCCCTACATGTACAAAATGGTAGATCTGCCCCCCAAAACCCAAAATGGGTCGATCCAGTGTTGCACGAGTGGCTGGGGAGACGGAGACAAAAATGGCACAACGTTGACCCTCGGGTAGCCTACATCTGATTGGTTTTATGGGAATGGAGAAACCTATGGTAAGCATGAGGAACATGAAGAAATTCAAAAACAGTCCCTGACCTCCAAAAGCTAACACCTCAATGGCAGAAGACAATGGAAGACAACATGGACATAGAAAGTTTAATACAGAATACATAAAAAAAAACTATCTGGGTGCCTTGGTGATGGCTAGGGTAACCACTCTCTGTTTCTGCTTGTGCTCAAGTTATGACTCTATGGAGTTCCAGGATGTCATCTCCAATCATTTCTTCCACAAGACATTCAATAAGTTGAAAGCTCTTCAAGAAAACTACCGTGGACTGCTTTCCCCTTGCTCCACCCCTAAGCCTTCCTCTCTTAAGATTAATAATGTGACCTTGAGGCTCCTATGTTCTTGGTTACCTTCCTCTTATTTCTCCTGTTTTTGAATGTCACCTGGGTGAGCAGGTGGTCCCAAAGGCACTATTTGTCTATTCATTGCTGTAATGAACTCAGTGAGAGCTCCCTATTGGCTGTGATTGCCAAATAACCACAGGTTTAGCCTGAGGCAAGTGTCTAAAGCATTGCAATGAAACTACTTACTGCCCATGGCATGGCATCTGCCGTGTGTCAACATCAACAAAAATCCTAATCTCCCAGAGCTTGAAGGGACCTCAGGAATGATTGCAGAGAAAGCTCTCTAAAATATGTTCCAACAACCTGAGGACCTCTAAAGAGGGAGATCCCCACAACCTTGGAAGCTCTGAGACATTAGCATGGGTACTTCCTCATGAATGGCTAGAAGTTTAATGTGTCAGACAAACAGAAATGATACTGTGGTAAATTCATTGTGGTGCCTAGGATCCCATATATTTCTTGGTGTTATGATCTTATTTATATTGAATATTGAGAAGCACCTGATGATATGTACTGGGAGTCAGAAGACTTCACTTGTTTTCCTGGTTCTGACACTAGGTCACTCACTGTAGCTCCTCTCCTCATCTCAGTTTCCTTATCTGTAAACTTAGCTTGTCAGACTAAGTCATATAGTACCTTCTTCACACTTTAACTATATAATTTTTTTCTGTGAAAATTAACTAGCTCATTAACTTACCAATACCATACTAATAAAACTACCAAGAGCTAGAAAAAAATTTATAGAGCTAGGAAAAATCATAACAAAATTTATCTGGAAGAACAAACAGTAAAGAATATCATGGGAATTAATAAAAAAAAACAAATATGGAGGAAAGTGGCCTAGCCATTCCAAATCTCAAACTGTATTATAAAGTGGTAATCATCCAAACTATCTATTACTGGCTAAGAAATAGATTGGTGGATGAGTGAAATAGATTACGTACACAGATTCAGTAGTAAATGACAATAGTTGTCTAGTGTTTGATAAACACAAATATTCCAGTTCTGGGGACAAGAACTCACTATTTGACAAAAATTGCTGGCAAAACTGGAAAATAACATGGCAGAAACTGGGCATAGACTAACATCTTCCACCATATACCAAGATCCAAATGGGTACATGATTTAAACATAAAGGGTGATGCCATAAGCAAATTAGGAAAGCAAGGAATAGTTTACTGGTCATGTCAGATATATAAAGAAGAGAACATTTCTGAACAAAAAAGAAAAAGAGAGAGACATAGAAAGAGAGAGAGAGAAGAGAGAGAGAGCATTACTAGATGTAAAGTGGACAATTTTGGTTATATAAAATTAAAAAGGTTTTGCACAAGCAAAACCAATGAAACCAAGATTAGAAAGGAAACAGAAAACTATAAAGCAATTTTTTAATTAATTTGTTTGTTTCCTTTTAGTTTACAGGATTCAATTCCACAATTCCTTGAGTTTCACATTTTCTCCCCCTCCCTCTCCTCCCCTCCATGGCGGCATATAGTCAACTATAGGATCTGTAAATACTTTCACATTATACATTAGTAAGGTTATAAAGAAGGATTGTATCAGCTGGGAAGAAAAAATGGTAAAGAGGACATAAAACCAAATAAGCGAAGGAAAAAAGATCAGGTATTTTGCTTGCACCTGGATATAATCTCAGTTCTTTCTAGTTATTTCTCTGGATATACATATTTCTCTCCATCATGAGTCTTTTGGGATTGACTTATATCACTGCATTGCTGAGAAGAGTCCAGTCTATCAAAGGTGGTCATCACACATATGTTGTGTCTGTAATTGTGTACAGATTTCTCCTGGTTCTACTCTTCTCACTCAGCATCAGTTCTTTTAAGCCTCTCCAGGTAAATATGAAGACCATCTGCTCCTCGTTTCTTATAGCACAATAGTATTCCATAACATGCATATGCCACAACTTGTTCAGCCATTCCCCAATTGATGGGCACCCCCTTAATTTCCAATTCTTTGCTACCACAAAAAGAGTAACTATAAACATTTTTGTACATATGGGTCTTTCTCTCATTTCTATGATCTCTTTGGGATATAACCCTAGGAGTAGTATTGCTGGATCAAAGGGTATGGAAGTATTTATTTGGATATAATTCCAGATTGCTCTCCAGAAAGGCTGGATCAGTTCACAACTCCACCAGAAATGCATTAGTGTTCCAATTTGCCCACATCCTCTCCAGCATTTGTCATTTTCCTGTTTTGTCATCTTAGCCAATCTGACTGGTGAGATGTGGTACCTCAGAGTTGTTTGGATTTGCATTTCTCTAATCAATAGTGAATTAGAGCATTTCTTCATGTGCTTATAGATAGCTTTAATTTTTTCTCTGAAAACTTCCTGTTCATATCCTTTGACCATATATCAATTGGGGAATGATCTGTATTCTTATAAATTTGACTCAATTCTCTGTATATTTTAGAAATGAGTCCTTTATCAGAGACATAGATTGTAAAGATTCTTTCCCAATTTCCCATCTCCCTCTTAATCTTGGTTACATTGGCTTTGTTTGTACAGAAACTTTTCAATTCATGTAGTCAAAATTATCCATTTTACATTTTATAATGTTCTCTAATTATTGTTTAGTCATAAAGTCTTTCCCTCTCCACAAGTCTGATAGATAAACTATTCCTTGTTCTAGGAGACTGCTTACAGTATCAACCTTTATACCTAGATCATGCACCCATTTCTACTTGATTTTGGAATATGGTGTTAGATAATGGTCTATGCCAAGTTTCTGCCATAATATATTCCAGTTTTCCCAGCAATTTTGTCAAATAGTAAGTTCTTATTCCAAAAACCAGGGTCTGGAGGTTTATCAAACAATAGATTACTATAGTCATTGACTTCTGACTTGTGTGCCTAATCTATTCCATTGATCCACTTCTCTATTCCTCAGCCAGTACCAAGTAGTTTTGATGACTGCTGCTTTATAATACAGATTGAAATCTGGTATAGCTAGTCGACCTTCCCTAGCATTTCTTTTCATTAATTCCCTTGATATTTTGGACTGTTTATTCTTCCAAATGAATTTTGTTACTATTTTTTCTAGCTCTATAAAGTAGTCTTTTTGGTAAATTAATTGGTATGGCACTAAATATATAATTTAATTTAGGTAAAATTGTCATTTTTATTATATTAGCTCGACCAAGCCATGAGCAATTGATATTTTTCCAAATAGTTAGATCTGACTTGATTTGTGTGAAAAGTGTTTTGTAGTTATGATCATACAGGTCCTGGGTTTGTTTGGGCAGGTAGATTTCCAAATATTTTATAATGTCTACAGTAACTTTAAATGGGATTTCTCTTTCTATCTCTTGCTGTTGAATTTCATTGGAAATATATAGGAATGCCGAGGATTTATGTGGGTTTATTTTATATCCTGCAAGTTTGCCAAATTTTTTTATTATCTCAAGTAGTTTTTTACTTGATTCTCTAGGATTCTCTAAATATATCATTATGTCACCTACAAAGAGTGATAACTTGGTCTCTTCTTTGCCTAATTTGATTCCTTTGATTTCTTTTTCTTCTCTAATTGCTACTGCTAACATTTCTAGTACCAGACTGAATAAGAGGGGTGATAGTGGACACACTTGTTTCACCCATGATCTTATGGAAAAAATGCATCTAGTTTCTCCCCATTTCATATAATACTTGCTGATGGCTTTAAATAGATGCTGCCTATTATTTTAAGGAAGGCTCCATTTATTCCTATACTTTCTAATGTTTTTAATAGGAATGGATGTTGTATTTTGTCAAAAGCCTTTTCTGCATCTATTGAGATGATCATGTGGTTTCTGATAGTTTTATTGTTGATATGGTCAATTATACTGATGGTTTTCCTAATATTAAACCATCCTTCCATTTCTGGAATAAATCCTACCTGATCAAAGTGTATTATTCTTGAGATAAATTGCTGTAGTCCTTTTGCTAGTATTTTATTTAGAATTTTTGCATCTATATTCATGAGGGAGATTGGTCTATAATTTTCTTTCTCTGTTTTATCTCTTCCTTAATTTAGGTATCAGTACCATATTTGTGTCATAAAAAGAATTTGGTAAGACTCCTTCTTCACTAATTTTCCCAAATAGTTTGTAGAGTATTGGAATCAATTGTCCTTTAAATGTTTGATAGAAATCACTAGTGAATCCATCTAGCCCTGGAAATTTTTTCCTAGCGAGCTGACTGATGGCTTGTTCAATTTCTTTTTCTGAGATGGGATTATTTAAGTAATTTACTTCCTCTTCAGTTAATCTGGGCAAATTGTATGTTTGTAAATATTCATCCACTTCCCTAAGATTGTCAAATTTATGTGCATACAATTGGGAAAAACAATTCCTAGTTATTGTTTTGATTTCCTCTTCATTGGAGGTAGATTCACCCTTTTCATTTTTGATACTCATAATTTGGTTTTCTTCTTTCTTTTTTATCATATTGACTAAGGGTCTATCAATTTTGTTGGGTTTTTTTTTTCATAAAACCAGGTCTTGGTTTTATTTATGAATTCAATAGTTTTCTTAATTTCAATTTTATTAATCTCTCCTTTTGTCTTCAATATTTCTAATTTAGTACTTAATTGGGGATTTTGAATTTATTCTTTTTCTAGGTTTTTTAATTGCATGCCCAATTTGTTGAGCTCCCCTTTCTCTAATTTAATCATGTATGCACTCAGGGATATAAAACTTCCCCTAAGAACTTCCTTTAATGCATCCCACAGATTTTGTTTTGTTGTCTCATTATTATGATTCTCTTGAATTAAATTACTGATTGTTTCTATTATTTCTTGTTTGACCCACTCATTCTTTAGGATTAAATTGTTTATTTTCCGAATAGTTTTACTCTGTCTTTCCCTGGCCCTTCATTGCATATATATTTTTTTTTGCATCATGATCTGAGAAGGATGCATTTAACATTTCTGCCTTACTGCATAGAATTGTGAGGTTTTTATACCCTAGAACATGGTCAATTTTTGAGTATGTGCCATGAACCTCTGGGAAGAAAGTATATTCCTTTTTATCCCCATTCAGTTTTCTCCAGAGATCTATCACACCTATCCTCTCTGAAATCCTGTTCACCTCCTTAACTTCTTTCTTGTTTATTTTGAGGTTGGATTTATCAAGTTCAGAGAGGGGGAGATTAAGGTCCCCCATTAGCATAGTTTTGCTATCTATTTCTTCTTCTAATTCCTTT
Organism: Petaurus breviceps papuanus; assembly: GCF_028583685.1. Taxonomy (NCBI): domain Eukaryota; kingdom Metazoa; phylum Chordata; class Mammalia; order Diprotodontia; family Petauridae; genus Petaurus; species Petaurus breviceps. The sequence continues at coordinate 499,607 of NW_027186377.1, forward strand.
ACCTTCTCCTCTAGGAATTTGGATGCTATACCACTTGGTGCATATAGGTTAAGTAATGATATTGCTTCATTCTTGATGGTGCCTTTTAACAGGACATAGTTTTCTTCCTTATTTCTTTTAATTAGGTCAATTTTTGCATTTGCTTTATCCGAGATAAGGATTGCTACCCCTGCTTTTTTTTTTTTTACTTTAGCTGAGGCATGATATATTTTATTCCAACCTTTTACCTTTACCCTGTGTGTATCCCTCATTTTCAGATGTGTTTCTTCTAAACAGCATATTGTAGGATTATGATTTCTAATCCATTCTGCTATCCGTCTCCGTTTTATGGGAGAGTTCATTCCATTCACATTTACAGTTATGATTGTTATCTGTTTCTTTCCCTCCATCCTATTCCTGCCCCTGTTAATATTCATATTTTCCCTCCCTTCTCTCTTCCCCCCCTTAATAGTTTTCCTTTTGAACACCACCTTTCTCAGTGTTCCCTTTTCAGCCCCCCTCCCTTTTTCTCCCCTTTCCCCTTACTACTTCCCTCCCTACAAACCACTCCCACCCCCCTTTTGTAACCCTTTCCCCCTCCTACTACCTGTAGGATATTTTTATACTTAATGAAGTATACTATTTCTTCTTAGCATCAAGAGTGACAGGAACAAATCTCATGC
>NW_027186377.1:515268-529841 GCF_028583685.1 Petaurus breviceps papuanus
TGTGTGTGTGTGTGTTTGTATATGTATATATAAATATATATTATTATTATTATTATTAACACCATTTTACATGTAATTAATAAATAAGATATACAGGCACTGAGGCATAGAGATCCACTGGAAAAGTCGAAATGGGTATGGGAGAAAATATGGGAGAGAGCAGATTGGAGGTGGGGATATCCTGTGGGACTGCTGTTTTGGGTGAATGGGTGGGGGAAAAACGGGGAGAAAATTTGTAACTCAAAATCTGGCGGAAACGAATGATGTAAATCAGAAGTTAATGAAGCATTTAAAAAAGAAAAAGAAAAAAAGTAACAAAAAAAAGAAATGAAGAGCCTACAGATCATAATCATTCTTAGATTATTTAGTTTCCAATTAAGTTTAATCTATGCTTCCAAGGCCCATTATTGGATGTATTTTTATTACATTGTGGTCTGGAAAAGGTGCATTTAATATCTTCTACTTTCCTGCACCTCTTTGTGAGGTTTTTAATGTCCTGATGTGTTGGTAAATTTTTGTGAAATCGCCATTCACAGCTGAGAAAAAGATATACTCCTTTATATTCTCATTCTATTTTCTCTGGAGGAGGTCTGTCATATCTAAATTTTCTAAGATTCTATTCTTCACCTTAACTTCTTGCTCATTTATTTTGTGGTTAGATTTATCCAACCCTTGGGGGGTAGGCATGGATTGACGTATCAACTAGTAAAGTTTTACTGTTTATTTCCTCCTGTATCTCATTTAACTTCTCCTTTAAGAATATGTATGCTATGCAATTTGGTGAATATGTTTAGTATTATTATTACTTCTTGGTCTATAATGCCATTTAGCAAGATGTAGTTTCCCTGTTTATCTCTTTTAATCAAGTCTATTTTTGGTTTGGCTTTGTGTGAAATTATGTTTAGTATTTCTTCCTTTTTTATAACTTCAGTTGAGGCATAATAAATTCTCCTCCATCCTCTCATTTCAACTCAGTAATGTGTCTCTGTTTCTTGAAAATAACATTTTGTTGGATTCTGGTTTCCAATCCATTTTGCAACTGACTTCCATTTTAAGGGTGAGTTCATCCCATTTATATTCACAGTTATGATTACCAACTCTATGTTCCCATCCATCCAGTTTTGTTCTGTTTATCTTTCTTTATCTCCTCCCTTCTCAAAAGTTTTTTTTGCTTCTGAATACTGGCTTCTTTTATCTGCCTTCCTTTTTATCGCCACTCTTTTCTCTTATCCCTTTCACTTCCTACTTCCTTTTTGGGCAATACCAATGTATCTACCTGAATGTGGTGGGTGTATATCTTTCACTGAACTGATTAAGTAAGATTCAAATGTTGCCCCTCCCCATATTTCCCTTCCACTGTAAAAACTCTTCATTCCAAGTGTCTTTTATGTTAGTTAATTTTTCCCATTATTCTCTCCTCCCCCTTCTCTGCATGCATTTCTCTTTCTTATCCATACATGTTTTTTAGATCATCTCTGCATAATTAATTCAGTCCTATACCTTCTGTGTATGTAGAGTTCTTTTAGCTGCCCTAATAGTCAAGAAGCTCTTACCAGTTTCATGACTCATTTTCCCATATAGCAATGTAAACATTTTAACTTTGAGTCCCTTATGATTTCTCTTTCATATTTACCTTTTTTATGCTTCTCTTGAGTCTTGTATTTAAAAGTCAAATTTGCTCATTTGACTCTGGTTTTTTCACCAGGAATGCTTTAAAGTCCTCTATTTCATTAAATATCCATTTTCCCTTGTAGGATTATACTGTTTTGCTGAGTAGGTTATTCTTGGTTGTGATACTAGCTCTTTACTCTCCAGAATATCATATTTTAATCCCTCCATTCCATTAAAGTGGTGACTACTAAATCTTGTGTCATCCTGACTTCTAGCTGCTTGAATATTTTCTCTTTGACCTAGAACCTCTAGGAGTTAACTATAGTGCTGCTCATAGTTTTCATTCTGGGATCACTTTCAGGGGACAATTGGTGGATTCTTTTAATTTCTAATGCTACTTTCTGGTTCTGGGATATCAGGATAGTTTTCCTTGGTGTTTTCTTAACATGTGATGTCTATGCTCTTTCTTTGATTATGGCTTTCATGTAATACAATAATTCTTAAACTATCTCTCCTCAATCTATTTTTGAGGTCACTTGTTTTATTTCTGGTGAGGTATTTCATGTTTTTTTTTCATTTTTTTATTCTTTTGGCTTTGTTTTATTCTTTCGTTATGTCTTCCACTTGCCAAATAATTTTTAAGGAATTATTTTCTTCAGGGAGCTTTTATAACTCTTTTATCATTTTACCAATTTTGCTTTTTAAGGAGGTATTTTTATTGATGAAGTTTTGTACATCTTTTAACATTTGGCTTTTATAATTTTTTTAGAAATAATAATTTTAATAAATTTAATAAATTTTAATAATTTGCTTTTCTAAGGTGTTATTTCGTTCAATATTTTTGTGTTTGTTTCACCAGTTATTAATATTCTTTTCATAATTTCCCCTCACTCATTTCTTCACCCAATTTTTCCTCTACCATTATAATTTCATTTTCAAAATATTTTAGGACTTTCTCTTTTCTTTCCCCTCTCCCCCTCTTTCTTCCCCTCCTGTCTCTCTCTCCTTTCCCATTATTATCCTTACCTCCATCGTTTTTCCTTTCTCTTTTCCCCAGACTAGATAATGCAGTGGTAAAGATAGCAGAAGAGGCCAGGAAGTCCGATGTGCCAGGACATGTTCTCTAACATGGCCACACACCTGATGGGTGAGTTAATAGCCATCAGTGAAGGCTATAAACTTCTGGCAAATATGAACAAATTGAATGGTTTGAAGTATCCTGAAACTGAAGATATTGGAGTAAATGTAAGTAGAAACCTAAAGGACTTGAACCAGAAATAGGCAGCACTTCAGCCTTATCTGGATCAGATCATTTTAACTGAGGAGCTAGTAGCCGCTCTTGAGCAGGCAGCTTACAAGTTGGATACATAGTTGAAGAAATTAGAAGCAACATAAGAATAAGTTAGAGAGGCAAAGAAGGAATTCTTCAACACAAACACTTTAACTACAAGAATGTTTCATAAGAGCTGAAATAAGTGATACAGAGCTTATCAAAATTTATGCTTCAGTTTCATAAAAGGAAATGGTGCATCTGTGCAAGGAGAATCCCAACCGCCATCTTTGGGTGAATATATAACTTTAGCCATACTTTGATATTTTCCTAAAAGTGTAACACCTGGAACTTCATCTATATTCCCTGGCTTCCTCTTATAGGGTTATTCATTATGTGCCCTAGAGAAAGGTTCATAAATCTTTCTTCATTATGGTTCCAGGACCAAGGCTCAGAAATCTGCCTAAGGCAGATACAGAGGAGAGATTCTGGCCTTTCTATCTCCTAGAGTCCTAGGAAGCTCCTTTCCTCCCTCCACCTGCTCTCCTAGGGATCTATCTTTGAGTCTTTGTTCTGAATGTGCCTCCCCGTTCATAACTTGTTCTTGACTTTAAATAATAAATTCCAATTTATAACCTTTTAAAAATGTCCATGAATTTTTGTGGATCTTATGTTCAATTCACATTTTTCTTTGAGGCTTTGCATGTAGCTGTTTTGACATCATTGTCTTTTTCTGAGTTTGTGTCTTGATCTTACCTGTCACCATCATAGGTTTTTGTAATCAGGTTCTTTTTTGTCGTTTCCTTATTTTTCTAGCCTATTTCTTAACCTTGAACTTTATGCTAAAGTTGGACTTAACTCACAGCTGGAGGGCCACTGTCCCAAACTTCAGGCTTTTTGCACCTTTTTTCAGAATTAGTTCTGGTGAGTTGGAAGGTTTTTGTGTTCCAAGGTGGTGTGATCCAAAGAGAGGTGTGAATTCTGCTTTCCTGGTCTGTCCTCCAGTTCTTACCCAGGAAGGTCCTTGATCTTTTGGGATCATAGTTGATACTATTCCTCAGAGTCCCTAATCCCTTGGGACCAGAAGTGATACTGATCCTTAAGGTCCCTGTTCCCTCATAACTGAAAGTGCCCTTCTCTATCCATGAACTGTAACCCATTAGTAAGCATAGTCGAAGGATTTGCTAAATAACACCTAGTCCTGTGCCCACTGTTAAGCAAGGGATTCCTGATGATCTCTTTCTGACCAGTTACCCAATCTCCTCATTGTCTCTAGTTGGAGAACCCCTAAAACTTCTATTGCTGCTGTTGCCACTACCAGGTCCCGCCAGTATTGTTGCATCTCCATAGGCTCGAGGTGGACTCCACCCTAATATCACAGATGTCCCCTTCAGACCTCCTAAGCTGTGTTAGGCTGGCAGAATGACTCACCGTGATCTCTTCTTGATTCGTCCATTCCAGAACTGGATTTCAGATATAATTTTACCATTGTTTGGAGGGCAATATTGGGAGAGTTTAGTTGTAGTGCTTTTTCTACTCCACCATCTTGACTCCACCCCTAGAAGTCTGGTGTGACAATTCTAGTGAACAATTTAGAACTATGTCCAAAGGGTTATAGAATCGTTCATACCTTCTGACCCAGCAATACTATTACTGGGGCTGTACCCTAGAGATTGTTTTAAGAAATGAAAGGACCCATATATAAAGCAACTCTTTTTATGGTGACAAAGAATTGAAAATTAAATCGATTGGGGAGTGACTGAACGTGTTATAGTATATAATTGTAATAGAATATTACTGTACTGTAATAAAAGATCAAGAGAACAGTTTCAGAAAAAAATTCAGTGAAAAGATTGTGCTATGTGAAGTGATGTAAAGTGAAATAAATAGAATTAGGAGAATATTGTACACAATAACTAACTGTGAAAGACTTGGGTACTCTGATCAATACAATGATCCAAGACAATTCTAAAGCAGTCCTGAAAAATGCTATCCACCTTCAGAGAGAACTGATGAACTCTGGAGTGCTGTTTAAAGAAGGATTTGTGTATATTTTCTTGATTTTCCCCCAAATATGGCTAATGCAAAAATATATTTTGAAAGACTTCATATGTATTTATTTATTTATTGTATTGTTGGATTTTTGCCTCCTCTGTGGCTAGAGGATGGGTGGAGGTAAGAAGAATATTTGGAACTGAAACTAAGATTTTTTTTTAATTATGAAAAAAAGAATAGAAAATGTTGGCATTTTACAAAGCAAAATATAAAAGCTTTCAAACAAGGTTAACATACCCAGTTAGACTAAGTATAATACTGTACAAGAGAGTTGACTTTTAATGGAATAAGGGACTTTCAACAATTGTTGCTAAAAGAAAAATCAGTGCTTAGTATGAGTTTTGAAATACAAATACAGCATAAAATACTCAAATTAACAAAACAGAAAAGAAAAATTTAAATAACCCGATCTCAGAAAAAATAAGGTGAATAGATCAAAAACAAATTCCCAAAAGAACAAGAATGAGAAAATGGATTTTTTAAACATTCAAAGAAAAAAAACTTCAAGTAGAACATCAACTGTTCACAAAACTGGGGGAGGGGGAATCCTACAAAATTATTTCAATAGAAACATGGCCTTGATACCCAAAGAATAAAGAAGCAAAGCAGAGAAAGAAAATTATAAGTCAATATCCCTAATGAACATCAACATAAAATATTAACAAAGAGACTACAGCAACATATTTAAATGATTACAGACTATAGTTATATTGGAGCTGTGCACATAAGGCAATGGTTTCTTCAATATTAGGAAAATTATAAACATAGTAGACAGTACCAAAATCAAAATGTTCTATGACTATTGAATTTTGTCAGATGAAAAAAAAAACACTTTTGATGAAACAAAATACCAATTTCTGTTTTTAAACATAAAACCCACAAGAATCAATGGACTTTCCTTAATATGATAAATAATATCTATATAAAACAAAGAGGTATCTCCAGGATGAAATATGAAATCCTCTAGTTTTCAAATCCCTCCATACCACAAACTCTTCCAAGCTTTCCAGCCTTTTTACCACCATCCCCCTCCCCCCCCAACCTGATATGTTCTGTGATCCAATGACTCTGGTCTCCTTAATATTCCTCCTACAATACACCCTCTCCCAATTCCTTAAATTTTAACTGGATGACCCCCATATCTGAAAAGCTCTCCCTCTTGATCTGTATCTTATGGCTTCCTTGATATCCTTCATGTCCAGCCAAAACAGCATCTTCTACAAAAAGCTTTTCCCAGTCCTGCTTAATGCTATTGTTTTTCTTCTGAAATTATCAACAATTTCCCATTCTACATTTTTGTACATAGTCATTCATATATTATCTCTCTCATTAGACTGTGAGCTACTTGAGAGCAAGGACTTTTTTAACCTTTGTTTGTATGCTAGAACATATTCTAATTCTTAACACAGCAATAGATTTTTTTTTTTAACTTAGCTTGACTTAGTATTATCGGTAATGGAAAACAGTATAGGCTTTTCCAAGAAAATCAAGGACAAAGCAAGGATGTGAATTATCATCACTACTATTTGATAAAGTCTTCAAAATTCTAGCGATAGTAATAAGAAAATCCAGAAATCTATGGAATAAATATAGATAAATAGGTAAGAAAATCAATACTTTTTTGCAGATGATATAATGGCTCTCAGAGACAATCCTAAAAATTCATCTAAAATTAATCAAAATAATTGCTGCCTTTGGCAAAGCAGTAAGACATTAAATTAATTCACAAACGTCATCAGCTTTTCTGTGTATGACCAATAACACAGAAGGAAAGGGTATAAAGAAATTCCATTCAAAATCACTACAATATATAAATTACTTGGGAATCCATTCATCAAGATGAACAAAGGAGATATATGCATACAAATAAAAAATATTCTTCACAAATATAGACCTCTGGGGGCCGAGTCAAGATGGCAGAGTAGAAGCAGGACCTCCCTGCGGCTCCAGCTTGCACGCTCCCCAATCCATATAAAAGGGGATGCTAAACAAACTTTGGGGCTGCAGAACCCACAAAATGACACAGAGAAGCTAACCTCCCACTGAGGACAGCCTGGCAGGATGGCAGGAATAGGCCAGGGCAGTGCTCTGGGAGCCAAGCCCAGCCCCACGCCAAGGCTTTAGCCCCAGGGTGGGCCTGACCAGCCACTGTCCAGAGGGACTCCAGATCAGCAGCAGCTGTGGCTATTTCCAGAATTATCAACACATAGATGCGAAGGACAAAGTGAGAAGTCAGTGCAGTCTGGACTTTGGGACCCAATAAGTGGGAGAGCACAAACTTTGCTCCCGGGGTGAGAAGGTGCTGAGATACAGGCACAGCCAAACAGTGCCACGTGGCAGCTACAGCTCCTGGCCTGCAGAATGTAGGGGGACCAAGCACCAGTCTGACTCTTAATCACTCTTGATTTAATCTTCTTGGATCTGGATTGTAGTCTAGGGTGGAGGTCCTGGGATGTGTGTCCAGCTTGCCAGAGCATGTGGAGACCTCAGAGAGGGCACCCATCTAACACCTCAGGCAGCTGAGAAAACCCCAATGTTTGGGACAAAAGCTCCCCTGTATGGTGGCAGAGTCCTACTGTGACAAAAAGCCCAGGGGTCAAGTGACTGAGGGGCAACATGACCAGGCAAAGGAAACAAAGCAAACAGAAGATTCCAACATTAGACTACCATTTTGGGGACAAAAAGGAGCAAAGCATGGAACAGGAGAAAGACAGTGAAGTCAGAACTCCTGCACCAAAAGCTTCAAAGGAAAATTCGAGCTGGTTACAGGCCATAGAGGACTTTAAGAAGCAGATAAGAGAAGTGGAGGAAAAATTGGGAAGAGAAATGAGAACAATGCAAGAAAATTATGAAATGAGAGTCAACAGCCTGACTGAAGAAAGTAATACCTTAAAAAACAGACTGACTCAAATGACAAAGGAGGCTCAAAAAGGCAATGAGGAGAAGAATGCCTTACAAAGCCAAATTTGCCAGATGGAAAAAAAATCTCAAAAGCTCAATGAGGAGAATCATTGCTTCAGAATTAGATTGGAGCCAATGGAAGCTAATGACTTCATGAGAAATCAAGATGCCGTTAAACAGATCCAAACAAATGAAAGAATAGAAGGCAATGTGAAATATCTCATGGGAAAAACTACTGACCTGAAAAATAGATCCAGGAGACATAATTTAAAAATTATTGGACTACCTGAAAGCCATGATCAAAGTAAGAATCTAGAAATGATCCTCCAGGAAGTTCTCAAAGAAAACTGCCCTGATTTTTTAGAACCAGAAGGCAAAATGGAGGTTGAAAGAATCCACCAGTCACCTCCTGAAAAAAAGATCCCAAAAAGAAAACTTCTAGGAATATTATAGCCAGGTTCCAGAATTCCCAGATTAAGGAGAGAATATTACAAGCAGCCAGGAAGAAACAATTTGAATATTGTGGAAACACAATCAGGATAACTCAGGATCTGGCAGCTTCTACACTGAGGGATCGAAGGGCCTGGAATGTGATATTCCGGAGGTCAAGGGAGCTGGGATTAAAACCAAGAGTCACCTACCCAGCAAAACTGAGTATCATGTTTCAGGGGAAAATATGGTCATTCAGTGGAATACAGGACTTTCAAGCATTCTTGCTGAAAAAACCAGAGTTGAATAGAAAATTTGACATTCAGATACAAGAAGCAAGAGAAGCATGAGAAGGTAAACAGGGAAAAGAAATCATAAGGAACTTATCAAAGTGGAACTATTAACATTCCTACATGGAAAAACAATAATTGTAACTTATGAAACTTTTCTCAGTATTTGAAGGGAATAGAAATATATATATGAGGGTATATGGGCATATGAATACATATGTGAATGTGTGTATATATGTTTACAGATATACATAGATAGAGGGCACAGGACCAGTTTAACAGAAAGGGATGATACTTAAAAGGTGAAATTAAAACATGAGAGAGTAATATAATGAGAGGAGATGGGGAGAGACAGAATGGGGTAAACTATCTCATATAGAAGAGGCAAGGGAAAATGGTTACAATGGAGGGGAAGAATAGGAAGGCAAAAGGGAATGGGTCAACCTTATTCCCATTGAATTTGGCTCGGGGAGGGAATGACATAGACAGTAAATAGCATATCTCAACCTCCAGGAGAGTAGGGGGGAAGGGGATGAGAGGGGGGATGATGGAAGGGAGGGCAGGCTGGGGGAGAGGGAAGTTGGAAGCACTCACTTTTGAAAAGGGACAGGATCAAAGTAGAGTATAGAACAAGTGGGAGGTGGGATAGGAGGGAGGGAAATATAGTCAGTCTTTTACAATATATCTACTGTGTTATTGTTTTGCATTAGCCACACATGCACAAGCTATACTGAACTGCTTATCTTCCCAGTAAGGGTGGGTGACAAGGGAGGAAGGGAATGAATCTGGAATTAAAAGTTTTAAAATCAAATATTTAAATATATGTATACTATTATTAATACTATTTTACATGTAATTGGGAAATAAGATGTGCAGGCATTGGGACATAGAGATCCACTGGAAAAGTCAAAAGGGGGTATAGGAGAAGATATGGGAGAGAGCAGATTGGAGGGGGGAATAGATATCCTGTGGGACTGCTATTTTGGGGTGGTGTGTAGGGGGAAAATGGGGAGAAAATTTGCAACTCAAAATCTGGCAGAAATGAATGATGTAAATCAGAAGTTAATAAAGTGTTTGGAAAAAAAAAAGGAAATATAGACCTCATTTCAAGTTCACTCTCATATGTGCTCTACCTTCACACTGCCTGCCTTACAACCCTAAGGATGACTCCACCGTACGGCCTGTCTATTCCCTAGTGAATTGCTGCCTGCAACCACTATATCAAGAGAAGCCCCAACCAAAAATACTATTCATTTAAGTTCTAGGACACTCTCCAGTCTACTCCACCTCCTCACCAGATGCCTTGCTCCAATGTAGGTACCCTCCTCCCCATATTACCTCCTCTCCACCTCTGGCCTTTTGGCTTTCCCTTTTTATGCTTTTTCTTCACCTATTAGAATGTAAGGTCCTTGAAAATAAGGACAGTCTTGTATTTTAGTTTTACTCTCCCTAGTACTTAGCACAGATCCTGGAGAGATTTAACAAATACCTTCTCTATTAATATATCTATCTACCTACCTACAAACATAATTTGAAAAATATTTATTGCTTGTTATTTGGTTGTGTCAACATATTGAAAATAATATTACTTAAGGTAATTTTCTTATTTAATACTAACAGATTAAAATATCAAAGGACTATATCATAAAGGTAGAAAATTAGTAATAAAATATATTATATATATATAATTAATATATATTAAATATATAATATTGTCTATTAGTAATAATATATCTGGAGGAGCAAAATGCAATAATCTCAAGGGAAATGATGAAAAAAGATAGAAGGGAGACCTATCACTACCATATCTCAAACTATGATACAAGGCTGTAATCATTAAAGCTACAAGCTAAAATATAGTGGGGTTGATAAAGGGGTCAGACTGTATACAGAAGATGCAGAAGCAAATGGATGTAATTTGCTAGTGCTCAATAAACCCCAAAGTACAAACTACTGGAATAAAGACTTGTTATCTGAAAAAAAAATGCTGAGAAAACCAGAAATAAGTCTGGCAGGAAATAAGTTTATTGCAATATTTCACTCCATGTACCATAACAAGCTCCAAATGGATGCAAGCCTGGATATTACAAGCCTTGATACTGTTGTTCAGGGCCCCTACTCCCTAGGGACCAGAAGTGATACTAGTGATACATAAATAAATGAGAAAAGCCTGAAGGAGGCATCTTTCCCAATTCCGAATCAGGGAAGAGAACTTGACCAAAGAAAGAAAAGGGGATTACAGGAGATTAAATGGATGATTTTGATCTTATGATATCCAAAATATTTTGATCAAAAAGTTAATATAATTAAAATTAGAAGGGAAGCAGGGAACTAGGGAAAATCTTCGTAGCAACTTTCCCTCATAAGGGTCTGATCTGTGTAGGTTGTTGTCCTTTCAGTGTTTCATCGTGGCCCACTGTGACTGATCAGACCAGCGCGAGCTCCGAATGCTCTGTCACAGGCTCAGCACAAATAGTCCATGTGAACATTTGGACTGGATTCTCCAAATTTACACATCCTGCATTTCCTCTGAGCTGTCTCCATTCTGCTTTGCTCAGAGAGCACAGCTCCTTCTCTGATGTGGGCACACCATGCTGGGCGGTCCTGTGCCAAGGTCTTCCATGTCATACAATCAATTCCAAAGTTCTTGAGAGAGACCTTGAGAGTGTCCTTGTATCACTTATGACCACCATGTGAATGCTTGCCCTCTGTGAGTTCTCCATAAAATAGTCTTTTTGGCCAGCATACATTTTGCATTCAAACAATGCAGCCAGTCTGTCAGAGTTTCACTCTCTGAAGTAGAGTTTGAATGTTTGGCTGTTTAGTTCTAGTAAGGACTTCAGTGTCTGATACCTTATCCTGCCAGGTGAGCTTCATGAAGAGTCTCCCTAAGACAATCCAGATAGAAGCGATTCAGTTACCTGGCATGATGCTGGTAGACTGCAGGTTGAGGTCAGCACAACAGCTCTATAGACCTTCAGTCTGGTAGTCAGTCTAATACCTCTTCTCTCCCAAACTTTCTTTTGGAGCCTCTCAAACACTGAGTTCACTCCGGCAATGTGTGCATCAACCTCATTATCAATGTGTACATCCCTGGAAATTGCACTGCCAAGGTAAGTGAACTTATCTGTACCATTCAAAATATCTCTATTTGCTGTAACTGATGGTTCTACATATGAATGTAGAGTGGGCTCAGGAATAACTGGTACCTCTGGTGTGGTGGCTGCCAAGTCCTTTTCAGGCCTGCTTCAGATATGTATAGAGAACTGAATTAAATATATAAGAATAGGAGCTATTTCCCCAAATAGATAAATCACCAAAGGATATGAATAGACAATTTGTAAGGGAAGAAATTCAAGTCAGCAGCACCCATTTGAAAAAAAAATTTATTACAAATAATAAGAAAAATAAAAATTGAAACAACTCTTATGTTCTACCTCAATCCATTAGATTTTGAAAAATTACCCCCCCCCAAATGACAGATGCCAGAGGAGATCTACAGAGATTGAGCTACTTGAAGACAATTTGGAACTGCACCCAAAAGTCCTTCACCTGGGCATACCTTACATATTTGTAGCCAAGAACCATGAAGTAAGGAAGTGCATAGAAATTAAGAAATGACATAACAAATTGAGACATTGAATATTATTTATCCTTAAGAAATTAAAAACAAACAGTTTTGTCAAAACCTGGAACAAAACTTTTGAATTGATGTAAAGTGAGCAAAAACAAGAAAACAATGCACATAATGACTGCAAAGTTATGAAGAAAGACTCCTTTGAAAAGTTTATGAACACTAATCAAAGCAATGACTAACCAAGACTCCAACAGGCTAACAATGGAGCAGGATTCCTACTTTTTCACATAGACAAAGGATGATAAATACAAAAGGAGGCAGATTTTTTGGATCAGGCCAATGTGTTCCTATGATAACTTGTTCAGAAGGGAGGGCTTTTTTTGAAAGAAGGAAAAAATGTATAGGAGAGGGAAGGAAAGAAAGGAGGAGAGAAAAGAAACAAAAGAGTGGGAGGAAGGAAGGAAGGAAGGAAGGAAGGAAGGAAGGAAGGAAGGAGAAAAGGGGAGAAGGAGAGAAGAAAGAAAAACTATGTTAATGAAGTATTTTGAAATGTTCCAAATAGAATAGATAGGATTCAGAAGGAAATACAGACTTGTGATACAGTTTGGGAAATAAAGTAATGAATTTAGCATGTACTTTTTTCTTCAAAAAAGAAAGCTTGATATAATGGAAATTTCCGGGTTCGTATATTTTTTCTGTTTTCTTTTTAAATGGTTTTATTCATTTTGTTGGTGTTTTGTTGTTGTTTTAATCAGGGGAAAATTAAAAGAACTCCCTTGTTAGCCAGACCCTGTATTTGTTTTCGCTCTTTCACAGACCAAAAATGTTGACTGTAGCTATTCAGTCATCACTATTTATGAAAGTATTGATATGAAAATCCTTCTCAATTTCCATTCAAACCAATAAATCAAAAAGAAGTCATGGGGGTACGCTGCCAAGAATGACCCAGAGTGTTCTGGCCTGACTGAGAGACAAACTTCAATGCTGAGTGGTGTGCTCACACCACAATGATGATCAGGTAGCTACACACAGCATGGGAGAAGTAGGTCCTGATAAAGGACCTCTCTTCATCCCTCAAGCCCAGGCACAACACTCCATCACTTTAGGAAACCCCTTATGTCCTCCAGTTGCCTGGGCTCCTTGCCCTATGACACAGAGAAGCTGATTGAGTTTAGCTTTGTTTCCTCTTTTAAGTTTTGTAATTATCTTTATAATGTGGCCGATCACTAGCCAGGTGGCCTTGGGAAAATGACCTAATCTCAGATCTCATAATCTGGGGGACCCAGGAGGCTACCTAGCTCAAATCATACTTGACTCAGCATTCTCTATAAAGTATCACTGATAAGTGGTTCCTCAGACTTCACTCAAAGATTACCACAGAGGGGGAGCTCTCTAAGGGTGATGACTGACTTTTATACAGCTCTTCAAAGTTTACAAAATACTTAACTAACATCTCATTTAAGCCTGACAACAGTTATTAGCATCCAAGTCTTATAGAGGAGGAAAATGAAGCTGACAGTAAGTTCATTCAAATGATATGACCTATGTAAAATGCTCTCAAAACTTTAAGGCACTATATAAAGCCTAACTCTCATCATAATTACTAATAATCGACATATCCATAGTCAGAGAAACCAAGGGGCATGAGCTAGATTTCCATATCCAGCTCCATGGGTTTAGGCATCACCCCATATTATACCTTGAAGCCATACATTCTACTATGAGATAGATGTAACTGTTAGGAAAGTTTTTCTTATACTGAACCTATAGAACGTTCTCTGAAATTTCTTGCAGTCACTACTTTTTGTGGCCTCTGGGGCCAAATAGAGCATGCTTAAACCCTCTTCAACAGGCTATCTCTTCAAATATTTGGAGCTGGCTCTCAAGTCCCCTTGGTAATGGCCTTTACCTCAGGTGAACTTACTTTCCCTCCCTGAGTCTGTATTTCTGTATCTGTAAAGTGAGGAAAATAGTAGTGACCCACCCTCCCTCAGAAGGGGGCTCATGAGCCCAAAGGCCAGCATGGAGAGTAATGATGATAATCACAGCAGGCACTGTGATCTAGCTTTAAGGTTTCTATTGCTTCTGTGCGCCATCCCACAGGAATCTCACACCAGCCTGACTAGGCAGGTGTTGCCACGCTCTTCACTTTATAAACGAAGACTCTGAAGCTACAGGAAGGAAAGTTACTTTCCCAGGGTCACAGAGCTCAGAAGGGTCTGAAAGAGGATCCAAACTCGTCACTTCCCCACTCCAAGCCAAGTATAGCAGAGACTCTGCTAGCTTCTGTATGTGCGCATGGGTTCGAGGAAGAGGCTAGCAGGATGCTGACACCTTCATTATCATCATCATCATTAACAGGAGGAGGAAGAGGAGGAGGAGGAGGAGGAGGGAGAGGAGGAGGAAAAAGAGGAGGAGGAAGAGGAGGAGGAGGAAGAGG
>NW_027186377.1:529851-565729 GCF_028583685.1 Petaurus breviceps papuanus
AGGAAGAGGAGGAGGAGGAAGAGGAGAAGGAGGAAGAGGAGGAGGAAAAAGGAGGAAGAGGAGGAGGAGGAAGAGGGAGAGGAGGAAGAGGGAGAGGAGGAAGAGCAGGAAGAGGAGGAGGAAAAAGAGGAGGAGGAAGAGGAGGAGGAGGAAGAGGAGGAGGAGGAAGAGGAGAAGGAGGAAGAGGAGGAGGAAAAAGGAGGAAGAGGAGGAGGAGGAAGGAGGAAGAGGAGGAGGAGGAAGAGGAGAAGGAGGAAGAGGAGAAGGAGGAAGAGGAGGAGGAAAAAGGAGGAAGAGGAGGAGGAGGAAAGAGGAAGAGGAGGAAAAGGAAGAGGAGGAAGATCAGGAAGAAGAGGAGAAGGAAGAGGAGGAAGAGCAGGAAGAGGAGTAGTAGGAAGAGGAGGAAGAGGAAGAGCAGAAAGAAGAGGAGGAAGAAGGAGGAAGAGGAGGAGGAGGAAGATGAGGAAGAGCAGGAAGAGGAGGAAAAGGAAGAGGAGGAAGAGGAGGAAGATCAGGAAGAGGAGGAGGAGGAGAAGGAGGAAGAGGAGGAAGAGCATGAAGAAGAGGAAGAGGAGGAGAAGAAGGAGGAGGAGGAGAAGCTGAACTATATCATTCAATTATATTATATTACAATTATATTGTGTCTCCTATTTATCAGTCATTTTGTTAGGCACTTGGTTTGCAAAAATAAAAATTAAAGAATCCCTTTCCTGAAAGGATTTTTACTCAGCAGATGTAGACTCCGCCCTCTATCTCCGAACACATTTACACATAGACACACACAAACACATACACACACACAGAGACATCGAGTTCCTAGAGGCAGACTATCTCCTCTTACTCAGGATTCTGACATATTGATGCATGATGGTGTAAGGGTTATGGGATTTAAAGATCTCCCATGCCCCATGGACGTGCTGACATAGCAGAGCAAGAGAAAGTGAAAAGCCGAGCTAACGGTCCTGCAGTTGGCAGTTGGCGGCGGTTGCCTTTTTTTTTTTTTGAGTTAGGACTCCTGCTGAGGACTGCCAGGGGCCGGAGCTGCTGGGAGCACGCTTCTAGGACGCTGGGTGGTTGCTGTGAGTGGGGAGAGGAGGACCTTTGCCTGAGGTAGCCTGTTCTGTTTTAAAGGCTTGAAAATGTGGGTGCTTTCTACTTTATCTACCTGTGCCAATATCATAACTACTCTGATGGCTTTCACTTTCTGGTTTTGGGACTCAGTCTTTTGGTATCTTAATAAATTTTCTAGTTTATTTCCCCAAATGGCAAACCTGATGTATTTTGTGATGGATAATTATATCAGCATATTTGTAATCTCTTTAGGCATTGTGAATATGGCATTGCTGATACAGATGGTACAAATGAGTCTTCTGAAATGCTATGGGCTCAAACCCCCATTCTGGTGTGGCTCCCCATTATAAACTGCCGGTAATAGATGCCTAAATTTTGTTTGAGTAAGTAATCCTTCACATAAGGATTTGTACAAGAAAATATTTTGCAAAGTGTTTCTTCTCTCCCCATCCCCCACACACCTAGGGGCATACTGTCCCCCTAACATCATGATCACTGAGACACTAGACTCAGATTAAACATTTCTTCAAAGCATTCTCTGCCCCACCAAGTTCTCTTCCAAATTCACCACAGTCAATGAATGGATCACCATAACTCCCTCTTGGCTTCCTTTAATCTATTCTGCATCAAAGAGGTCTTGCAGGACTTTACTTGTCACCATTTGACTCCCAGCAAAACACTCCCTCCTAGGCATCTAGTGACTCCCCATTCTGACCTTTAGAAGCTCACAGATTTATATCCACCTTCAATATTGCTTCACCTCAAAAAGGAGAAAGGATAGGTGTGATCAAGAAGCAGCAGCAGAACCCCCTTGGCAGTGGCTGTGGTAGGGAGACATAAAGACCTCTCAGACCCCTTGGTGAGTTACTTCATCTCCTGCCCCAGTACTCAATGGCTTCCAGCCAGATAAGAGCCAGACCAAGGAATTCCTGTTGGCTGGTTGGTGCTTTTGGTTGCACCTCAGCTCCAGGTCTGTAACCAACCACCAGTTCATCTATTCACTATATGGTTAGCAGGAATCCATTGTCAGTCATCCTGAGCTATGTCTCACCACTGTACTCCAGTGACCCTGAAGGAGAGAGTTAAGGCTGATGACTTTGCACAGCCCTGCCTCACTTAAATCCACTTCACTTGCAAGTCAAGACATAACCTTCCTGATGTCATTGGTCCACTTCAACAATGAAGGATAAACAACTGTATAATTAGCAGAGCAGAAGCAGTTAAAGTGTCTGTGCATAGCCCAAACCAGAGGGCAAAAAGCCCTTTAATTACATATCATCATACTCTCTGGAAGCAGAGCCCCTCACCCCTTCTGTGCTGTGACTATAGTTGCCAAACACACTTGTACCTGTTCATCAATCCCCCATTAAACAGATAGGATGACGAGAACTGCATTTCGAGTCAGGATGCCAGGGTCCAAATCCCAGAGTTGCTCTCTGCTACCTGTGTGACTTCAACCATGTCATTGTATCTTTTGAAAACTCAGTTTCCTCCTTGGTGAAATGCACAGCTCTGATAAAGTGGCTTTTAAAGTCACTTCCAGCTCCAAATCTACAAGTCTATGAGTCTATAAGAGTTTCATAGTATTTTGATTTTACTTATGTCTTTTTTGGACATCTTACTCAGACTCCTCCTTTCTGAAAATATAACATAGACTTATGGGGCCAGTACAGGAGAGTTTCCAAAGTGAGATGACTCATTGATCAATGCAGATGTGAGACTGAATTAAATCTATTTAGAGAAAGGTACTCGGCATTGGGTTAGCTGAGACAGGAATATATACTATGGGCCTCATTGTCCCAGGTAATGGTACACAGCCATGTTATTAATGCCCGGGAGGAATTTATTTATTATATTCCATTAGTGTATTTTAACAAACATTGCTTTGGGACAGTATGCCTGCCAATTTATGTTTATGAGGCTGTCAACATAATTTACATGCTGACAAAAATATGATACAATATTGCCAATGCTGGGCTGGCTTGTCAAATGATCTTGTCAGGAAGAAATGAAACATCCCCCAGCCAAGGAGCAAAGCTGATTCATTACCCTCGGCAGCCTGGCTTCGGTAGCGACACGCTGAAATACACTTAATGCCTTTTTTCATGCATCATGTGAATAAAAAAGGGGCTGAATGAGCCACCTCTGAGTATAATACCCTGAGCAACAGGACATGGATGTCTGGTTTCTATGGAAGAGGAATAGCAGTGATGTGAGGCCCAAGAAACACCAGACTGGAAGATTAAATACACCTTCTTCTGGAAACCCAGGGATGCATGCGATGCCATGGACAGCTCCAAAGACACAACCACCCTAGCACCATCAAGCATGGAGAAGATGGCAGTGTTCACAGGAAGGAACTAGGCCAGGGAATGGCATTTGGCTTTGAGGGGATGGGGTTGGGGAGGAAGGCTTAAGACCACCTGTTCCTATCTCTAGTGTCCAAGATGCCAGAAGCAAGTAAACCAGAGGCTTTACTATCCTTGGTTTCCAGGGGTGGTTAGGAATTAGAAGGCTAAGTCTCCATCTCTTGAAAACTAAAGGGCTGGTATTTGACCTAGTCATTGGAATAAAAAAAACAAACAGTCAACTAGCATCCATTAACCACTTACCATGTGGTAAACCCCATGAATCACAAAATGAGAGACTTGGACAGAAGCTCAGAGACCCCACCAGTCTAAGCCAGATAGGATTAAGAATCCCTACTATATGGGGCAGTCAGGTGGCACAGTGGATAGAACACAATTCCTGGAGTCAGGAGAACATGAGTTCAAATCCAGCCTCAGACATCTTCTAGCTGACCCATGGCAAGTCACTTAACCCTGATTGCCTCCCCTATCCCACCCCCCCAAAAAAAAAGAATCTCTGAAACAGCATATTTGACATGTGATCATTCAGTTTCTGCTTGAAGACCCTCAAGGAGAACGATCCTCAGGAAACTCATAGAAAAGCCTCCACACCCATTGTCATCATTGTCATTACATCCTGTCAAGGCTGGATCTGGGCCACACTGCTTACAAGTGTTATGTTGTCATGAGCAGCACATTCTTATTCTCCTTGGCACTCATGCCCTTATACCACTGGTATGGCCCAGGGATGGCAGAACTAGAGGATCATTCTCTCATTAGCACAGGCTAATGTTGAATAGGCAGATTATTGCTATGGGCATGTCTGAGTGGAATTGAGGAAAGAATCTTTAAAGCTTTCATCTATTGCCTCCTTCCCTGAAAGTCATGTATGTCCCCATTCACATCTAGCTACTTACCCTCACCCCCAGACTCACTGGGACATGATGTCCCTGCTTGGCAAGGCTCTTCTCTCTAGTGACAGTAGAGTGGATCATAGAAATTCTATCCCACTGACTGATGAACATCTCAGTGAAGGATTATACTATATGCCCCTTCTATTTTGTGAGAAAGGGAAAACATGATACTATATATGATTAATTTTAGGAAACAGCAACAGAATTTGGGGAACTATTAAATTACCCCCAAGTTCAAGGACCATAGATTCTTTTGCTGAAAGTCCTTAGATTGCACAGTGACAATTCAGGAATAGTCATGATATTTAAGGTCGAAAAGGGTCCTAAGAGATCAACTAGTTCACCCTCTAATGTATCGAGTCCCCTCTATAATATTTCCAGTCAACCCCTACTGAAAGTGTCAGAGAATTCACTGCCTCCCTGTAATGCCAAGCAAAGACAACTTCCCAGGGTTCAAAATACCAGCATAAGTGCTCTCCATTTTATTCAGTGACAAATTAAGAACAGAGAGAATCAACATATAGCATAATTCAAAATACAGCATTTACCAAGTGTGATTTAATCAAGTACTACCCCACCCCTGGACATTACATTCATTTAGTCCATCACAAAGCCCCTCTTCTCAAATGGAGATTAGTTTCCAATCATAAGTAAAGTACATTCATTTGTTTAATCACAGAGCACAAAAAGGTCAAAAGTTCCCCACCCCTGGATCTCAATTGAATCTACCCCAGAGTTACAACAAGCTCAAGCACAGCATTTAATACCCAAATGGAGGTCTTTTCTTCATCTTGACATGAGGCAATCTTTGTTGCTGGGGAGACAAAACTTAGCAAGGCCACAAGATACATTGTCAGTGTCTCCATTAATTCATTTTCTGTCTGAAGAATAGTCCTAGGACCCCTGAAAACATTAGCAAAACCCCCTTCCAGTATTTCTGTAAACATACAACAAGAAAATCCTTCTTCAGGGCTTCTGAACCAACAGCAAGGTTCCAAAACCTCTGCAACAACAGCCCTGTCCTTCACCAGTGGACAGTATTCACTCTCTGTCTGCAGAACAGTCTCAGGAACTCCGAACCAACAGCAAGGTTCCAAAGCTTCTGCAACAACAGGACTGTCCTTCACCAGTGGACAAATCTGGCAAAACATCAAAACAGACATAGAAAGTACCAGCATAACAGCCATGTCTCCTCAGTCCTTGGCAGCTGTGGGTGGCAGCTCTCCAAAGTCCTGGGCAATTCAAAGTGGCCCTCAGCAATCCTCTCAGTCTCTCTCTGCCTCCAAAGGTGCTGCTTCAAAAAAAGTTCTTCTGCCTCGCTCTTGTGTCTCTCCAAATCTACATCACCAGCTCCTCCCAGTTCAGCCCTCTCTTTTCACATTAACAAGTCCATCCCACAAGTGGGATTCACAACCTCTGGATTTTAACACAATCAAACCAAAAACCAAGCCAATACAGGGGAATCTTTAAATTCCATTCCTATTACACTCCCAACTTAGGGACTACCACAACTAACATTACAATTCTCAACTCATCCCAATCTTGGACAGCTCTAGATATTAAGATTTTGCTGACTTAAATTCTCAAATGCATCCATGAGTTAATCAATGTGGTTATTCCCTTCATTGAGCAAGTGGTGATCCTCCATGTGCCCTGTTCCTACATGACCCATGTCTACCTCCTCCCATAGGTTCACCATACAATGCGCACGCTACATGCTGTGCAGTGGGTGCCATGTGCAGTTTCCTGGGGGAATTCACAAAGATTCTAGTGGAACATGCAAGCTGCTCAGCAGTCACACCTTGCTCTTGTCATAGCCCCTTATTAATTATGTGTTGAGGCCTGTAACTTTGTTACCTTGTGTCTTTCAAATGCCTTTAAAGTTGTATTCCTTTTTAATTCTTTAGAGAAGGGTGTTCCATGTCTTAGAGTCATGAAGCAATAAGACTGGACTAGTGTTATTTTAAAAATGGGCTTTTGTTTCTAGAAGTTTAGGGTCATCAAGGGCACTTTGCCATCTGACAATTCCGTCCCCTCTACTGCTCTTCAATTCTGGGTCCAAATTATACATTTCAGTATCTGTTTCTGATAAATCCTAGGTGGAGGAGCTCCATGGGCTGTACATCTAGGTGTATGTTATTACTAGATGAGACATATTTTTCATCTACTTGGTTCTTCCCCTGTGGATGATGGACCCATATAGTTTTAAATTGTTACAACTCTCCTCCAGGAGGTTCTGAAATATTCTGTGGCTTTATTCAACCTATATGTCACCTTCTAATAGGAACACAAGGAAGGTCTTCATTCATTTATTCACTAAGCATTTATTAAGCACCTCGTATATACCAAACACTATGCTAAGTACAAAGAATATGAAAAAATGAAAATATTCTTGTCAAGAAATTTACATTCTATTGTGACAAATGATGAAAAATACTTCTAAGTACAGTCTTGACAGTGATAGAGATTGCCTCTTCAAATTGGACTTTGTAGTTTACATCCTCCATAACAGTGGCAAAGACTTTATATTACCACCCACCTCCTTGTTTCCTGCATGACATAATATTAATATTCAGATGGTTGCCCCCCCCCAAAAAAGTTATCTGCTGTCAAATGTTTGCTGTGAGATTGAATCACTCTGATGGATTCACGATAAATGTCTTATTGTAAGACAGACTTTAAGAGGTGTTTTGTTCTACTCAAATTGAAATAATTTTTTAACAACATAATCAAGAAATTACAAGCAGAGAGGGGCCTTCTATTTGCCACATTATTCAGTCATGTGTGTGATGTTCTTTGGAAAATCCTGCACATGCAATATTGGTTATAAAGAATGTTTAGGGAAGGTGAAGGAGGCATATAAGCAAAGGTTTATTAAGATTCTCCCAATAACTGTTTTTCAACATTATCAAATTCCAATATTTTCCCTTTCTTTAGGCTATCTTCCTTTCAGATACCTTAAGAATTGATCCCCAAGGGGCGGTTAGGTGGCACAGTGAATTGAGCACCGGCCCTGGAGTCAGGAGGACCTGGGTTCAGATCTGGCCTCAGACACTTAACACAAAAACTAGCCATGTGACATTGGGCAAATTGGGCAAATCCCAATTGCCCTCCAAAAAAAAAGCAAAAAAAAAAAAAAATGATTGACACCCGAACGGCACCCTGTTTCTGCTGACTCCAGGGCCGGTGCTCAATTCACTGTTTTACTCTAGATGCCTTTCTGCCTTTGTTGACTTTAGCCACATTTAAACCTCCCCTATATGTACATTGGGGACTGGGATGCTAC
Source organism: Petaurus breviceps papuanus (assembly GCF_028583685.1). Lineage (NCBI taxonomy): Eukaryota > Metazoa > Chordata > Mammalia > Diprotodontia > Petauridae > Petaurus > Petaurus breviceps. The sequence goes on from NW_027186377.1 coordinate 537,471, forward strand.
AGTGCAGGTGTGACGTTCTTAACCATGAAAATAAGGAAGTTAGAAACATCTTTGCAGATCTTTTCCATTTTAATTCTGTTATTTTCATTCCATTTTCATTTTTCAATGCATTTAGGAGGATTTTCCTTCCTTAGATCTCATCAAGCTTTCTTTCACAAACTTCCTTTACTCTTCACTTCTCTGTTTTATGCAACAATCTTGCTCCTAATCTCCTGTCATCCTTTAAAATCTAGTCTAGTCAAGTTGAGTCAAGTTGAGCAGAGTAGGATGGAGTTGTATGCCTATCCAAACCTAGGGCTTTCCTTGTCTGCCATAGCTCTCCACACATCTGGCAAATAGTTGTGTGTGTGTGTTGGGTTTTTTTTTTTAATGAGGTATGGCAAGGGAGTTCTTTTGTTTTTCTCAGCAAAGTAATTAATTTTCATTCATTAAGATTCTGCATGAAATTATTGTAGGCTATGTCCATGTACTTTCCTTCATCGAATATCTCATTTTCCATCATTACTCAGATAGATCTGTCATTTCAGCTAGGGAGTATAGGGGATAGAGAGTGAGTGCATGTGTATTTTTATTAGTGTCATTCCTAATTTCTTTGTAGAAACCTTTGGGATGTTGATGTTAGGGCTCTCCTGGGGAGAAAATAGATTGCTTTGACAAATAATAATAATACTAATTAATTAATAATAGTGATAACGCACATAGGTCCTGGTGGAAGTGTTGCAATTGGACTCCTTTTTTCTGTCTTATTCTTGATTTCTTCTTATAAGTTTGTGATATGTCCATACACATTTGATTCAAGAATGATTCCCACATGAGTTGGTTGAATATAGTTGATTTCATTATTTTATCACATCTGAATCTTTCTTTCTGTAATTTTTCCCCATCCCTCCTGGTTCTGCCTCTTAGGTCTAATCAGTAGAAGTCTGAGTATTAAGTAGTATAATCCCTTCTCCACATGGCCACCCTTCAAATTGTTACTCTCCACCTGCCGAGTTCTATCTTCTCCAGGTTAAATGGTCCTTGATCTTTCAAATAATCCTCATGTGACATGGATCTTTGTCATCTAGTCAGTTTCTTCTGAACCAGATCCAGCTTGGCAATGCTCTTCCTAGAAGGTGTTACAGTGAGGGCTCCATTCACATTGGAGATGAACTAGCTCTCCTCTGTGGGTCTCTTCCAATTCACAAATTCTGGGATTCCATGGTTCTATGAATTTCTCACCCTGCCCCCCCTCCCAGAGTGGGACAAATTCCCTTGACCTGGACCACAAATCTCTTAGTCCTGCCTGAGGAGTCTTACCTTTTTAACTGCCATGTCTTGGTAGGCCTCAGTGACACCTGCGCAGTGTTATAATGAAGAAATAAGATAGTCTATATCTTAGAGGTGATAAAATATGGAAGAGAATAATGGATGAAGACCCAGGAACACCACATTATGTTCTAGCCTCTGTGATTAACTCACTGGCACACTTTGTCCCACATCATCCGTCCATCTGTCCGTCCATCCATCCATCCATCCATCCATCCATCCACCCACCCATCCATCAATTTCATTCACCAAATATTTGCTCATTACTGATGCCTCTTTGGGTTTTCAGGTTGCTTGTTTGTATATGAGATCATAATACAAGCTGGTCTTTAGGTCTCTTCAAATTGTGTGATGGAAAGAGAACTGGGTTTTGAATCAGAGTACATGAATTTGAATTGAGGCTCTGATCCTTAAAACCTCGGGGACTTTAGGCAAGTCATTCTCATCACTGGCCCTTGCTTTTATCATATCAAGGATAAGGAGGTTAAACAAGATGATAGCCAACAGGCATATTCCTATTCTAAATCCTAAGACTGAAATGGCTTTTAAAGTGTATGAGACATTACACAAAGACAAAGCCACAGTCATGCCTCATTGCTCAAGACCAGTGACAGTCTACAGGGGATGGAATGAGCTTAAAGAAGGCACTTGGTGTGTCCTGAGACTCCCCTCTGGCTATATCGACACACAAGCTAATCCAAACTAGAGAGAATTCTAGCTTCACTCCAGTAGCCAGTTTCTGGTGCAACTCTTTAGCCCCTGATGAAACATTGGTGTTTGGAAAAAAGAAGTTTTTCTACTGAATGTGACCTACAGATTGAGCCAGATTGGAGGTCCAGGTCCCTGCCTGTATAGTCATCCAGGAAGCACCGTCATAGCATCTGGCTTCCTCCATCTCCACCAGAAGATGAAAGACCATTCCTATTGACACCAAGCCAGATGTAGCAATGGCAGGAAGATGTGGCTGCCTGAAATAGCCTGGGTGCAAAGGGGAGAGTTGTACAAAGGGAAATGAAGGTCCACAATCATTGGACTCTACTGTCCCCCCCCCCCCTTTCAAGATTGATGGTCCTGAGAAGGAAGGCTAGTACCGTGGGAAGAGGCATGAGGAAGAAGAAAAGAGGATATTAAGGCAAACGAGGGAAAAGACTGGAATAAAAGAGGAAAAGGATGGGAAGGAGACAGATGAAACAGGATGCAGGTGGTGGCAAACAAACGTCCACCTGGCTCATGACAGCTCTTTGATGTCTGCAACGGCTAGGAGAAAAGTGGTTGTGTGAACAAGCAAACTGCTGGATGCCATCCCCTCTCCCTTCTGGCCCATGATGAGGATTGAGCAGACACTGAAGTGCAAAGGGGAAGAGTCCTGGTTGAGTCTGACCAGTGCTTGAACTCTATTTGCAATTCACTTCCAAGGACTGGCTATGGCTTAAAGCACCCTACTAACAATCCTCTCTAATCAGAATTTGCTAAAAAAAAAAAAAAAAAAAGTGTATAGTCCTTTGGAAGTTGGAGGGGGGAGGGTGCAGCTAGCAGAGGAAAGACAACATAAGGAAGTTCCCCTTAAATTATGCCAAAATCCCCCCTCCTGGCTTCTTCTGTCCAAACATGCCCCCAATTGTTAAGCTGTTCCACTCTCTGCCTAAGTAAGCCAAGTTCACACCCAATCTATGAGGGTTCATCTGGAAATCCTGAAGGATTGCCTTGAATGCTAGGGAAGGATCCCCAACTGAGTGGGGAATGATGTCTGGAAAGTGGGGCAGAAAGTGGATGTGACTGGGGGTCTATGGGAGTGTCCAAACATAAGAAGAAAAACATTCAAGAATATCTTATCGAGGCAGCTAGGTGTCCCAGTGAGTAAGAGCGCCTGCCCCAGAGTCGGGAGAACCTGGGAATCGGTTCAGGCCTCAGATATTTGACACCCGCACAAAAAAAACTGGCCATGTAACCTTGGGCAAGTTACTTAACCCCAACTGCTTTAATAAAAAAAGAACATCTTATCACTTTCTCAGGAGGTTTACAGGCTGAGAGGGATGATGAAGTGAAGGCACAAACCCTACTGGGGTAGCCTGGCCTTACAAAGAGAGATTGCTTAACTCTATGTCTTTGTGTCTGTTACATCTTGCACAGGACCTGGAACACAGTGGGTGCTCAGTCAAAGCTTATTGTATCGACTGATGAATTTGGTCCAATATCATACAATCCCACGAGTTCCCACTATTGAGGATTTATTGAGCCAAATGCTCAGACAGTAAAGACAAATGGGGGCAGAGGGAGGTGAGGGAAGCACCTTCCCTCCAGGAGCTTACATCCCTGGTGCAAACAGGTAAACATATGGAAGATTATAGGAGCAGAGGGGGAAGGAGAAACACTACCAGGTCAGGATACCAGGAACCACTTCCCCATCTGGGACTATGTGACTCCCATGGCCAGGTGATGAGGAGCCAGTCAAAGGCAGAATAGCCTGTGTGCCCATGGGCTAGGCTGGCCCATTCAGGATAGAGGAAGCTTCGATACTCCTCTGGGGGAGTCTGTGTAATGGCTGGTCTTTGGGAGTGTGTATCTCTGAACAGGCACCACAGAGTGCCTGCCAGATCATCTGCCCATCCTGAGGAAAGTATCTCTAAATTCTACTTCCCTTACCCTTCTATAGGGGCAACCACACTGGCATCCCCAGGATGGCTGCTAGCACAGGTTCTTAGATTTGCTTTACCAGGAAAGAGAGATGTTTTAGGGGTCAAAAATCATTTTAATCACATTCACTAGTTCAGGGGGAAAGTCAGCACCCTGAACTTCAGAGGAATACAAGCAGAGAAATAAAGACCAACAGACAGGGATCTGACTGCCTGAGTCAATCATACACTTTACATACCTCCCTGGATGGAGAGAGCCTTTACATCTGAGCAGGCAGGGAGCTCTGAACATACCTCAGAATCTCGACCAGGGAATCACAAGCTCCTTCTCAGGGCAAGCCCCCAAAGCAAAATACCAACTAGTAGTATATATACCCTTCTGAGAGCCAGAAGGCATTATAATCCTCATGACTCAGTGCCTAATTAGAAGTTAGCAAAAGGTGTGAAAGCCTTTCTACAAGCAAGCCTCCCCTAAGCAAGCTTCCCTTAATGGGCTCCATGGTGAGGCCTATTAATGGGAGGGGAAGATCTTAAAATTATACCACCCCAGCAGAAGTTGCTGCCTTTTCACTCCTCCCTAAGCCCCGGGCTCCCTTATGAGCCCAAGCCTGAGTCCCCAGCTCTTGAAATCAAGATCTAGGTGCCCTCTGCACAGGAATGGGCACCAACTTGAAGGAAAGTTGGGTTAGGACAAAACCAGTTCCTTCCCTTGGGAGCCTTGGACTTAACCAATGTTCTGTGAGCATAGGGTGAGCTATAGTAAGCAGAGGCAGATGGCACAGCACAAAGGAAAGCTCCAAGGAGCCTTCCCCCTGGCTGGCCCTTCTCTATTCCTGCTGCTCCAGCAGGATCCAGCAAGTAGTGGACACATTGAGCCTTGAGACCTTAATCCCAAAAAATGTGATCTTGAGCTTTTCATAACAGAGCCCAATGGGTGCCCAGAGCTCAGCTGCTAAATTGGTGCCTTTTCCTGGGTCTCTCTCCTGTTACTTTCCATGAGGCTGCAGGCTGTTCAGTGAGAACTCCAGTGAAATATTTCAGAAATATCACACTGCATGTGAGAGGGGCACAAATGAACTTGCCTGTAGCTTTCTCAGGCACATATACAGTGTTTTAATGTCCCCATTTATCCTGATCTGTAATACATCTTCATGGTGTGGCCTTAATCACAAATGACAAGTGTTGAAAATGTAATAAAGACAGGGGCACATTAATCCACTTTGTATGAAAATGGGGAGAGATAATCCAATTCTGAACAGCTTGTTCCACACACAAACATGCACGTGTGTGCACACACATGCATCATTTCATCAGATTTTATATTTTAGTAAAAAGGATCATTCAAAAACCTGATGAGAAAAGAGCTTTCAAGATTCAGGGTAGAGAGAAGAACATGGAGCCTGTCATGAGAGAAGAAAAGCTCAGGGAGAGCAGAATTCTTCCCATGCTTTTATATTACAAAGTATGTGGAAAGCTGGAAGGCAGAAGTAGGAGCAGAGCATGCCACCTGCAAGGAGGCAGGTCTGCCTACCCTGTAAGGAGGCGTCTGCTAAGGACAATGAATGGCCCCATAGCCAGAGATGCTCACAGGAAAATCCAAAAATGGCTCCCCAGCTGAGAGTCCTGGGCTGAACAGAATAAGGGTCACTTAATAGAGAGAGACGTAGAGCCAGACACTGGGGAGGGGTGGCTACATTTGGAAGAGATCTGGGGCTCTGGACCGATTGCAAGCTCTGAACATCTCAACAGTGCAGAAGAGCAAGGAGGAAAACCAGTGGGGCCTGGGCTAGATAAGCAGGGTGCCGATCTCCCTGTTTGTTCTCTGGCCAGTCCTCATCTGGCATGGGCTCTGCTCAGTCCTGGCTGCCAGTTTAGGAAGGGCATTGCAAAAATGGAGAATGCCCAGAGACAGGCACCAGGATGGCGGAGGTCCATGTCAGACCAGCGGTGGCTGAAGGAATGGGGATGTTTAGCCTGGAGAAGGGATGGTTTGGAGGAAGGCTGACAGCTGTCAAGTACTGTGGGGAAGGGATTGGCCTCCTTTTGCTCTGTATCAGAGATAGTAACCAGGAACAATGGAACTGAGGAGGGATCTGCAAAGAAAAGGCAAATTTCAGCTTGATGTCAGGGGAAACTTCCTAAGATCATCAGTGGCATGGGCAGCCCCCAGAATGACTGTGGGGCTGACACCAGGGCTGGATCTCTGCTTACCCAAGATGTAATAAAGGTAGGAGGGATGGGAGCTCCATGGCCAATATGGAGCCTTCTGCCAGTGAGACCTCACAGATGAGGGGAGCCCTTCCACATACGTGCTGCGCCTGAACCTGCATTAAGTGCCACACCCCTTGGAAGCTGAACCAGGTGACCTCAAATACTGCCTGCTTTGCAGACCCAGGCATCTGTCCATCATTTCAATGGCAAGTAGCTTCCTCAGCAATTCTGATTTCCATCCATCTCTAGGGGACTTCAGTCAGCCAGGCCACGAGTAGAATAGATACTCTCCCATTTCTGACTCATTAAAGGTTTTAAATAATAATAGTGATTGTTTTTTTTGTTGTTGTTGTTCATTACTATTGTAAGGATATCGTGCTCTCTCCCTCAGAGGGAAACCTGAGGTTCAAATGGCAGGATGACTGAGAAAGGGTCCTTTGCCCTCTGTCAAGCGATGGAGAAGTGTCTGTCATCACCAGCAACACCCACCCCACCAGCAGGACTCCTAGGTCTTCCCTGACAAGGCTGGCAGAGCCAGTCATAGTTATGGTGGAGGACTATCTTCTGCAGCTGCCGACCTCTGCCTGCGAATATGAATGTGAGTGTCAGAAATAACCAGACAGCACTTACCCCAAGTCCATGGAGCATGATGGGTAATAAGAGTAGCTGCCCTTGGTCAGACAGGGAGGGAGATGGAGTCTGAAGCAAGGTTTGTGATGTGACTCACAACAATTTCTTCTAGAGAACTCTGGCCCTGACTCTGAGTGGATCCACAAGTTGGGCCAAGGCTGAGATGATAAACAATGGGCTTTTTCATTTCTTTGTATCCCTAGCACTTAACACAGTATCCACCAGAGTTCAGTGTTTAATAAACTATAATAATGATGATGGGGGGTGAAAGGGGAGGTGTGGGGAGGGTTGTGGTGGTGATGGCAGTGGGGGTGGGGGTGGTTGTGGGGGGGTGGTGACAGTGCTGGTGGTGGTGGTGGCATGTCATCCTGCCATGTGTCTACTTATGACTAAAATTATAGATGATACAATCAGGATCCAAAGAGATCTTGGCAAGCTAGAACATTGGACTGAATCAAATGACATGGATCAATATAAAGGTCTGCACCACTGGTGTTGGAGAAATGAATCTGGGATCAGAAAAAGGATTTGGGGCATTTTCCTGGAACAAAAGGTCCCCATGGGTCAATAATGGGACTTAGTCCAAAAAGCAATGCAATCTTTGACCACCATAGCATAAGTGCAGTGCCCTGCCTGCCAGGGTCTCAGATCACAGGCACAAGGATGTGTTCACTTCTGGGGTCCACATTTTAGTAAAAACAAGAACAAGCTAGAGCGTAACGAGAGGTTGCCCCATTATAGTGAGTGGAGTGGAGACCATGCTCTTCGGGGATTAATTTTAGGAGCTAGGAAGCATAGTTTGGAGAAGAAAATCTGAAAAGTTCATGATAGCTTGTCTTTGACTTTGCAAGGAAGCAGGATTCACATTTTCTGCTTGATTTTCTGAAGGTGGAACTAGGAGGAGTGGGCAGAGCAGGAAGAGAGCCCAAGTTTGGCTTGTGCCACCACACTTCCTAACCATCAGAGTTCTCTAAGGACCGGGTCACTTTGAGAGGTACCAAGTTTTACATACCAGAAGGTAGCTGAGGGAGACTTATCAGCCACTTCTCATGGGATGTTCCCGAAACTCCCTCCCCATCCTCTGAGTACATGAGATGCTCAGTCTTGCCACAATGTACTAAAAGGTTGCTAGTTGGAATAAGTCAATCCTTTTCTTCCCAGATGACTCTTTTGAAAGAGACAATGGGTGTGTAAGTTATGTCTTTGGGAGACCTGGGATTGCAGTGTAGTCAGGCCCCTTAGATGACTGCAAGGGAGAAGCCCAGAACCCACAGGAGAGACATTCAGGATCTCTTCCTGGCAGCACCAAAGCCTAGAACAGTTTAACAAGAGACCCTGCCCTGTGATGAGTGAGCTTTATTATATTCAGGCAATTGTTGGGCATCCCATAGAACTTCAGTGAAACATTAAGCCAGAATGAGTTCAGACCTCATATTCAGCACTTGAGTAAGGCCATTACCATGAGATAATGGATTCTGTGCTCCCTTTTAATGAAGCTCAAGGTTTTTGTTGTAGTTTTTTTTTTTTTAAATTAAAATTATGAGCAATGAGGTGTTCTGTGCATGGCAGTGATTAGCAGCTTTCCCTTTATTCAAGTGTTGGGTGCTACTCTAGGCAGCTGATCCTCAAGGGAGGTTTGCAAAGGGGATCTGGGATGCCATGGGTCATCCCTCTCAATGCTGTAGTCCAGTGGACTCCAAGGAGCTGGAAATGATTGGTTATTATCAGGGCCTGGGAGAAGGAGCAACGAAAAACCTTTTTATCAAAACCTAAGTCCATTGGGACCCCCATCTTCTGAGAAGTAGAATGGCAGTGGCAACATTGGAGGCCATGACTGGCCTCACTTAGGGTCAGTCATCATCAGATGAGATCGTACATGGAAAGTACTATCGGAATGTTAGCTATCATCATTTATGAATGTATTAATTTACTCAAAACCAATAAATTATCTATTTCTGAATAGTGATGATGATTCTGATATTGACAAATGCTGTCATTCCTAGACCCCTTCCAGGTGGGTAAAACCCATGCTGTTCTGTTCCCCTCCCAATAGCCCTCTGCCCTGTAAAATAGCTGCTATTAGCTCTATGGTCCCTGTTCTACGAATGAGGGAGCTTGAGAAGGGACTTGCCCACATCCCACAACCAGGAAGTATCGGAGGCCAGATTTAATTCCAGCATACTCACCACCACAATCACTTCATGGTGTGATTTCTGGGAGGCTCCCTCTCTGCCAAGGCTTGGTAGATTCCAGAAAGCCCTCCCCCGGGAGGACCTGCTGCCCTGGAAGGAGGTCAGGGCCATCTCCTCCTGGGCTTGGCATAACCTCCAGGGCAAGGACTGACATGGCCTTTCTTTATATCCTCATCATTAGCACAGTCTACATAACAAATGCCTAATAGAGTCTGGTCGTTGACTGGCAGGAGCCAGAAAGCCTATATTCCCCTTCCTAGCCCTGTGCCAGTTTCCTGACTCCATAACCCAGGGCAAGTCTCTTTCCCTCTCTTGGGTCAGTTTTCTCTTCCAAAAATGGAAGCACTGGATTAGATGAACTTGAAAGTTCAGTTCATCTCTGATACGTCAAGACAAAACATATCCTAGCTCTGAACCTCAGTTTCCAAATCTGTAAAATGAGGATATTGAACTTGATTCTTTCAAATGTCCCTTCTTGCTCAAAGTTTCAAAGATTCTGTCAACTCTGGATTAGAATACAGATACAGCCCTCCTCAGGAGAACATAGGGCAATGGGGTCCAAATCAAAGAGAAATTGGACCTCTAAGCAATCAGTCAATAAACCCTTATAAAGTGCCTTCTATGTGCCAGGAACTGGGCTAAGTGCTAGAGATAAAAAAGAGTCAAAAGAAGGCACCTGCCCTCGAGGAGCTTCTAATCTAATTCAGGAGACACCATACCAACAAATGCACAGAAAGCAAGCTACTGGGAAAAGATTAGCAGAGACAAGACACTGAGATGAGGAGCACGGGGGAAAGGCTGCCTGCAGAAGGTGTGGGAAAGGCTGCCTGCAGAAGGTTGGGGAAAGGCTGCCTGCAGAAGGTGGGATTTTAGGTTGGGACTTCAAAGAGGCCAGGAAGGTCAATAGTCAGAGCAGAGGAGGGAGAGTGTTCCAGGCAGGGGGAGCAGCCAGAGAAAATGCCGGGTCTTGTTCAGAATACCCAGGACCCTGGTGTCACTGGACCCAAGAGTTTGAGGGGAAAGGTAAGGGACAAGGTGAGCAGGTCCAAGCAGAATTGTGCATTTGGTCTTGGAGCTGATAGGGAACCACTGGCATTTATTAACATAGGGGGGATGTCCCAAAATGGGGAGAATTGGGTACACTGAGGTACCGGACCATGATCCAGGGAGCTATTCCAGAACAGGTCAGCCTAGAGCCTAAATTCTGGGCCTTTCCTGTCCCCCAATGAAAGGTTTTTTAAAGTTTTTTGCCCCCCTCAGGTCTCTCTGCTTCATCCCAAAAAATAATCCTGCTGATTTGTGTGCATTTTGCACATTGCTTCCCAGACATCTTAAAGGCAGAATCTTGGTATCAGGAAACCACAGAAACTGCCACATGCGTAACTCTCCAGGCCACATTCATTTGAAGCTCAGGCATCCAGAACAATTCAACTCACTGTGTTCAGGCCAAGAAAGCCAAGCTGGACTTCAGCACTGGAAGATACAGCTCCCATACCCTGAACCCTGCAACTGGGACCTGGAGAGGGACTTTCAGGCCACCTGCTGAACCTCACCACTCTCAGATCTCCCAAGTCTAAAAACTGCTAAGATGCATGGAAATGCAGAAGCCATTCATGTCTGTGTCCCCACAATCCTGGGAGGAACCACAGAGCAGACTGCATACCTAATGGCCCGTGGAATCTTCACATGGCATGCCTTGGAGTTCAGCCCCCTCCATGCAGTAGAGATTTTCTGGAGTTGCCAGAGTGGCCCATGGGGCTGCCATAGGCTGCTTTCCCTCCTTCTGGGCTCCCAGCACCCTGTGACAATCTCCATTCAGCTGAGAGGCTCTCTCAGCCAGGGAAGATGAAAGCCACTGACCAAGGTCATGGAACTGTCTGCCATTTGGGGACATAGCAGACGTTCCCCTCTCGGGTTTGCTCTGAATGGTGGACACGAGTAACACCTAGAGATCTTAGAGACACACAGTGTTTGAGAGACAGAATGAGAGCCAAAATGTGGACCTGAAGAGCTAAGCTAGAAATAATCAGTGTCACAGGGGCAAAAAGCTGCAGGAGAAGGAAAAACTAAGGGTGAGCCACAGCAGAGACAGTGCAGATGCCACACAGCCACGGAGGGGCAGAAAGCCTGCCTGGGGCCCCCAGACATGAACCCAGCATTTTGAGCAGCCATGGGGGGCAGAAGGCCTGCCTGGGGTCCCCAGATGCACCCAGCATTGGGAGAATGGAGGGAGGGGCCTGGATTAGCTCTTTTCCCATCTTCCCCTCCTGCTGCCTGCCTGTAACAGGCACCACCACACCATTCTCTGCCCTTTTCTTTACCTAAACATTTCCAGTTACTTGAGTACTTATCTAAAAGATGAGGTCATTGGTCAGCTGTAAAGAAATATCTATTTAAATGAGGAAAAAACTTCATGGCTGCAGTTCTTTCCCTCCTCATTGGACACCTCCATTATTAGGGACTAGGGGACAACACAGGAGCCAACGAAAAACAGGAAGAATCAGAGAAATGAGGGGAGGAAAAGGAAGAAAAGACCACACCCCAAAGCCACAGTGGAGGCAGCTGCCAGGTAGAGAACACTTGGTGGGGAGAGCATCCCCAGCCAAGCCAAACCTACTTGGTAACTCTTCGATGGGTCATTGAGGACAATCACAATACAAAGCTGGAGTCAGGGAAGCACGGCTGATTCAAACACACTGTGAGCCTTGGTGCTCTGGAGGTGGCCCAAAACAGGCCTTTGTAAGGGACTCCAGGTGGTGTCTGACAGAGGTTGCTGGCTCTGACTTGGGGCCATGGCCAAAACGGTGTCAGAAGCTACTATCTCTTTGGGGGAGAAAGAGGAGATAGGTGGGGAGAACTCCCCTACTCCCTCTTTTTCTTCAGACAAGCAAGTTCCCAAATGCTCACACACATTGTTTAGCTAGAAATCCCAACTATGCCACAGACAGCAGTGTAGAGAAGCCGCACAAAGAGATGACAGAGTTGTGAGAAGGAGGGGAATGGTAAGGGAAGAGAGGGGGGATGGGAGAGGGGGAAAGAAAGGGGATGGGGGGAGGAGCAAGGAAGGCTGACTCAGAAAACTTGGATTGAGATTCCCAGGAATCATGTCACACTCACTGTGACTCTGGGTAAATCAATCTGTCTCTGAGTCTGCATGGTCTCATCTTTAAAAGAGATAAGAGTGCCTTTGCTCCCTCTCTCACAGGCTCTGGAGCAGAATGGGCCCTAGGAGCTGTTAGGCCTTTAAATAACCTTCTACAGATGAGTCAGTGATTCTCTGTAATAAGCCTTTCCCTATGAAATGACCCAATTGACTAAGTAGTGACTTCTCCATCACCAGAACTGTTTATGTAAAGGCTGTATGACTGCCTTCCATGGATATCATTGAGGGGATTCTTGTGTAGGAGTCTGCCTAGGTGACCCCTTCTGATAAATTTACAATTAGAATCTGAAGCTCTAAGTTTTCAATTCTATGATCCTCTAGCCCAAGGAAGCCCATGGCCTTCCTAACAGGCCATGAGAGTAATAATGGAGCAGGAATAAAAGAGAAAGGAAGGGAAGACTAGGCCTTCTCTTCACCCCAACCAAGAGGTCTCCCTCTTTTGGCATCACAGTTTAGGAACAGCACTAATAACATGGAAAGTGTCCAGAGGAGGGTAGCTGGTATGGGGAACGGCTTCATTCATGCCAGGTGAGGATAAGTTGAACTGGGGGTGTTTAACCTAAAGAAACTGACAGCTGAATGAAGGCTGGACATAAGAGGAGAGACTCTCAAGGTTGTCAGACCCTCCCCCAGAAGCTATTGCAATAGTCCAGGTGTGAGGTGATAAGGGCCTGCTCCAGGGTAGGAGCAGGAGAAGTGAGAGGTGTGAGAGGATAGAAGGGGACTCATGTATTGGAGAGATGGAACAAAGTTAAAATCAACAGGCCTTGGCACCAGCTTGGATATGAAGGGCAAGAGAGTGAGGAATCCAGGATAACTCTAGGGTTGTGAGCCTGAAAGCTCACAGGGAGGATGGGGCATCCTCTACAATAATATGGAAGGTAGGAGGGAGAAGGGTTTTGGAGAAAAGATAATGAGTTCTGACTTGCACACTTTGAGTTAAAGATGTCTACTGAACATCTAGTCTAAGATGTCTGAGAAAGGCAGTTGGAGATGAGAGAGGAGGTTAACAAAGGTTAGGATCATTCAAGGAGATGGATACACATGTTATATAGAGTATGTGCATAGACATGGTAATGGAAAGTGGCAGCTGAATGGGATAGGAAGAATAGAAAGGGGCCTAGAGCAGGGCCTTGGAAGATATAGCCAAGTTGGGCTCCATGGTTGCTGAAGCCCCTTCCTGTTCTCTAGTTCTGAGGCTAGAAAATGGAGCCCCCCTTCTTAATAGAAGCATCAGACTGTGGCATTTGGCTGTTGGGTCAGATTGGTGTGTCCCTTGAGTTTGGCCAAGCTGCTTCTTCTCCCTCTCTCCTGTTGAGTCTTTGTTATAAGAAATGGCCTTCTGGGCAATGGACAAGGCGGGATAGCTTTGGGACTGAAAGTGAAGTGAAACCAGAAGAAACAGTCACTTTTAAGAAAGCATGTTTGACCAAAATAAGAGAAGGAAAGAGGCAATTTTTGCAGTCATCTATAGGGTCCCAAAACTCACTGGAAGGTGTGGAGGCTAAAAGGAGCCTACATGTTTGGCATGTCTTGATTGTGACACAATAGTGTTTGGCCCTGTAGGCCCAGAGCAACCTTAAAGACTTCCTCCAGTAAAGGGTCCGCCATAAATACGACAGGTCCATGAAGCTAATTTCCTTTATCTGTGAGAGCCTCTGTCTTCGGTTTATTCCTATAAAATGAGATATTACACTAGCCAAGTCAGCAATTGTTTATTAAGTAAATACTACATGCCCAGCACTGTGTTAAGCGTTGAAGATACAAAGAAAGGCCACACAGTCCCTCCCCCCCACCCCTTGCGATCCAATCAGACAGACAAGATGTCAACAACTATGTAGAAAAGCTATCAATAGCAAACAGGAGGCCATATGTCCATCAGTGTTTTCCATTCTGATAGAGGCTGCTGTGCATGGCATCTGGAGGAGAAGGGGGATGGTGAGGCCCTCCAGGAGCCCCTGTGGATGGATGGCATCATGCTGGTGACACAAGTCCTCAGGATACAACATAATCTCCTAAATAAGACCAGTAGCCACTGAAAAGAAACCAGGCTAGCTCTCCCCCAGAAAGAACTAAAAAGAGAAGGCTGGGCCCCAGGTTCTGGTCTTCTGTTGGCCAGGCAGCTCGCTGGGTGAGCCCAATATGAGCCAAATCTAAGACAGCCAAAGGATGGCCTAAGTCAGGCCCAGAAGGAAGTAGACAGAGGAGAGTGAGCAGGACGGCATTTAGGGAATTGCCGAGCGCTCTTAGTGACTGCAGGCTGTTTCCCCAACACGGACACTCATCTTCTTAAGGTCAGTATTACACAGGTGGTGCCACCTGGTTGTTAATCAGGGAATGCCACAATATCCAAAGAATCAATACTGCAGAGCAGCCAAAGGCAGGAGCCCACCCATGATGAGCATGGGTATACTTTCACATCACCAGTGATGACAAGGGCAGGGAGCATCTGAGAGCGGCTCAAGAATGATCGGCCCAGGGAGGTTAGCTGGCCTTGCCAAGATGCTCCCAAACTCTTGAAACTGTTCACATGCACTAATCATTAAGCTCATTGAAGCCCCACATCAACCATGTGAGGTCCATAGTGTCAGCCACTTAACAAATCCATTAACAAAGATTTTTCAATCACCTATCACACACACACACACACACACACAATATGAACAAAATAAATGCAAGGCAGTGTTGGGATAGGACACTTGCCAATGAGGGAAGAGGGTCAGGAAGGCTTTGAATTGTATGGAGGATAGGGTTTGATTTGAGCCTTGAAGTTGGAATGGCGAGAGCTAAAGGTACAATGTTCTAATAAGAAATCGATGGGGGTGGAAAGGACACAATTTGGTTTTTCCTTTACAAGTTCTTCTCTGTCTAATTTCCTCCTGGCAGCCCTCGGGGGGCCATCATCCTAACAATGGCACTGCAGACACAGTGAGCTTTCTCAAGAGAGGCAGCAAGGCTTTGGAGTGATCAGGAGTTCAGACAGGTTTAAGCAGACCCTCTGATGCCCCTTAGCGAAACAACCAACCGTTGCTTCTCTGTTCTATTGAGCAGTCCAGAGGTGCAGACCCAGTGCACTCTGCCTCTATCAAGGAAACTGGTCAAGGAAGCCCCCCTGGGCCTTGCTGCCTGCCAACCCTCTGGGATTGCTTTATCATCAATCAGGCAGTGAAAAGTATTGAATAACGTCTGATGGGCTCCTGGCCCTGTGAGAGGGACTGGTATGGGCAGTAACAGTGGAAGCAATACCAGCAATAATAAATAGCTAGTATTTACACAGGACCTACTGTGGGCCAGGCACTTTGTAATTATTAATAATTACAGCTAACATTTCTATAGCATCTACTATGTGCTAAGCACTTTACAAGCAGGGTTGCCTTACATTCTCACAACAACCCTGAGAGGTAGGGGCTCTTATTATCCCCATCTTGTCATTGAGGAAATGAAGGGTCAGTGACCTATGCAAAGTTATACAGCTAGTGCCTGAGGCAGATTTGAACTCAGATCTTCCTGACTGGCTGTCTTAGCGTTGTGTCACCTGGCTGACTGCAGGAGATGTGGAAGGACCAAGTCACAAGACACAGCAGTGTCACCCCCTCACACCTCACAGAGCCCCAGGTTAGCCCCCTCTCTGATGCTCACCTTGGCCAGGATTATTTTTGACTGACCCCTTTTCCCCTTTTTGGACCATGACCCCCAAAAGGTCGAGAACCGTGTCTTATCAACAGTAAGCCCCCAGTGAATGTGACTTAAATAAATAGATCGATCAGACCACCTGGGTTCTGGCACTGACACAGCCACTAACCCACCAGGTGATCCTGGGAAGCTTGCCTGGGCCTCAGTCACCCCATCCGTCCCCCACAGGTTTGCTGAGATGACCCAGGAAGATAAGGGGGGCTATGTACTTGGTAAATTTTTGCTGCTCAGTCATTTTAAAAGCATGTCCGACTCACCAAGACCCCATTTGGGGTTTTCTTGGCAGATATACTGAAGTGGCTGACCATTTCCTTGCCCAGTTCATTTTACGATGAGGAAACTATGTAAACTCTATGTAAACGCTGAAGATGACCATTGTGTTTGGGGCTCCCTCCCCAAAACTTTACAAACTGGAGATTCATCAGGGCTCCTCGGGACAAAGCAGGCCCAGCTCTTTCTCTTTCACTAAGCCTGCCCTCCGGGGAGTTTGTGCATTGTCTGAACTTGCCAGGTCCATTTTTCCTCCATAAAACTTTCAGCTTTTTCATCCCGCCTTCTCCACGGACAACTCTGATGAAATTCCAGGGTCTTGTCATAATCTATAGCCCCTTTCAAAGCCCCGTGGGGTTACCCGATTCTCATGACCATGGGGAAACTCTTAGTGAAAAGTCCAGCATGCATTATCACCATGAAATGGATTTTGACTTTCCACATTAACCTCATTACTTAGGGAGGGCAGGTGCTAAGTGTTCCAATGATGGGCTCCGGACGGAGGCTGAGATGGATGGAGGGAGGAAACAAAGGCCGGGGAAGATTCAGGTGAAATATTTGGAGGCAAGCCATGCTGCACAATGTGATGATTGAGTGAGCTGCTGGGAGGGAACGCAGAGCATCTCAATTGTCTGAGTGACTCCAGGAAGAGCTTGTGGCTTCATTCCCCATTGCTACACAGACAGAACCGATGGTCATCAGTCCAGCCCACTCACAGTCTGGGCCGTTGACAGGACTGACTGAAATGCCATTTGTAAAATATTTAGAACAGCGATGGCACATGGTAGGCACTTGATAAGCGTCTGCTCCTTCCCTCACCTTCTCTTTTCTTCTTTTTCTCCTTAGCCCTTGCTGCCTCCTCCCAGATACTGCAGAAGCCCAGATTACCTGGGAGGATCAGAGAAGGAAGAGCTTCACAAAGTCACAGATCTGGAGATGGGTTCGACCCAAGAAGCCACCTGGACCAATGCCTCCATTTTCATAAAAGAAAGCCTTGGAGTCAGAGTGAAATCGCACTGGTAGTAAGCCCCAGAGGAACTGTGGCTCCCAACTGAGTCCTCTTTCCACCTGCCTGCCCTCACCTTGGACCCCTGAGCCTTGGATCTGGTGGCTGCTTCTCAGATCCTGGACCTCCTCCTGGGAGCCCCCATTTCCCCTGTATCCCTGCTCTGATCACTGTCTCTCTCACTCCATATGGTGCCCAAGTCCCTATCTGTTCTATACCCTCCTTGAACTGAACTTTTTCTGTTACACAGTCCTCTGCCCTTGGGGAACCATGTGTTGTGGAGAGGCAGAAACCTCTGAGTGGAGGGCTGACATCCGGAATGTGTGACCTTCTCTGGGGCTCACATTTCTTCTGTAAGATGAGGGGTGGCCTCAATGCTTTCTGAGCACTGCCTCAGTGCCAGCACTCTCTGTTCCCTCTAAGCCACAATGAAGAGATGCCCTCAGCTGTGGCCCCCAAGCCAGAAGCCTTCTCCAGAAGACCTCTGCCTCCCAGGTATCTCCCAGGCTCCTGCTGACCCTCCTATCCTTCATGCTGAAAACAGAGCTCCAAGGGCCAAGGTTTTGGTGGTACTGGGATGTTTTCTTTTCTTAGTGTTGGGGGATTTCTTTAAACTCCCATCAGCTAATGTTTAAAAGGATTATTTACTGGGAGTAATGAAAATGTTTGAGGTGCTTTCAGAAAACTCTGGTTGTGAAATATCAATAAAATAATTGCCTGATTCAGAACCTTGGATAGCTCTAATTAATTCTGCCTGGGCCTTTTTTCAGTTCCCAAGATTGCTTGCCTTGTATTGCGTAACAAAATAATGGCATAATTAGGAATAAACGTGTCACTTTTATAAGTAATTTCTTTCTATAATGTGTTTGGAAGCCAAGCACAAGTATGATTAAAGCCCCCTTTAAAAGGTTTTATTAATTATGATCATTATTACGGATAATCAGTGCACATATACGCTGTCTGAGGGGCCAGCAGAAGGCTTGGAGACCAAGGTGCCCCAGGGCTTCCATGCAGCCCCTTCTCTGCTGTGGTGCCTGCCATGAAGCCAGAACCTTGACCTCACCCCTTGGGGGCTGAAGAAGAGGAAAAGCTTGACCCCCCCACACACACTCTCCCTTCCCCTGCCCATGTCTGCCCCTATTACTCCTAAGTGGGCTGGAAACAAATGCCTTCCACGACGGGTGAAAGGACAGAGGATGAGTAAGAAGGAAATAAAGGGATGGGGGGAAGAGCTCTTGCAAAGTGAGCTGGCTGCAGGGCATGCCCACGCTGCACTGACTTTGGTGGCTCTCTCCCTACAACCACCCCCAAACAATGCTGGCTCTTTCCTTTTAAAATTTTCCTGTTAGGTGGAATATTTTCCTACTTCTGAAAGGCCTCATTGTAGAGTACAGAGGGCTGGACCTGGAACCAGCATGTGCCTGAGCTAAAATCCCACATCTGCCCCGATGACTCTATGACCTTGAGCAGCTCACTGAGCCTTGGCTGGACAATGGGGATCCTGAGTTAGAGAGGACATAGGAAGTCACCTGGAGCCTCCCTTCAGGGCTCGTGGGGAGGCCCTGGTGATGCAGTGGATATTTAGGGCTTTATCCAAGTTGAAGCATTACACATATATCAGCAATTATAATTTGGGTCAATTCAATGAGCACACATTAAGCACGTTCTGTATACCAGAAACTTTACCAGGTTCTGGCGCTCCACAGACAGTCCCCACCTTCAAGGATCTTAGATTCTATTGATGGAAAACAACATGTATCCCAAAGAGGCAGTGCCAAAAGAATGTGAAGCAAGTGCAGGTAGAATCTCAGGAAGAGGAAAGTGCTAACATGTGGGGGGGTATGGGACTGACTAGTGTCAGGCTAATGTTCGAGCTGGGCCTTGAAGAGAGATCCACCAATGGAAGGAGAGGAAAGAGCCTATTTAAGCCTCTGAGGTGGGAGAGAGGTGGGCTCTGCATCCTCAGAAGGATGGCTGAAGTCATCGAAATCACAAGCCCATTGGAGCAGCCTGAACAGGAAGAAATGGGGCCAAGGGACTTGTCCACTGTCACACACTTCTGACAAGAGTCCCAGGCCTCCTCCCACACCAACACACAACTTTCTAGCAATTGTTTAGTAAATGTTCATTGTCCTAATGCATTTCTAGAGCCTTGGCATTGCCTGAGACTGACAAATGCAGTGACTTGTACAAGGCCACAGAGTTAAAGGAAGAGCTGGAAAGGCAAAGCTTCAGGCCTCTGAACTCCTTGGTAAGTGCCTTGGGGGAGCTTTTCTTTGTGTTTTGGTGAGAAGTTAGAGACTCTGGCTGTTCCCAAGGGAGGGGAATGGGGGAAGGAGGGGACACTGCAGACAAGAGTATCCTTCTAAAAGGATTCACAGCCTGAGTCTCTCTTGACTACTCACTCTCACTCCTATTTTCTGATATTTAGGGAGTTGCCAAATCTTGCTGATTCTGGCTCCACACCATCCTTCCCATCCACCCATACATCCACCCATCCACACAGCTGCACCCCGATCCACCCACACACCCAACCTTCTGCCTTTCCATCCATCCATTCCCACAGCCACCATCCTAATTCAGGCCATCAGCCTCTCTCAATGGCACTACTGCAACAGCCCCTCAATTGGTCCCAGAACTTCCTATTTCTCTATCCATCCTCCTCACCAGACTTAAAGTCTTCCCATGATACTTTCCTGCTCAAGAACCTTCAGGTCCTCCCCTGTGCCCCTAGAGCAGGGCTTCTTCCCTTGTTCACATGCTATGTGCTAAAGTCTTTGAACAGATTCCTTTGAGAATCATATTTTTCAATTCGCAAAATGTATAGGATCATAAAGGAAACCAATTCTATTGAAATACAGCAATCAACATGGAAAGCACATGGTTGAGGAGGCTGGGATAGGAACTCCTGCCCTGAAAGGCAAACCTCTCAGTTGGCATTGAAAGTCTTTCCTCGCCTGGGTCCTGTCTCCACTGTCTGGATCCCGCCCATTGCTCTCCTTCACACCTTTAGCGTTCCAGTCCAACTGGCCCAACTTAGAACAAATCTCCTACCTCCAGGCCTGGCTTCAGGTCGCCCCCAGGCCTCCCATGCTCTCCCTCCTCACCTATACCCCTTGGAATCCCTATGGCTCAGCTCCAGTGGCTCCTTGGCCAGGAAGCTTTCCTTGACCACCTCCCCCACAATGTCTTTGCTCCTTCTTTCTTCCTCAGAGTATCCCTTACATGTGTATCTGTTCACAGACTGCATCTCTACTGTAGCATAACATAAACTCCTGAGGAGCAGTGAAGCAGTGCTTTGGTTTTCTCATCTCTGTGTCCCCAGGACCCAGGATAGCACCTTCCAAACAAAACATGATTAACAACAGTACTCCCTAGAGATGACTGAGGCTTACTACAGGTTAAGGGGCAGATAGAACATTAACCATATTGGAGAAGGTAGTCCAAACATCCAGAGTGATGGAAGACATTGTCGTGGCCACTTAGCTCCACCCTCAGGCCCTAGTCATGCTAAGAGGAGGGATACGGAAATGGGCAGAGGGGTGTCCAATGCAAAGGAGCTGATCAGGAGGTGAAGTATTGTGTTCAAAGAACAGCAAACAGGATGGCCATATGCATTATAGCACTTGTGTAGGGAGGTCAAGTCTAAGAAAACTGAAAACATAGAAAGGGTAATGAAGGTAATGAAGGCCAAAGAGGTTTCCTATTGGAACCTGGAGGTAATAGGGAGCCACAAGAGTTAATTGAATAAAGGTGGCATGATCAGATCCATATTTTAAGACAATGACCTTGGCAGCTGAGTGGAGCATGAACTGAAGATGTGAGAGATGTGATATGTGGGGACCATTAGAAGATTACTGCAATAGTGCAGGTATAAGGAGCTGGATGAAGTATTGCCCTGGTGTGCATGACTGGAGAATCTTGTGCACGTGGAAGCTTCAGAATTTGGCAATAAATTGGATACATGGGGTGAGTAAAGGAGAAGAATCTAGACCAGGGCTTCTTAAACTGTTTCCACTAGTGACCCCCTCAGCACTTCTTAAACTGTGGAGGTTGTGACCCAAAGTTTGAGAAGTGCTGCTCTAGACTAGCACCCAGGACGTGAGCCTGAGTGGCTGAGAAGTTGGGAATATCCTTGCTAGTTAGAGGAAAACTCAGGAGAAGGGGACATAGTGAGTTCTGTCTTGAATGTGTTGAGATTGAGTGTTTCCAAGACATCAAAGGAATGAAGAAAGGCTGTTCTAAGCATGCCCCATGGAATGGCCTTCATTAAAGTATAACCATATACCTACCCAGAGATCATTTTGTTCAAGCCTCTCACTTGAGGAGGGAGAAGGCCTTGGGCAAGGTTCAATGATGAGAAACCTCCTATCATTGATTCCAGGTCCAATGTTCTTTCCATTGCCTCCCCAGAAGGAGGAGAGAGGGTCTAAGAAAATAAAACCATGGCAGCAATTGCATCCATAAGGGAAAGAAAAAGAAGAAGGGACCAGGATGAAAGGCATCTATATCACCCCCATCATCCTGTCTGCTGGAGGCTGGGGGAAGGGAAGGGGTGGGGTGGGGCTTTAGGGACAGTCTGCCAATGAGCCATAGAACACGAGATTAGATGTTAAGTTTTCTATTCAATTGCAGAAAACATTCATGCTGTCTCCTTGCAGGACAATTCATAAAGCAAAGAATTGTTTTTCTTTGTTTAATTATGTCCGATTCTTCCTGATCCCATGCACCATGGCACACCTTGTAACCTCTACTATTCCACAAAGTCTTTCCAAGCTCATGCTCATTGTTTCCCTGACACTATCCATCCATCTCATCCTCTGCTGTCCCCTTCTTTTTTTGCCTTTAATCTTGCCCAACTTCAGGGTTCTTTCCAGTGAATCCCTTCTTCTCATTATGTGGCCAAAGTATTTCAGCTTCAGCTTCAGTATTTGTCCTTCCAATGAATAGTCAGAGTTATTTTCTTGAAGTACTAATTCATCTCCTTGAAGTCCAAGGAACTCTTAAAAGTCTTCTCCAGCACCATGATCCAAAGGAATAATAGTGGGATAGGGATAGTCACTAGTCCTAAGACCATTTCTACCTGTACACCACTGGAGAAGATGAGGAGAAGAATAATAGTAATAATAAAATGTTTTTAAATTGTGTTTACATGTCATTGAGAAAAAATAAAAATTAAATGTAAACAACATCTATGTAAAATAAAAATCATACTAATAACAGCACTAGGTTGCAGAGTGTTTAAGGCCTTCCAATTGCCTTGCATTTGCTCATTTCCTCCTCACAACCCCCCTGGAAAATCAGCATCCCAGCTAGTATGGCCATTTCACAGATTAGGACACAGAAGCTCAGAAAGATTCAGCACCTTGGCCAGCGCTTCATGGCTCCTGAGTGGCCAAGTCAGGTTTCCAGGCAAGGTCATTCTCAGTTCAAATCCAGTATTTTATTCTCTGTCTTACTGCCTCTTCCATATAGTCATATAAATGTATTCAAAGTGTCTACTTCATAAATTGGTGCTTGAGGAGACATAACTAGAATGCATTCTGTGGCCTCGTAGTCAAGGCTTCTGAAGACAGACTGAAGGCAAGGTATGGGAAGAATTAGCCTGGAGGAAAGACTGGGGGAGGGGGAAGTACAGGCATGGCAACTGCCTTCCAGGATATGAAGGACTGATGTGTAGAAAAAACCAGGTGCCATGAAAATAGATACCATGAGGGAAAGTTATATAGAGGCATATTTTGACTCAATAGGAATAAAATTCCCTAAGATATTAGGACAGCTTCAAAGCAGTATCAAGTGCCTCTTGAAGAAGTGAGATCCCCATCACTAGTGGTATGCAAAAAGATTTTCAGCTTCTAGACTGATGGCAATGGAGATTTCTGCTCCACAGAGAGATTGAACTCAATGGTCTTTGAGCTCTTCACAAATGCTTCTCACATTTCAGACTCTGGGGAATCTGGAAAGGCTTTACAAAAGTGGTGGCATTTTTGGTGATGATGAACAGATATCAAGAATCTTTTAGGAAGAACAGTTCAGAAGGTGTTCACCTTTTTATAGTTATTCCACACCTTTTCTGGGAAGCTACATTTGTTGGGCCAGGAACATAAATGCTCTGTCCATTATCTATGGCATGCACCCAACTGGGAAGTGATCAGATGACAGTCACCCTTGAATGGGCCCATTTAACATAGACCCACTTGAGCAAGAAAAGATTTCTCCTCCTCTACCTTAATCCCTTCCAACCATGTGGAGTCTGTGTTTCTGATGTCCCTGCTTCTCCTCAGATTGCTGCTGCATTGAAGTCAGACTGGCCAGTCAATGATACAAGATGGCAAACTCCCAGAATTCTGGAGGCTAGCCTGCCCAATGCTTACCTAACCAAGAATCCCCTCTACCACTTCAGCCTTTCCCTAAAGACGCGTAGTGAAAGGGATTTCACCTCCGTTGGGAAAAAAAAGTGCATTTTACTCTGGAATGCACTGTTAGGAAGGGTCTTTTTTAATCCTCTCTTCTCTTTTCTTCTCTCTTCTCTTCTTTCCTCCTTTCCTTTCTTTTATTCTTTCTTTACAGTTTAACTACCACATTTGTATCATCTGTTTTTATTAATATTTTCCAAGCATACATTTATTATGATACAAACAAGCTAGTGGGACAATAATGAGACTAGTTGCAAAGACAAAGACTTGGCCCTGGTGTATTGGACTTGATTGAATTCCTGTGTGGTCCTGAAGGGCTAGATCAGATTTTTGTGATGAGGATGCCTCCACCCCAAGCCCTCAGGGTTTTTCTTCTAAGCAGGGTTGTGTTCCCTGATTTTCCTCATCCCAGTTGAAATGTGATTGTGACTTCCTCCCATCATTCCTAGGAGTGGCTTCCCCCATTGTGTCTCTCCCTTGCACCCATGGTGTATGCAGCTCCACCAAAGTGGCTGCTCAGCCAGGGCTGGTTCCCCTTCATACTTGTAGAATAAGGCATGACTGCAGAGGATGGTTTTAGCACCACTCCCAGAAGGGAGTCTCTGGGCTACCATACAGTCCCTCCTGGATCCTTTGTGCAGTGTCTGGGTTGTGCTGTAATCAGACAAGTCCTCAGTGAATTTGTCATTGAGACAGCAAGGCTGTGTTTTCCACAAAGGCAAGTCCCAAGGCCTAATTCTGCATTCTTTGGACAGAGGGAGCTTGGGGCTCAAGTGTGGGTTGAGAATCATGAAAAGGTTGAGTTGGAAAGGAAATAAGACATAGTCCAGCATCTATGTCCACCTATTCTCTAGCTGGGGAAACCAAAGCGCTGGAAGGGAGAGTTCCCAGCCCAAGGTCATGCAAAAAAGTTAGTGACAACTGTCTGTTAGGATAGATCTTCAGAGAAATCATTTTCCCAGTGAAATGAATAAAACATCCAATGATGAAACACCCACATGGACCCCATAGGGGAAGCAAGCTGGGCTCTCCTCCTCCTATCTTGAAACTAGAATTCAGGTGCCTACAAGCGGGTGCCTTAGATGCTGTTTCTCCTGCTTATAAATAGTAATGAAATGAAATCAGGGCAGAGAATGGAGGTTTAATTGAGCTCTCCTTGAAAGGGCTTCTTTGCTCCATGTCAAGGTCATGTTCCCATAGATAAGACGGCTATTATCAGCGAGGAGTGGGGATAATAGAGCCACTCTCTCGAGTAGGGAGGACATGTGGCCGAGGGCATGAAAGGGAGGAGGAAATAGACGAACAGTAAAGATTGAGGCACACACAGAAGACATTCCCATTGATAATTGGTTTAAATTATTAAAGCACATAAGAGGTTATTAACTAGAGAGAGTAGAAATTACTTTTTTTCTGCTGAGTTTGACTTTTTAAACTCTCTCAAACTTACACTTTAAAAAAAGCTTTAAATTTAAAGCTGTTTGAAAAAAATCTTTGAAAATTATCTACAGAGTGGAAGACTTGAAGAGGGAGCAGATGCTGCATGAATTTACGATCAGGTTACCTGCCGACAGAGTGTAAAATGTGAAATGCAATTGGGATTATGCTAAGACCCCACTGCCGGGGGCAGCCACCCAGGGCAAGGACTCCAGGAGAAAGACACACGTGGTGCCCAGAGGGAGATGGAGCCCCTTGGCACTTTGGGGCAAAGATGCTGAGCCATGGATTTGTGAGAGGCTCCAGGAAAGCCTATAACACAGACAGACAGGGGAGCCAGCCCCAGGAGCATGGAGTCGTGGAGCCGGACAGAACCTCAGAGGCCTTGAGCCCCACCCACACCCAAGCACACTCACCCAAGCCTCTGCCAGCTTCCTGACAAATGGTCAGCTGCTCACTTCCTGAACACGTCCAATGAGGGCTGATAATTCTCAGATCTCCTCATCCAGCAACACTCTTCTCCTGACCTCTAGGCTTGCCTTGGCAGCTGCCCACTGGACAGCTGGTACCATATGTCCCATATACACATTTAGCTCAACTTGTCTTAAATGGAAGTCATGATCTTTCCCCACCACCCCCACCCCACCCTTCCTTCCCTCTTACTGTCCAGAGTACTGCCATTCTCTCAGGCCCACAGGCTCACAGCTGAGGAGGTACTCGCAAGCACTTACTGTCTCTCCCTCTTTATCCAAGCTGCTGCAAAGTGCTGTAGAACTGACCTTTGTGGCATCTCTCAGGTGCCACGCTTCCTCTGCCATTGTCCCCACACTGGTGCAGATCCTCATCACCTCAGCCTGCATTGCTTCAATAGCTTTCTCATGGGTCTCCCAACTTCAAGTCTCTCCCTCTACAATCCATCCTCCACTATAGTGCAGGTCTGATCATGTCACCCCTCCATAATTTAAATCCAGTGGCTCCCTAGTACATCCAGGATTAAAAGGAAGCCAAGCGTGTGCTTGGCATTCACAGTCCTTCCCAACCTGCCCCTCTTACCTCTCTGGACTTCTGTCTTCCTCTCCATGGGACATGAACTTCCTTGATATTCTTCACACACGATGTCCCATCTCCTAGTTATGGGCATTTTTGCTGCTTATCCCTCATACCAAGAACACTCTTCCTTCCCACCTCTGGTCCTCCTAAGCCTTAGTGACTTAAGTAGCCTGTAACGACTTGACTAGTTAGGGTGTGGTATGACTCATTTGGTCTCTGGGAGTGTGGACAAGGGAGAGGTTAAGAAAAGGGGACATGGGATCAAGACCCTGAGGGACACACAGGCTTCACCACAACAGAGGCTGGAGGTGCTAGACCAGGTGAGAGGAGCAACATGATCAAACCCTCTGAGGAAAGAGTTGTTTCAAGACCCCCAAATCCCAGATCATCAGGTCACTGGGGAGAGGAGAGCAAGCCAGACAGCAGGTGTGGCTCCCACTCATCTGGGCTCACATTATATAGGATCTAGACAAGGGTGCTGGCACCATAGCCAAAACCCAAGGCGTGGGTGGACCCATCACAAGTCCTGACTGCTAACTCCACACAAGAATGCTTTGGGTGGGCCTGGGGCCTGGTGAAGCTACAAATAGCTGGGAGTCATCTCCAGCCCCTCTAGGGCATTCCTGGGGTCAGATGATCTTTGATCATGGAAGGTTGGGTTTAAGCAGTATATTTTTCCCCAAACAATGCAATAAATCATTTCTCCCCACAGAGGAAAGGGGAGGGAATTCTGGAAAGCCCAGACAGGCTTTAATAGCAAATTCATGAAGAGTGCAGTGGGGCAATTGAATGGAAACGAAGTCCCAGGTCCTTGTGTGTCCAAAGAACTAGACTTTCCTTAGCAACAGTGGGGCCTTTGAAAGTGGAGATCTGGAGAGGCTCCTGATAATCTCATTCTAAGTACCTTGCCCCTGGTTGTGCTTTGGACTTAGTCTGAGGAAGCGAAATTGGGACAAGTGAATCAGCAATTAGTGTGATGGATTTTGAAATTGGAAGGTCCTTAGAAGTCCTAAAGAACAACCCCTTTTCTTTTTGAATGGGGAAACTGAGTTCCAGAGAGGGGAAGGGTTTTTGATGAAGGTCATACAAGTAGAAAGTAACAACTGTGAAGGAAAGCCAGGTCCCCTTTTCCAAATCCAACCCTCTTTTAGCCAGTTATCTGCTGCTTTTTTAAGGGCTCTTTATCTCACTGGTAGGGACACCAATGAGGGCAGAGACAGGATGCCATCACTTCAATCAACATAGCCAGAACATGAAGTGAACAGAGCCCCACCCCCCGGCCAGGCTCCTGGGTATTGCAGGCACTTCCTAAAGTAATGTAGGTAAAGGTTTGACTGAACTAATGAAATGGAACCCCCCACCCACCTCAGAGAATGGGCGCCTCTTCTAGGCACGTGCCCCAGTTGGGCCATGGACATCACTCAGCCCTCAACCTGCCTTGTCTTGGCCCAGCTTCTTCCTGCTCTTTGTCTCATCATTTCTTTTACTATCATTTGTGGATTTGTCTTGTTAAGGACTCAACCTCAGTCAGTACAAACCAACCATCTCCCCTTGAGTGGGTGCCCCTGATTAGGATTATTTAATAATGGCTAGTAACCATCTGCTCCTGAGTTTCAAGCTCCACCCAGAACTCCCACCCAAGGGGAGGGAGAGGGCTAGGGAAATGTTGACTTTTAGAGCTCTCAGGGAGTGATGGAGTGGAGGCTGGTTACCCCAGCACAAGGGACCTTCAGAAGGCACTGAATCCTACTTCAGGACCAGACTGGCCTCCTAAGTCTTGGCCTTTTCTAAGATCCTTGAATGTCTGCCCACCATTATCACATGCTGGGCTCCCTTTCCCATCATTTTGTGCCAGTCAAACTAGGTTTCTCTCTGTCCCCGTTCTATGCTCATTTTGCTTTCTCCAACCCCCCCCCCCCCCAATTGCTCTCTCTGATCTCTGTGAGGTATTAGTAGTGGTATTCTTATTTCCTTCTCTTTGGTTTCTTCACAGAAAGCACAGTTGGAGGAGGCCAAGGACGAGGAAAGTAGAATTCCCATGTTTTTTACATTTTTGCCTACAGTGGACAAAAGAGCTAAGCTTGTTATGTCAGCAATGAACTGGATCGAGGAGGTGGCTGGGGAGGAGGAGGAGGAGGAAGAGGAGGAGGAAGATGAGGAGGAGAAGAAGGAGGAGGAGGAGGAGGAAGAGGAGGAGGAGGAAGAAGAGGAGGAGAAGGAGGAGGAAGAAGAGGAAGAAGAGGAGGAGGAGGA
>NW_027186377.1:565739-565803 GCF_028583685.1 Petaurus breviceps papuanus
AGGAGGAGGAGGAAGATGAGGAGGAGGAGGAAGAGGAGGAGGAGAAGAAGGAGGAAGAAGAGGA
>NW_027186377.1:565903-568333 GCF_028583685.1 Petaurus breviceps papuanus
AGGAGGAGGAGGAGGAAGAAGAGGAGGAAGAGGAGGAAGAGGAGGAGGAGAAGGAGAAGGAGGAAGAGGAGGAAGAGGAGGAAGAAGAAGAGGAAGAGGAGGAGGAGAAGGAGGAAGAGGAGGAAGAGGAGAAGGAGGAGAAGCAGAAGGAGAAGAAGGAGAAGGCCACTACAGCTCCTAAGAAGTGGCACATTGCTGAGGACTGTCGCCCACCCTCAAAGCTCTGCAGCCTGACTTCCCAGATCACCACATGGACTGATGATATTACCTTGGGTCACTGTGCACCCTGTAATCATAAAATCACAGGGTCCTCCCTTTAGAGCAGCAAGGGATCTTTGAAGCTACTGAGTCCAATCCCTCTTCCATTTTACAGATGAGAAAACTGAGGCCCAGAGAGGGCATGGTTTTTGCTCAAGGTCACCCAGGTAGTGTCTAGAGGAAGCAGGATTCAAACAAGCCCCCCAGGTGATGTGAGGAGCAGTCCAGAGGCAGGGCTGGCCCCTCAGGTCTCAGGGGCAATGCTTTTCTATGCATTCACAATCCCATGGGAGCCCACTTGTCTGGGACCTGCTGATGGGTTCCCTCCTCGGGTATCTAAGACTCCCCATGATATTTAGAATCAATTGAGAAAGCAGATGGAAAGTGTTTGGCAAGCCTGAATGCTCTCTGAGAATACGAGCTGCTTCTGTGGGCGTTTTGGTGTTGCTCAGAACAAAAGAAAGAGAGAATGGGAGTCTCCCCAAACCAGTGCGTCTGAGGGAAGGAGGTGGGGTGGCTTCCTTTCTCAGGAAACCCAAGATCCATCTTCTGGAGCAGGCTGCCTTTCTGGACTTAAGGGCCTCCCCTGCTCCTCCCCATGGCTGAGCCTTTCCCTCCATCCCTTTGCTGCTGGGGGCCCAGCTTCCCAGGCCCAGGGACTCCTGGCCCCTTGCACTGTCTAGGCAGAGCCAGGCCTGGAAGGCAGCAGGGCACCCAGCAGGCAGATTGGGGCTTGGGGAGAAGTCAGCTCTGCAGGCTGAAAGAATAGTCCTCATGCCAACTGATTTACGGCACTTTAAACATTTATTAACCACCTACTATATACCAGGCACTGTGCTAAGCACTGGGGATATAAAAAAAAGGCCAAAGCCAGTCCCTGCCCTCAAGGAGCTTGCAGCCTAATGGGGGAGACAGCAAGCAAGCAAACATGTGCTGAGTCCGCTGCCTACAAGACAAATAGGAAGTAATTATCAGGGGAAAGGCTCTGGAAGTAAGAGGGCTTGGGGAGGCTTCCTGGAGGAGTGGGGTTTTAGTGGGGACTTGGAGGAAACCAGAGAACTCAGGAGTTCGATCAGAGGAGGCGACCAGACACCAGAGGCAATGCCCAGAGCTGGGAGACAGAGGCACTTGTTTGTGGGACAGCCAGGAGGCTGAGGTAACTGGATCTTAGCGGTCATGTGGGAAAGGGAGTGAGAGGACTGGAAAGGAGGAGGGGACCAGGGCATGAAGGGCTTTGAATACCAAACAGCAATTTGGATTTGCTCCTGGAGGCCAGAGGGAGCCACTGGAGCTTATTGAGGAGGGGGTGATGTGCTCGGATCTGAGTTTTAGGAAAATCACTTTAGGGACTGAATGGAAGATGGCCAGGAGTGCGGAGACTGAGGAGAGCAGGCCCTGCCTCACCCCAGCAGCTACTGGGGCACCCCGGAGCTGAGGGCATGCGACTGCACCAGGCTCAGCGAGAGAAGGGGCTTACTCAAGAGCTGCTAGGAGGGTGGGTAAGAGGATCCCACAATAGCTTGCTATGGAGACCAGGAGCCAGGGAGAGATGTGCTGGGAGGATGATGCTGTCCTGCACAGCAACAGGGACAGGGGCAGGGGCAGGGCTTAGGAAGAAAGGTGGGAGCTTGTCTTGGATGAGCCGCTGGGCAGCTAGTCTGAGCTGTCTGATTAGAGATGAGGGAATGCGGGGCCGCAGAGAGTTTGGGGCGGAAAGGTAGATTAAGAATCATCAGCATAGAGATCGTCATTAAATCCAAGGGAGCAGATGAGATCCCCAAGGGACGTCATCTGGAGGGAGAAGAGAAAAAGGGCCAGGACAGGACCCTGAGGGGCCCATACGGTTAGAGGGCGTGATGTGGAGGAAGATCCAGCAAAGGACACAGAGGAGCGGCAAAGAGACAGGTAGGGCTCTAGAACCGGGCCGGGGCCGGGGTGAAAAGAGAGACAAGAGTGTCAAGGAAGAGACAGTGAGCGACTGTGTCAGAGGCTGCAGAGAGGCCAAGGAAAATGAGGGTGGAGAAAAGGCCGCTAAAAGATCAGTGATCACTTTGGAAAGGGCAGCTTGGGTGGAACGATCAGGTCAGAAGCCAGACTGTAAGGGGTTAAGAAAAGATTGAGGGAGGAGAGAGAGGGAGAGAGAGGAAGAGAGAGAGACAGAGAGAGAGAGAG
>NW_027186377.1:568433-573373 GCF_028583685.1 Petaurus breviceps papuanus
AGAGAGAGAGACAGAGAGAGAGAGACAGAGAGAGAGAGAGACAGAGACAGAGACAGAGACAGAGAGAGAGACAGAGAGAGACAGAGAGAGAGATGGAGACAGAGAGAGACAGAGACAGAGACAGAGAGAGATGGAAACAGAGGAGAGAGACAGAGACAGAGAGAGAGACAGAGAGAGAGAGACAGAGGAAGAGAGAGACAGAGAGAGACAGAGAGAGATGGAGACAGAGGAGAGAGAGAGACAGAGTGAGAGAGAGACAGAGAGAGAGAGAGACAGAGAGACAGAGAGAGACAGAGAGACAGAGACAGAGTGAGAAAGTGAGAGAGGAGGCCTCCAGTGCAGACAGCCTTTTGGAGGAGTTGTTATAAAGGGCAGAGATACAGGATTAGAGTTAGCAGGGATGGAAGGATCGAGTGAGCCTTTTTACAGATGGGGGAAACATGAGTGTGTTTGTAGCCAGCAGAGAGGGAGACACTGAACATAATAGGCACAGTGGGGTAGACAGAAGAGAAGTCTGCTGTGGGAGCCAGGATGGAAGGGGAGTTCTTGAGCAGGTAGAAGGCCGAGCCTTGCTGAGAAGTCAGGCCACCTCATGTGACACTGGGGTGACGGAGGACAGAGGGTCAGAAGGCACCTGAGTGATGAGAGAGGAGGAACAAGGTAGGAGACGGAGCTCACAGCGAATAGCTCCATTTTTCTGTAAAATCCGAGGCAAGGTTTTCTGCTGCTGGAGTGGGAGCGATTGATTTGTTCAACGATTTTTTTTTCCAGTTTTGGCAAAAGGTTCCTGGGGCTCCAGTCTCTCATGTGGGCCCGACCAGTCAACCAGCAAGAGGTACTCTTCTGTTCCCTGGTTAAGGCTATAGCAATGCAGGACACTGCTTCCCTGCTGCCCCTCCCCTGCTCCAACAGTTCACACACACACACACACACACAGTCACACACACACTCACATACTCTCACACACATGCATACTCACATACAAACATGTACATACACACAAACACACTCTCACACACATGCATACTCACATATGCACATGTACGTACACATACACATTCACTCACACCTGCATACTCACACACATACATACACACTAACACACACTCTCACACACATGCATACTCACATACACACATGTACATACACACACTCATATACTCTCACACACATGCATATTATGAAAATATGTTTAATGTGAAGGTATGTGGAGAACCTATTTTGGATTGCATGCTGTCTTGGGGGAAGAAGGAGGAGGGTTGAGAAAGTCTGGAGCTCAAAACCTTTTGGAACTGAAAGTTGTAAACTAAAAATAAATTCTAAAAAAGAGGTGCACTAGTTATATGATATTGGCAAGGCATTTAACCTCTGTTTGTCTCAGTTTCCTCAAATGTAAAATGACTCCTGTTTCCCAGATCTGCTTGATCTCAATTCCGTGGACCAAGATACCCCTGCTGGGATAAGCTGATATTTCTGATCTCATCACCATGTAGCTAATTCAGGCTCGAATGTTCAGCACTTTCCACCTCCCCCAGAATCCACTGGATTGGAGGGTCGGAAGGGTGAGAGCTAAACTCTACCCAAAGACTTCCTTCATAAGAGCAGAGTCTGGACTTTCCGCCTCCCTCCACCTGTTCAGTCATTTTCAGTCATGTCTGCCTGTCCATGACCCCATTTAGGGTTTCCTTGTTAAGGATACTGGAGTGCTTTGCCATTTCCTTCTCCAGCTCATTTGGCAGATGAGGAACTTAGGTCAGTGCCCAGGGTCACTCAGCTAAGAAGTGTCTGAGGCCAGATTGGAAGATGTCTTCCTGACTCCAGGTGCCACCCTCTGTCCACTGCAGCACCAAGCTACCCCTGCCCGCTGCCCTATTCAGCAGCATCCCTGCTTGGCTTCAAGGCAATGGAGAGAGACAGCCCCAGGCATCCAGCTTCCTTTTGCTCCCACTTAGATTGCAAACTTCTGGAGCACAGCAATATGAGGTAGGCACTTAAGAAAAAGTCTGTTGAAATGAATTGTGAAATATTTGTAAAGGGCTTAGCCCAGTGCCTATCACAGAGTAAGGAAGTACTGTATCAATTTATATTCCTTCCCTCCTTCCCCAGGGGCTTATTTAATGAAGTTATTTGACTTTGGCAAGGTATGAAACCAAGAAAAAACCCAAATGGTCCTTGATCCTGGATCTGTCACTTCCCCCATGCCTTTGTGGTGGCAAAAGGGGAGTAGAGGGACGGTGAGTCAGTAAGCATCCATTGAGTCCCTGCTGTGGGCCAGGCCATGTGCTAAGAGCTGGGGGTACAAAGGCAAAAGACAGTCCCTGCTCTCAGAGAGCTCCCAGGCTAGTGGAGGAGGGGACATGAAAACAACTGGGTACAAGCAAGACACAGGCAGGAGATAATCTGCAAGAAGACCAGAAGTTCTATGAAATGTTTCTTGTCCTTGGATGCCATGATAGATCCAGCTCCTAAGCTTGCGTCTTCCAGTAGGAAGACCTGTAAGCCTTCCCTTTTTGTCTTCCAAAAACGCAAACGTGCTGCATGAAATGGCTCTCTAGGGTTGGGAGAGGGAGGCTCTGGGAGAAACTTTAGTGATGTGGAAAAAAGATATCAATAGCTATTCACCCAACAAAACCTAGGCAGATGCAACATGTCTGTTGTCAGGTTATGATCTTTATGATGTGTGGCTGAATGGATATGCTAGAGATTTCATCCTGTGCAGATCAGGCTGTGTGTGTATTGATAGATAGACAGTTAGACAGCCAGCCAGACAGAGAGGTAGATCGATAGATGATAGATACATAGATACATAAATAAATGATAGACAGACAGACAGACAGGAAGATAAGGTTGTGTTGTATTGATAGATAGACAGCTAGACAGACAGGTAGATAGATAGATAGATAGATAGATAGATAGATAGATAGATAGATAGATAGATAGATAGATAGATAGATAGATAGATAGATAATAGATGGATGGATGGATGGATGGACGGACGGACGGATGGATGGATGAATGAATGGATGGATGGACGAATAGGACCTCATAAAGACACTGCAAATGGACAACAAGTTGAACCCAGAATGAAGCAGGGAGAAGTGTGGGCTGGACAGTTTTCAGAAGTTTCAAGGTTATTTGATTGACTGATCTCCCATGTTTCTTAGGGACCCATGAAGCAGAGGGTTGTCGGATGGCTATAAGTCACAGAGGAGGCCACTTTCTGAACAACTGAAACTGAAGGTCCTCGCAAGGATCATGGAAGGGCATATGGTGAGAAAGTTGAGTGGCTGCACCATATTACAATCCAGGAATCACAAGAAAGTGCTATAAAAGATTATATAAAAGAAATGCACAGGTAGTGTCCATAGGTTGGCACTGTGGGTCAAGATGGAGGGGTAATTGATGGTTGTGTCCCATGTGCTCTGGAACATTCTCTCCATGGGCATGCTGGGTGGGCTTCTCGTGATGAGCCTTTGGAGTCCTTGGACTAGAATCACAATGGGCAGAGGAGTGTGCTGCTCTGCCCATCCCCACACCAATGAGATCCCAGATTCACTAGACCTTTCCAGAGACACAGTCCAGCCAAAATGTCCATGTCACCAAGTGTTGCTGATAACACACAAGCATCTCGAGCTCAGCCTTGATTGCCTATCCTGTGAGTGTTGGGATGGCAGGGGCAAGGGGCAGCAGGCTGGATCCTTTGGCCCTTACCTCCTGAGTCCCTGGAGATCTGCAGTGGTTTCCGTGTGCCGTACCCTTGGTGTGGCTGGCACCAAGCCTGCCAGGTCAATGGGAGCCCTTCTCCCCTTTTCTGCTTAAAGCACTTTGGATTAAAGCTCCCCAACCTCAGCCAAGCCTGCTTCTGCAGCCCTTGTGAGCTGTGCTCTGCACAGATTGCTAAGCGCCCATCATTCCTGTTGTGTAAGCCCTGGTCCAGAAATTCCAGTCCCAGTCTCAGACACCATCTTCCCAGGCAGCTGTTCATTTCCCAAGGAGGCCTTTCTCTGCTGAGTCTCCTCTCTTCATTTATCAGCAATAAAGGCAACAGTGGCTGCCCGTGTCCCCAAGGTGTTTGGACCATAATCCTCGGCAAGGTTTCCTACCCACCCTGCTGTTCTCCTTTATTCCCTCATGAATCTCGAGGAGTCTGTGATGGCTGACAGGTTTAAGGCTCCCCCCATACAGGCTCTGCAAAGACAGCGGCCACACCATCTCTCCGTTTATTTCAAGGCAACAAAAAGATGCTTTGGGCCCCTCAGGAGGCTGTCCGCAGCCGCCAGACCTGGTCTTCCTCAGCTTCCTCCTACCCGCCAGGCCCATCATTTCCCTGGTGTCCTCAGGGCTGCACACATGTAGACCTCAGAGTTGGGGAAGTAGATCATACCCCTACACACACACAAACACACACACACATGTGCACACACACATATACACTCCAAACACACATGCATATTATATACACACACAATTGTTCATAAACACACACAGACATTTCTCACACACATACATATACTCACCACACATACGCCATATATGCACGCACATCACATATACACACATGCACATCCCACATGTATATCACATATGCACACCACACACATACACACAAACACACATATACAATGTGCGCACACACCCCAAACACACATACATAACATACACACAATGTGCACATACATGTGCGCACAAACACACACGCATGTCACACACAATTGTTCATAAACACACAGACATTTCTCACACACATATACACACCACACCACAATTCACCATACATACACGCACATCACATATACACACATACACATCCCACATACATATCGCATATGCACATCACACACACTGCACATACACACACCACACACATCACATATACACACCACATATAATCACACAACACATATACACACAACACACATCACAACACACACATATCACAC
>NW_027186377.1:573383-593001 GCF_028583685.1 Petaurus breviceps papuanus
CAATACCCAACAATTCCTTAGGCCTCTTCTCTACTTTTGTGAGTGTGCCTGCCCTTCCCGCCCTGTGCTGCATGCTTCCATCCACCCACCTCCTGGTCTAAGCCAGGCCTGCCTCCTTCTTCCTCCCTCCTTCCTCTTCTCTGCTTCCCCACCTACAGTCTTTCTGTTCTGCCAAGGGCCACGGTCTCCTCCTCAGTGGAGGCCAGCCCTGAGTCCACTTCCTCTGCCCGAGACCCAGGAGGACTCTGCGGGAGCTCCAACAGTGCTTGGCACTGGGGGCTTCCTTCACAGGCCAAGATATCACTCCCAGCTCCTGCCACCCCACTCCACAACAGGCGTCACCTGGAGAAGGAGAATAAGTGTCACTGCTGAACAATCAGCTGTCATTGGTTCAGGCATTCAATCAACATTTATTGACTACCTACTCTGTGCCAGGCAGGGCATCTGGGGGCACAGTCCACAGAGGGCCAAGCCTGAAGTCAGAAAGACCTGAGCTCAAATCTGGCTTTAAACGCTTAATAACTGTGTGACCCTGGGAAAGTCATTTCACCCTGTTTGCCTCAGTTTCCCCATCTGTAAAATGAGCTGGAGCATGAAATGGCAAATCACTCCAGTGCCTTTGCCAAGATAAACCCCCAATGGGGTCACAAAGTCAGACACGATGGCGATGACTGAAGGATAACAAAATGTGCTGGGTGCCGTACTGAGTTCCAGGGATACAGAAAGAAGCCACAGCCAAGCCGGGC
This sequence comes from Petaurus breviceps papuanus, assembly GCF_028583685.1. Lineage (NCBI taxonomy): Eukaryota > Metazoa > Chordata > Mammalia > Diprotodontia > Petauridae > Petaurus > Petaurus breviceps. The sequence goes on from NW_027186377.1 coordinate 574,130, forward strand.
CCTGCCTGGTGCATTTTTCATCCCACCAGCTCCACCAGCCCCAGTTCAGCCTCAGACTTAAGTCTCAGAGCTGGGCTCATGAGCGGGAAGCTGCCTCTGACAAGATTCGGAGGAGTTAGGAAGAGACCTCTCAGGCTAGCTAGCACAAGGGAGCCCTGGAAGGATGGCCACTCGGGGTGCCCCGGCCCGAGAAAGCAGGAAAGTCCCAGCAAGGTACGTGGGCAGGTGTAATTCCAAGGGCATCCTGGGACCAGCAAGTAAGGGCCTCCAGCATCTCCTGAGCTCAGTTCTGTCTCTGTGGGCTGAGACTCTCTTCCATTAAGGTGGAGCAGGTGGAGGGGGCTCCTGGACCAGGAGAGCATATGAAAGCCAATTCATCACAATGCCTTTCCAGGCTCTGTCTTCCCAAAGGAAAGGCTGCTAACCTCCAGGGCCTGCTGATGCTGAGGCCTCAGAGCTCACACTGGGCCCTGTTCCTGCTGGTCCATGCTCTGCTGACCCTCCAGAAAGAGAGCTGTCCCCACGCCCTCCAGCACCCACCCACCAAATCCTCCCACTCCTCCCAAGCAGGCGCTGGGGAGTGGGGAATCATAGCCAGCTTTTAAGATAAAACTCACAGGCTTGCAAAGTACTTCACATGTCATATCTCTTGTCCTCACAAGAACCCTGCAAATGCTATTATTATCCCACTTTTGCAGGGGAGAGAACCAAGGCTGAGACTGGGTCTGGGTCCTCCTGTAGCCAGTGAGGATCGGAGGCTGTCTGCCAACTCCAGGGTGCCTTTGCCAAACCCCAGGGGGCCATCTCCCTTCATCCCAATCTATCTCTCTCCACTGGCCCCAGATGGCTGGGAGGAGACAGTGAGGCTGGGGACTTGGCACAGCCCAGCCTCACTTAAATCCAATCACTTGCAAGTCGTGACATCACCTTCCTGATGCCATGGTCCTCTTCGGAAGACCCAACACTGTCCAATGGGCCAGCAGCTGCCTCAAAGGACATGACTGGGACTGTAAGAGGGGAGATGCCGGGGAGCAGCGGGGGGCTCCTCATCAGAAGAACAGCACCCCCCAATCCAGGAGAGCAGAAAGGGGCTCCAAGGCAGGCTTGGCTTCCATTGCCTCTCCCTGGTCGGGACCCTCATCACCTCCCACCTGGACAGACACAGTAACTTCAGGGATGGGGGAGCTCTGCCTGCCACAGTCTGCCCACTGCAATCCAGCCATTCAGCTACCCAAGTGATTTTCCTAAAGTGCAGCTCTGACCAGGGCATTCCCCCTATTCAATAACTCCAGGCACTCCCAATGGCCTCCAAGAGCAAATACAAAACCCTTTGTTTGACTTTTAAAGCCTTGCATAACCTGTCACCATCGCCCTCTCTCTCTCTCTCTCTCTCTCTCTCTCTCTCTCTCTCTCTCTCTCCCTCTCTCTCTCTCTCTCTCTCTCACACACACACACACACACACACACACACACACACCCTTTCCAATCTCTTAACCTTGACAGTGATTTAGTGACGTGGCCTCCTAGCTCTTGCTCTAACAGGCCTCTCCATCTTCTGATTGGGTCATTCTCTCCTACTGTCCCTTGTGCCAGTGATTGCCCCCTCCAGCCTCCTTGGTTTCTGCACAAAGTCATTCGCAGCCTCCCTCAGAGCTCAGGTCTCCCTCAGAGAGGGCCTCCATTCTCACCCCACAGGACTGCTTGCCCATGTGCTCCCCTTAGCTGCTGAGGGCAGGGGGCAGGGGCCGCTTGGCACAGTAAACACTCAATGAATGCTTGGCACCTGGCTGACTTCCAGTAAAAAGGACAGGAGGGGCAGCCAACAAGATTTATTATGCACTTGTCAGGTTCCTGGCACTGTTACAGGCTGGGGACCCAAAGGAAGACAAAAGCAGGCCCTGCCCTCAGGCAGCTCCCATTCTAACCAGGGAAACAGGAAGCAGGGAGCTACATGCAGGGAATGGGGCTAATCCCAGAGGGAAGGACCTTTTGGGGAGGCCTCTCCTAGCAGGTGGTGTGTGAGCTGAGCCCAGAAGGGAGCCGAGGGTAGAGAAAGGACAGTATTACAGGGATGGGGGCAGGAGGCAATATGACTGTGGACTCTCCCAGCTGACTCCCCTGGTCAGAGCACAGCTGCGGCCTCTTGGCCAACGTTAGGCCAATGTTTTCAGAAGGACTTTGATAAGCAGGAACCCGCTGAGGAAGCCTTTAAGGCATGTATAGTGATGGACACGAGAGCCCAGATTTAGAGCTGGGAAGGTCTTTAGAGCTTAATGAATCCAACCCCTTCATTTCACTGATGCCCAAGTCCCAGTGATATAAAATGACTTACCCAATGTCACACAGCTCATTAAGTGAATGAGATGGAACCAGAAGCCAGGCCTTCCTCATTCCCCCATTGGGTCCCCTCTTCACTACAAAATGCTTCCTTCCCCAGGGATCAATTGAAAGATCTGGAAACGCTTCACCTAAAAAAGAAAAGATACTGGGACAAAGGGAAAGATGCTCTCTTTCTCCAGGGTTACCATCTGAAAGAGCTGGATCCACCTTCTTCTTCTTAACCCCAGAATCCATGCCAGAGCATGGAACTCATGGGATGATCTATTTGGTTTCCCTGCATATTAGGAAAAAAACGTCCTTATGGTTAGAGCAGTTCAGATGTGACTGGCTGCCTGAGGCAAGGGGGGACGCCCCCACTGCAAGAGCTCAAGCTGAGGCCTCCTGCCCACCTGCCCCCAGCCGCATTTTGTGTCCTTGGGGGCCACAGATTCGGCTCCCAATCTCTTACCAGAGAGATAAGCGTTCTCTGAATAGTCCAGGGACGGGAACACAAAAGGCTCCATTTTCTTTTCTCTAAACAGATTTTGATTCTTGTATTCTGTTTTTCTGTTCCCTGTGCATTTCCCAGTACGTCCTCCTTCTTCCTCCTCCGAGATGTCACATAAATAAAAGTAGAGGAAGAAAAACCAGTGACGGAGAAACCAGCAGCACATCAAGGAGGCCTGGCAGAACTGTCCCATGCCCAGAGTCCCCGGCCTCCCCACAGGGGCAGGAGGTGCTTCCCACCCTTCCGCAGGGGCCGGCTGGGGCATTCCCACTGGCCGGGCATCCCCGCGGGCCGGGCATCCCCGCTGGCCAGGAGCCCCTGACAAGACTTTGGCATCTTTGCTGTCGTTGCTCCATCCCTATCATTTCAGCCTTTGCTGCTTTGACTCCCCTGGCCGGGCATCTTTCCCGACAAGTCTTTACACAAGTCACACTTTTCTGTACTGGTGTCATTCAGTGTTCCTTCTATACAGTGACGATGTCACGTTCACATACTCTAATGCATCGAGCCCTTCCCTAATCAGTGCACCGTTGCTTTGTTTCTAGTTCATCACTAGCACTCGGACAGGCACACGTGTGCACACACTCACCCAAACACACACCCACACACACTCACACACAAATATACACGCATACACAAATACACACATATACAAATACATACACGAACACACACAAATACACACATACAGAAATACACTCACACAAACACACACCCACACACAAATACACACACACACACAAATACACACACCCACACGCAAATACACACATACACACAAATACACACATTTACACAAACATACACACATACTCATACACACATACACAAACACATACATACTCACACACAAATACACACACTCACACACACACACACACACACACACACAATGTGCTCCTGTGGATATTTTGGTGTTTGTGGGGGCTCTTTTGGTCATTGATCTCCTTAGAGTCTATGCCTAGCAGTGAGATCTCTGAGTGAAAGGGATTGGGTATTTTAGTTCCTTTCACTGTATAATTCAAAATGGCTCTTCATAAATATTGGGCCAACTCATAGCTCCCCCAACAATGCATTAAAAAGCCTGCCTTGCCAGGACCTAGATACCATTGATTATTTTCATCTTCTGTCATCTTTGCCAATTTTCTTGGTGTTAGATGATACCTCAGGGTTGTTTGACTTGTATTTCTCTTATTATTAGTGATTCAGAACATAATCCTATGTGGTTAATGGTTTACAATTCTCCTTTTGAGGACTATCCCTTCATGTCCTTTGACCTCTTCTCTATTAGGGAATAGCTAGCGATCTTATGTGTTTCTATGTGTCTTGGATATTCCATTTTCACTTACATAGGAGTGAACATGATGGCAAAGCATAGGCATCAGGAACAAACAAACAGAAAAAGAGCCCAGCTTGCTTCTCAGAAAGGAAGAAGCATGAGGGTTCCAGAAGTCGCAGAATAAAGCCACTCTCCTTGGCCACTGGTCACGTGAGAGGCCACAGTGTGGTCACTTCTTCCAACCTCAGCAGGAGCTCTGACTCCAGGGTGGGGGGCTGCTGGCTAGATGAACACTGAAGGCAGGCTTTCAACAAGGTGAGTTTGTCTTATGTTTCTCTAAAGTGATTCTAAGTGTTTGCTTTTGAGATTGTAATATCCTCCATATCAGCTCCCCTGCCTCACATGTAATTAACCTGTCAACCCACCCAGCAGTAATAAGTGTGATAGACAGGAAAGAGATTAAGAAAGAACTCTGTATGATGGGCTTGCAAACCCCTTCTTTATCCTTCAACTCACTTCCCTTTTAATTGGCACTTGGGTCACAGCTGATGCTAATGAATTGCCATATTACTGTTATCAATACCAGTGATCCAGGGGCTAACTTTGTCATTGAGATGACATGCAAGAAGCCAGTGATAGCTTATTGCTGGGGAGACTATGACACAGAGCCACCATCGTGGGATGGAGACCCAGGCCACCCTACGCAGGAAGCTCCCCAGCTGATTGCTAACCCCAGAGGGGAAGGTACGTGGGTGGGAAGGGGTTGTTAAGTGGATAATAGCAAAGTGAGCAAATTACATCAGAGAAGAAAATCGACTTAAAATAGTAAGCAGAGAATATGTTTTGAGAAAGGCACAGGCCCTTGGGAGACTTAAGGAAGCAGGGACCGCAGAAGGAGCGCAGGATCTGGAGCCAGGGGAGGCCAGGAGGCAAAGCCTGATGCTAATATTTCCAATTTTCATATTTCATAGTTTGGGAGAAGTTCCTTTACTCCTCAAAGTCTGTTTCCTCAGGTTAAAAAATGAGGGAGTGGAGAGGCAGGCCCAGAAGGTGCGGCCAGGAGAGGCAGGCCCGGAAGGCGCCTGATCACCTCGGAGGGCAAGTCATTCCACCAACCACAAGGGCCACTACCAGGCCTATTGCCAAAGGGTTGGGACTGGAAAGAGCAAGGTAATAACCAAATTCAGGGGCCCCTGTCCTGGACAGCAAATACTCCTGGGGCTACCACTTCATAGCCCAGAAATTTTTTTAAAAAAGCCCCTATCAGGACCTCCAAAGACCAGAATGGCAGAGTGAACCTCGCCCGCTCCAAACCCCCCCCCATCCTGAAAATATAGTAACTCTTGCCCCAGGGTAAAACCCTCTACAGTAAAGGCTTGGGATCCCTAGAGGAAGGGTGTGGCTAGGGCCCTGCCTCAAAATGAGTAGAAAGCAGACTACAAAGACAAAGACTCCAGAGTCCTACTATCCTCAGAGAGAGGAACCAAACTCAAAGGGAGACAATGTGGACTCCCCACCCACAGCTGAAACATTAACAGGGCACAGGTCCCAAGCACAGAAGGCTCTCCTACATGAGACCAAAAGGAACTTTGAAAACCGAGTGAGAGAGATAGAAGACAAAATGAATAATTATCTCAAAACCAAAATGGTAGAATTAGAAAAACATTATAATGAAGAAAACATCTCTCTAAAAAGAAAAGTGTATGATATGGAAATGGAGCTCCAAAAACTAACCAAGGAAAATTATTTGCTAAAAAGTAAAATCAACCAAATTGAAAGAAATAACTCTATGAGCAACCAAGAATTAGTCAAACAAAACAACAAGAATGAAAAATTAGAAAAAGAGGTAAAATATCTAGATGGAAAAATAACTGACCTGGAAAATAGATCCAAGAGAGATAATCTGAGAATCATATGCCTACCAGAAAATCATAATGAAAAAAATGAGCCTGGAAAACATTCTTCAAGAGCTCATTAAGGAAAAATGCCCTGAGACTGTAGAACCTGAGGGTAAAATAGAAATTGAGAGAATTCACCGGACACCTGCTGAAAGAGATGCCAAACTGAAAAGTCCTCGAAATGTTGTGGCCAAACTCCAGGACTACCAGATAAAAGAGAAAATACTTCAAGCAGCCAGTAAGAAACAATTCAAATATCAGGGTCCACAGTGAGGATCGCACGGGATTTGTCAGCCTCTACACTGAAAGATCGGAGGCAGTGGAATACAATTTTCTGGAAGGCAAAAGATCTCGGGTTACAACCAAGGATCACATACCCAGTGAGACTGAGCATATTCTTCCAGGCAAAAAGATGGTTATTCAATGATATAACAGAGTTCTAGACCTTCCTGATAAAAAAGCCAGAACTCGATGGAAAACTCAACCTGCAATTATAAGATGCAACAGTGACATAGAAAGGTAAACAAGGAAAACACACACACACACACACACACACCCTGCTATTTGATAAGAGCAAACTGGTTATAGACAAGTAGAGGGTATGAGCATAAAATACACAAAATGACGATTTAAAAAATCTTATTAAGGGCTACAAAGGGACTGCAATGGAAGAAAGGGAATGAATGAAGTGGAAAAGGGTAAATTATGCCACAAAAAGAGGCATAAAAACAGTATAGCAGAGGAAAAAAAGGGAGGGAGATGAGAATCATATGAGCTTTTCCCTCATTGGTTCTGGTACAAGGAGGTCAAAACCACCAGTTAAGGATAGGACTCTATGGAGAAGAAACGCAAAAAGAATCACTTTACAGGGAAAGAGGGGAGGGAGAAGAGATTCGCATGAGATTTGTTCCTGTCACTCTTGGTGAGAAGAAGAAATAACATACTTCATTAAGTATAAAAATATCCTACAGGAAGTAGGAGTGACAAATGGCTATGATTTGTCACTCCTACTTCCTGTAGGGAGGGAAGAAGTAAGGGGAAAGGCAAGGAAAAGGGAGGGGGGCTGATAAGGGAGGCAGTGGTCAAAAGGGAAACTATTAAGGGGGGGAAGGGAGAAGAGAGGAAAATTATGAACATTAACAGGGGCAGGAATAGTATGGAGGGAAAGAAACAGATAACAACCATAACTGTAAATGTGAATGGAATGAGCTCTCCCATAAAACAGAGGCGGATAGCAGAATGGATGAGAAATCATAATCCTACAATATGCTGTTTACAAGAAACACATCTGAAACAGAGGGATACACACAGGGTAAAGGTAAAAGGTTGGAGTAAAATATATCATGCCTCAGCTAAAGTAAAAAAAGCAGGGGTAGCAATCCTTATCTCGGATAAAGCAAAAGCAAAAATTGACCTAATTAAAAGAGATAAGGAAGGAAACTATATCCTGCTAAAAGGCACCATCAAGAATGAAGCAATATCATTAGTTAACATATATGCACCACGTGGTATAGCATCCAAATTCCTAGAGGTGAAGGTAAAGGACTTAGAGGAAGAAATGGATAGCAAAATTATACTAGTGGGATACCTTAATCTCCCCCTCTCTGAACTTGATAAATCCAACCTCAAAATAAACAAGAAAGAAGTTAAGGAGGTGTACAGAGTTTTAGAGAGGATAGGTATGATAGATCTCTTGAGAAAACGAATGGGGATAAAAAGGAAAATACTTTCTCCTCAGCGGTTCATGGCATATACTCAAAAATTGACCACGTTCCAGGGTATAAAAACCTCACAATTCTATGCAGTAAGGCAGAAATATTAAATGCATTCTTCTCAGATCATGATGCAATAAAAATTATATGCAATACAGGGCCATGGAATGACAGACTAAAAACTAATTGGAAATTAAACAATTTACTCCTAAAGAATAAGTGGGTCAAACAAGAAATTATAGAAACAATCAGTAATTTCATTCAAGAGAATGATAATAATGAGACAACATACCAAAATTTGTGGGATGCATTAAAGGCAGTCCTTAGGGAAAGTTTTATATCCCTGAGTGCATACATGATTAAATTAGAGAAAAGGGAGGTCAACGAATTGGGCATGAAATTGAAAAACCTAGAAAAAGGACAAATTCAAAATCCCCAATTAAATACTAAATTAGAAATATCGAAAACCAAAGGAGAGATTAATAAAATTGAAATTAAGAAATCTATTGAATTAATGAATAAAACTGAGATGGTTTTATGAAAAAAAAAAACAAAATTGGTAGACCCTTAGTCAATATGATAAATAAAGAAAGAAGAAAACCAAAATATGAGTATCAAAAATTAAAAGGGTGAAGCTCCATGAAAAGGAAATGAAGAGGAAATCAAAACAATAATTAGGAATTATTTTTCCCAATTGTATGCACATAAATTTGACAATCTTAGGGAAATGGATAAATATTTACAAAAATACAAGTTGCCCAGATTAACTGAAGAGGAAGTAAATTACTTAAATAACCCCATCTCAGAAAAAGAAATTGAACAAGCCATCAGTCAGCTCCCTAGGAAAAAATCTCCAGGGCCAGATGGATTTACTAGTGAATTCAATCAAACATTTAAAGAACAATTGATTCCAATACTCTACAAACTATTTGGGGAAATTCGTGAAGAAGGAGTCCTACCAAATTCTTTTTATGACACAAATATGGTACTGATACCTAAATCAGGAAGAGATAAAACAGAGAAAGAAAATTATAGACCAATCTCCCTCATGAATATAGATGCAAAAATTCTAAATAAAATACTAGCAAAAAGACTATAGCAACTTATCTCAAGAATAATACACTTTGATTAGGTAGAATTTATTCCAGGAATGGAAGGATGGTTTAATATTAGGAAAACCATCAGTATAATTGATCATATCAACAATAAAACTAGCAGAAAACACATGATCATATCAATAAATGTAGAAAAAGCTTTTGACAAAATACAACATCCATTCCTATTAAAAACATTAGAAAGTATAGTAATAAATGGAGCCTTCCTTAAAATAATAGGTAGTATCTATTTAAAGCCATCAGCAAATATTATATGTAATGGGGAGAAGCTGTAAACATTTCCCATAAGATCAGGGGTGAAACAAGGGTGTCCACTATCACCCTTCTTATTCAATCTGGTACTAGAAATGTTAGCAGTAGCAATTAGAGAAGAAAAAAAAATCAAAGGAATCAAATTAGGCAAAGAAGAGACCAGGCTATCACTCTTTGCAGATGATATGATGATATACTTAGAGAATCCTAGAGAATCAAGTAAAAAACTACTTGAGATAATAAATAAATTTGGCAGAGTTGCAGGATACAAAATAAACCCACACAAATCCTTGGCATTCCTATGTATTTCCAATGAAATTCAACAGCAAGAGATAGAAAGAGAAATCCTGTTTAAAGTTACTGTAGACATTATAAAATATTTGGGAATCTACCTGCCAAAACAAACCCAGGACCTGTATGACCACAACTACAAAACACTTTTCACACAAATAAAGTCAGCTCTAACTAATTGGAAAAATATCAATTGTTCATGGCTGGGTCGAGCTAATATAATAAAAATGACAATTTTACCTAAATTAAATTATATATTTGGTGCCATACCAATCAATTTACCAAAAAACTACTTTATAGAGATAGAAAAAATAGTAACAAAATTCATTTGGAAGAATAAACAATCCAGAATATCAAGGAAATTAATGAAAAGTAATGCTAGGGAAGGTGGACTAGCTATGCCAGATTTCAATCTGTATTATAAAGCAGCAGTAATCAAAATGACTTGGTACTGGCTGAAGAATAGAGGAGTGGACCAATGGAATAGATTAGGTACATGAGATTCAGAAGCCAAAGACTATAGTAATCTATTGTTTGATAAACCCCAAGACCCTAGTTTTTGGGATAAGAACTCACTACTTGACAAAAACTGCTGGGAAAACTGGAATATAGTATGGCAGAAACTGGGCATAGACCATTATCTAACACCATATACCAAAATCAAGTCTAAATGGGTGCATGATCCATGATCTAGGTATAAAAGTTGATACTGTAAGCAGTCTCAGAAAACAAGGAATAGTTTACCTATCAGATTTGTGGAGAGGGAAAGACTTTATAACTAAACAAGAATTAGAGAGCATTACAAAATGTAAAATGGATAATTTTGACTACATGAAATTGAAAAGCTTTTGTACAAACAAAGCCACTGTAACCAAGATTAAGAGGGAGGTGGGAAATTGGGAAAGAATCTTTACAATCTATGTCTCTGACAAAGCATTCATTTCTAAAATATACAGAGAATTGAGTCAAATTTATAAGAATACAAGTCATTCCTCAATTGATAAATGGTCAAAGCATATGAACAGGCAATTTTTAGAGAAAGAAATTAAAGATATCTATAAGCACATGAAGAAATGTTCTAAATCACTATTGATTAGAGAAATGCAAATCAAAACAACTCTGAGGTACCACATCTCACCAGTCAGATTGGCTAAGATGACAAAACAGGAAAATGACAAGTGCTGGAGAGGATGTGGGCAAATTGGAACACTAATGCATTTCTGGTGGAGTTGTGAACGGATCCAGACTTTCTGGAGAACAATCTGGAATTATACTCAAAGGGCTATAAATAATTTCATATCCTTTGACCCAGTAATACTACTCCTAGGGTCATATCCTAAAGAGATCATAGAAGTGGGAGGAATACCCATATGTATAAAAATGTTTATAGCAGCTCTTTTTGTAGTGGCAAAGAATTGGAAATTGAGGGGGTGCCCATCAATTGGGGAATGGCTGAACAAGTTGTGGTATATGCATGTTATGGAATACTATTGTGCAATAAGAAATGAGGAGCAGATAGACTTCATATTTACCTGGAGAGGCCTATACAAACTGATGCTGAGTGAGAAGAGTAGAACCAGGAGAAATTTGTACACAATTACAGACACAACGTATGTGTGATGACCAACTTTGATAGACTGGACTCCTCTCAGCAATGCAGTGATATGTCAATCCCAAAAGACTCATGATGGAGAGAAATATGTGCATCCAGAGAAAGAACTGAGTTTATATCCAGGTGGAAACAAAATACCTGATCTTTTTTCCTTCTCTTATTTGGTTTTATGTCCTCTTTACCATTTTTCATTCCAGCTGATACAATCTGTCTTTATAACCTGACTAATGTATAATGTGAAAGTATTTACAGATCCTATACTTCACTATATGCTGCCATGGGGGAGGGCAGGGAGGGGGACAAAATGTGAAACCAAAGGACTTGTGGAATTGAATCCTGTAAACTAAAAGTAAACAAACAAATTAATTTTTAAAAAATAATTTTTTTTAAATGAGGGAATCAGGCTAGGTGGCTTCTGACATGCCCTTCAACTTGAACTGCAGTAAGTCCAGGACTCAGAGTAGTGCTTACAGTGGAGATTATTGGTCCTAAAGTCCCAAAGCCTGACATTTTTATTTACATTGCCTGATCTTCTACTTCCCCAGCTGTGAAATTGTGCTGATGATGCCTGGACCATTAATCTCCTGGGCTGTGGTGAAAAAAAAAACCTTTTAAACTTTAAGTTTGTATAGAAACGTTAGCTACCATCATGAAGTGGATGGTCATGGCGGTGGGTAAGGATGGAAGGTAAGAATGGAAAACTTCCAAGAACCTAAAGGACCAGACAGTGTCAGGCAGAGAAGATACCTGAACCTCACCAACTCTCACCATCAGGAGAGAGATTGAATTAGGGGCTGTAATGATGCTCACAGCACAATCTTCAAGGGGAGGATTAAAGTGCTCTCTCCCAACCTGTGGAGTTGGACACACTTCACCAGACTTGAAAGAGGCTGCCTCAGGTCAGAGCGGACCAGGAAGAACTGAAGCACTTCCTGAGTGAAAGCATGCATTCTCTCATGAACTTCCAATGATAGTGATTAAGCTGTTTACCTAAATATCACCCCCATAAACTCTCCCTATGCCTGGTCACCAAGTCAACATTGGGTTTGCCAGTAAAATGAAATTTCTTTGAAATGGTATCTTTATCTGTATAGATATAGATAATAGTATATATTATACACACATTCTTCTATATGTGTGTATACACAAACACATCTATGTGTGTATACTATGTGTATATATATATATGTGTGTGTGTGTGTGTGTGTGTGTGTGTGTGTATCTATATGTATATATGTATGTGTGTGCATCAATTTTCAACCACACTATGATTTTATACAAGTCAGGTCTGGTGGAGTGTGGTCTCTATTTCTACTGATACAGTATTTTTCCAGAGCATATGGGGTGAAGAGGATTTAAAGTATGGTGACCTAGGCCTACCTGTGGAATCTTGACCCAATCCCTTCCTCTCTGGGGGCCACAGTTTACTCATCTTTACAATGAAGGGGTGAGATTAGATGAGCTCTAGGTATTAGAGCCCACTTTATGGGACCTTAGAACTCTCCATGGTACTGGACAGTGGCATCAGCCTTCAGCAGATGCCCTTTCTAAGGCTGGACCACTCAGAATTTTTTTTTTTTTGCTTTTTGGAGGGCAATTGGGGTTAAGTGACTTGCCCGAGGTCACACAGCTAGTTTTTGTGTTAAGTGTCTGAGGCCAGATTTGAACTCAGGTCCTCCTAACTCCAGAACCGGTGCTCTATTCACTGCGCCACCTAGCCACCCCTAACCACTCAAAATTCTTAACCCAGTTCCGGGAACACTCTAAGTGCTGCCTGTGCCTAAACACATATAATCTTAGTCCTGCCAAAGCTATAACTCATTATGGACTCTGTCTAGTGGCCAGACTTATGGTTGGACAAGATTTCAACCAACTTGACTTTGCTGCCCTCCCTGGATTTCTTTAGACTGGCTTCTGCTGTCTTCCTGAGGCAGGCAAGGGGCACCTTCCTAGGAAGGGGAATGTTCCAAATGCAGAACGCAGCTTCTCCTCTTGAGAAGCCTTTGCCTTCTATATGTTTCATGCCTCAGGATGCTCACAGAGGTATTCCTGGATGCTGCCAGGATTCCTGCCTCTCGGCAACTACCTCCTAGTTCCAGTTTGAGGAAGAATTTTATTTCCCAGAAGCTGCTTCCATGCCTCTCTCAAGCCATTTCTCAAGAGCTCTCAGAGTTTGGAAGGAAAGCTCAGGCATCCTCTGGCTTCAGGCATTGATGGGCAGAGCCTTTCCAGTGCTTCCTTAAATTCTGATCCCTGATATGTCTTCCAGGAGATAAACAAGCAAGCCCTCCCACTCCTCAACCTCAAGATAATAAACAATAGTTCTTGGCTTCCCCCTTCCACCCATGTCTCTCTCAAAACCTGCTGGGCTGTCTCTGTAATCATTCTTGTTTTTCAGAAAGTAAACCCACAGCTCATACTTCTGCAGGGCTTTAAGATTTACAAGTACCTTCCTCACAACAACACGGCGAGTCAAGATATCTGAATCTTATTTTCACCATTTTACAGAAAAGGAAACTGAGGTTCAGAGATGGAAAGTCTTTCCATTCTGGAACTTAAACCCAGAGCCCAAGAATCATGGTCTAGGAAAACACACTCAAGACTAGATGGTAGTAGATATATGCTTAAGTCTCCAATCAGAAATGATTTTTTCATTTGAGAAATCCTATCACAGAACCTGTAAATGACCTCAATGACCACTTATTCCAACTTGTACCTAACAAATAATTCCCTTTTCACCATCTCCAAAAAGTAGTCATTGAGTTTCTTCCTGCAGCCCTCCAAGGAGGGGAGCCCATCTCCTCCTTGCTCAGGCAGCTCTCAGTGTGAGTATGGCCTCCCTCCAGACTTTCCCTGTCCCCTCTATAAAATAAAGGGATTGGACTGAGGAGAGAATTGGTCTGGGGTTCAGAGGGTGTCAAGGGCCAGTCTCTGACCCGGTCCATACATGGGAAGACTCTGGTTCAGGGTTTCTCCTAAGCCAGTTCCCCATGAAGGCTATATTTTGTCTTAAGATTGGCTCACCATCTCTTCCTGACTTGCAGGAGCTTAGGACTCAATAACCAAGCTGTGACCCAGACTTAGATGCATGTAAGGGAACAAGGATATTACAACATATGGAACTACATAAGTCAACAAGGACATAAAGACATATAGATGTGCTAAATGTACAATGACAGTAAAGATTTGTGCATGTATTCCTAAGAGATAATTGCTATGCATTCATTATATAAACCCTGCCCTCTGATCAATAAATCAGAAACTGCTATGACAGATTCTCACCTGGCTTACATCCACCATTCCACACTTCTCAGTTTGGCCTGTGCCCATTTTGATGCAGGCATCAAGAGGGTCTGGGTTCAAATCCTGGGTCTGTTCTTTCATATCTCTGTGACTGATACAAACCAGTTCACATCTCTGAGGGTCACTGATATTATGGATCGCAGACTCTGAATGCAGAACAAAGTTGCTGTGGGTTACAGGCATTTAGGTTGCATAGTGGTGTGCACACTAGACTTGAGGTCAACATGGTCTAAGTTCAGATTCTGCCTCTAACACTTAATAGCTGAGAGATTCCAGGTAAGGCACTTAACTTCTAACTGCCTCCATTTTCTCATCTCTGTCATAGAAATAATAATAGCACTTGCCTGACAGGGCTGTTGTGAGGGTCATCTGAGACAGGACATGCACAGCACTGTGAGTGCTTGAAATGGATCTGGAAATGTTAGTTATTAGGAACCTAAGCACCTAGGAGTGAGCCAAGAATAAGTGTCCCATCTATTGGCCTCTGTGAAATCCCTCTTCTCCATACCATGGTCTGAAATATTCCTGGGCCTTTCTCTAGAACTGTCACCATCCTTGAACTTAGTTCATGGCCAATATCATCTGGAACTGTTCTTCTGGATTTCCATTTGGTGCCCAAGTAGTGTCACTGAAGAAATGTTCATTACATGGAGAATAGACAAGTAAGGACCCTGGCCATTCTTCCAGCTCTGACAAATGTTGACTGGAAGACTGGAAGCAAATAATTCTCCTTCTTGGGACTATGGTTTCCTCTGTAGGAATGAAGAAATGAACTGGCCAATGGATAGCATTTATAGATGCTTTAAAGTTTGCAAAATGCTTCAAAAATATTACTTCATCTTCTCTTCACAATAACCTCGGGATGTAAGGTAGGTGCTATTATTGTTCTGTAATGGAAATGGGAATTTGAAGATCTTCCCCACCCCTTAACAGACCTAGGGGGGAGTTTGAAGTCCTTCTCTGCTTTAAAAGTAGGCTCTGCCCCCTGATAGGCTGAAGGTAGTCACATGGAGCCTGTGGTGGGAGAAGTTTGCTGAAGGGAAACAGAGCCCACAGGAAGCTGAGAGTCAGAGCTTGCAAGATGGTGGGAGAGAGAGGTTAGTGAGTAAATATTGATCTTGTATTGGTTTGTGGGAAGGCTGCAGGATGCTGTGGCTCTCAGTGTTATTATGACTTCTGAATATCTTTGGTACTATGATGGAATTGGCTTACTAGTTTTGGGATTCAGTTTTCTGGTGTCTAAATAAATGCTTCAGTTCTGTCCTGTACCTGGAGAGTCTGGTATATTTCATGATCAAATATCATATGACATTTATAGTCACTGTCTTTATTGAGATCATGGGCACTGTAAATATGGCATTGGTACTACATATCCCTATTTTACAGGTGAGGAAATTGAGACAGACAGAGATTAAGTGCTTTGCCTAGAGCTCCACAGCTAGTGAGTGTCTGAAGCCAGATCTGATGTCAGCTCTTCCTGAATCTAAGTCTGGCTTTCCCCTGCCAAGCCATC
Organism: Petaurus breviceps papuanus; assembly: GCF_028583685.1. Taxonomy (NCBI): domain Eukaryota; kingdom Metazoa; phylum Chordata; class Mammalia; order Diprotodontia; family Petauridae; genus Petaurus; species Petaurus breviceps. The sequence continues at coordinate 589,932 of NW_027186377.1, forward strand.
ATAATGGTGGTGACCAAGGCCATCGTGATCATAAGAAGAGACTTGTCTAGGCAGCTGGAAAGTTGGGGAAATGTTTTCCACACCTCATGTGATTTGGTCTTCATCATAGGTCTGGGAAGAAACAGCAGCAATGTTATTTAGTACTATTAATGAAACTTTACCTAGCACATGAAGGTTGATAAAGTCCTGTACCCTAATTATCTCCCTTGATACTCACCACAGCCTTGGTGAGGCAGGCACCATTGCTGGGCTCCAAGAGGTGGAATCATTTATGCTCAGACACCAGCAAGTATATGAGGCCGAGGGTGCAGTAGTGATATAATGAGCAGGCTATAGGAACACAATTGTAGGAAACAAAGATAAGACAAAGTGATGAGTGAGGCCAGAAGAAAGCTGTTTTCTTCAGCCCTCGAGGGGGGAAAATTCACAGCCTCTCAGCAATTCTTTGCTGATCACACATTGAGGGGAGGGGGTAGAGAGGGTCAAGAAGGACAGGGTCTGACCCAGGCAGAAAACGTTCCTTAGGATGTCAGAACCTAACCATGGCGAGAGCCTTAAAAACCTGAGGTTTTAAAGGCAAATAATGGCATCACCAGAAAACCCAGGAAACTGAGTCGGAGGCCACAGTCATACCAGGGCAGGTCATGTTTACTCAAGCCTCAGCCCCAGCTGAGGATGTCCCAGGATGTCTAGACCATCACTGCAGGGAAGGAGTTGGATGGGGAGTCACAAAGCCCCAGCATCCAGACTCCTGGAGCCTTAATCTGCACTATGGTCCCTTGGTTTTGACCTGAGCATAATAGACTCACAGGACAACAAAGAGAAAGGCAGATTAGAGACCATCTAGGCCTCCCCCATACACACACATCCCCCTCATTGTACAGAGGAAGAAAGTGGGGCATGTGGCTTCAGCTGCCAAATACTGGCTGCCCACCCTTCTGTCTGGCTTTAAAATACCTCCTCCTTCTGTGGAGGATGTGACAAGTGAGAAAAAGGGAAAACAGCTTGATTCAGGAATGCGCTGTGAAGCTTATTTTCTCTTCCTAAATGGAATCTTTCTTCCCCTTTCTCTCTCCCAAGCCATTTGCTTTCCAGCATGTCAGTCTTGAACTTCCAGCCTCTAGGGAGAAGCAGTCCTAACATGAACTCCTTTGGAATGCCCTCACCTGCCATCTCCCATCTCCCAACCCCCACCCCTCACAGGAGACCTGCTTTGTGACAGGGCTTCAGAACAATAAAGCCATGGTCCCCAAAAGATGGTGAAAATCAAGAACATTTGGCTGTAATACATTGGGATAAATGAAAGTCTTACACATTTTCTGAACCAAACTCAATCTCACAAGTGCAAAATGAGAAAGACATAACTTGTCAGCAGTTTATCTGAAAAAAGATCTGGAAGGTTGGAGTGGACTCCAAACTCCATATGAATCAACAGCAAGCCAGGAAAGGTCATGGGATCCTGGGTAGCATTGAGAAAGGAAAAGTTTCCAAGAATGAAGAGAAGGAAGTTCCATTGGCTTCTGCCCTGCTTGGGTGACATCTAGACTGTGGACTTCATGACTGATAATCATAGTTAGGAAGGACACTGATTACCTGAAGGGTGTCTAGAGAAAGGCAACCAGGGTGAAGAAGAGCCTTGAATCTATGCCAAATAAACATTGGTTGAAGGAATTGGGGAAACATATAGAGGAAAAGACTCAAGTGGGACATAATATCTGCCTTCATGTATTTAAGGAGTTCTCCTGTTCAAAAGGGATTGCACTCATTCTACTTGGCTCCAGAAGATCAGGAGAAATAGAGGGGAAAGAAACAACGAGAAAATTTTAGGCCTGAACTCAAGAAAGACACAGTAGCAATTGCAGCTGTCCCAGAGTAGAATGGACCATTCCCTAAGATGGGGGAATCTCCCTCTTGGAGGTCTTCAAGCAGAAGCCGGGTGAGCCAGCTTGGTAGACTCTCTAATGGGGATTCTGCCTGGAGGGTGGGTTGGCACAATTGCCCCTGAGGAGCTCCCTAACACTGCAGGACCAAGACTCTAGGATGCTTGGATTCAATGCTCTGGGGGTCCAGTCATTCAATCCATTTCAAATCCATGTTCTTGTCATTTGGTGGAGCCTACCTTTCTCCATCTTTTTTTCCATGAAAATAGCATGGGGTACTTTGTGCCACATTTTCCTACAACTGAGATAAACTCTACTGTATCATTCTCCTGACCTGCCAATACAATAACTCTACCCCCCAAAAGGACATAAGCAGAGTCTGGCAGAAGATGTGCTGAATGAAGAAGGAAGCTGTCTCATAGCCATCACTGCTTCCTTTTCAAAATGCTCACAAACCCTCCATTTAATTGTATCTCCTACACTTATCCAATGTCACTGGCTTTTCATTTTCAGAACCTCATTCTTGTTTTTACCAGTACATGTGCATCTTTTCTCTGATGTAGCAGTAAAGCTGCTTTCCCTTGGTACTTTTTGAAGATCATAGATAGCAATGCCAGTGACATTTTTCTAGGGCTTTCAGAGCCCTAACATGTCATTGTTGTAGACCAAGTGACCTGAACTAAAGCTTACCTAGGCACTATAACACATCTCCTTAAAAACCTTCAACAATAAGCAATACTTGATAAGCACTTACCATATGCCAGGCCTACTGTGCTGTGGCCTGGGGATATAAAGACAGAGGGTCACCTCTTTATTGGCTAGAATTATTCTGCCCCATCTAGTTCAAAGATCATTCTCTTCAGAAGAGAACATGTAATCAAAAGAGGAGGTGAATAGCTTGGCATCCTTGCCAAGCTGATACCATCTGTTACCATCCTGTCATCTACCCAGAGCAGTGACTCCAGCCTTGTACTTTTCATAAATAGATGGATGGATGGATGGATGGATTAATGGATGGATGGATGGATGGACAGATGGATGGGTGGACAGATGGATGGAAGGACAGGTGGATGGACAGATAGACAGACAGATAGATATAGAGATAGATAGACAGGCAGACAAGACAGACAGACAGAAAGATAGACAGATAGATGGATGGATGGATGAATGGATGGATGGATGGATGGATG
>NW_027186377.1:598001-605501 GCF_028583685.1 Petaurus breviceps papuanus
GACCTGAGCACAAATCTGGCCTCAGACTCTTAACACTTACTAGCCATATGACCTCTGGCAAGTCATTTAACCCCAGTTGCCCTGCCCTCCTCCCTTCAAAAAGCAAAAAACAAACAAAAAAAAAAACAATTACACAGGGGTGCAGGTCTGGCTAATGTCACTACCAGGAGTTTCACCAAAAGGAAATGAGTTGAGTCAGGAAGATGAGAGAAGCCTACAGATTACCCATAAGACTTGGGCAGACAAGATCCACATCAGAGCCTAAACTGACCAATGAACTCCTTCCTTTCACTTCAGGAAAGAAGGGTCTTAGGACCCAAGCAAACCAAGACTGGGCTACATTAGAGAGGACCTGGTGTAACAAGAGAAATGAATGTTTGAAGGGAAAATAACCCTTTTGATGATGAAAGAATAGAATGTTTAAATATGTTTTGTCAACCTTGTGGTGAGATGGCATTTTAGAGATGGAGAGATAAAGAGACATTGGCCAGTGAGGCCAAGGAAGGTCGGGCTACAGCCCACAGACCAAAGCCTCCTTTTCCTTAGTGGGATTCTGGACCTTCTGCTGGGGGCCCCTCTGTTTCCATTATCACTCCACTGAACCTGGGCAGTGATTGATCAGGGAAGTACTTGAGCACCATCCCCAGGGACTTGGACTCAGGTACAATGGAGAAGAAAACAGGCCACATTGGACACAAACAGGGAGAGGGCTGCTGGTTCTTATCACATGTGACGCCTCGGTCTGGTCAGCACCATGGAGAGGGACCGAGAAGCTCGAATGGCCTGGCTCAGAAGGATGAGTTAATTAATCCCTCTTCATGGTTTCATTTTGTATTTTATTTCTGGGTGTTTGTTTTGGAGGCAGACACAACCAGTGCTCCACTAAAAGGAGAAAATGGGAAAATCAGAGCCTATCCTTTGGCCTAGTAGACAAATGACTATGTCCAACATGGACTGTGGCATGGAAAGTAAAGTCCTCTGTCAGCTGCCTTAGCTAGAAGGCTTGGGGAGCCACAGAGGGCTCCAGCCCAGTGTACAGGCAGGAGCGTAGGAGTTTCCAGAGGAAGAGAAGAGCCAAAATAGAGGAGAAAAGATCTATGGGCCTGCCCCCACCTTCCTCTCAGCTCCTGCTAGAAGGAAAATCAAGAAGTGAACCCATTCTCTTTCTCTTTCCAGGATCATACCCAGAAGCACATTGGAAGGATTCCTGGCTCTGGAGTCAAAAGACCTGGCTTCTAATTCCCCCCTTACTCTTGTAAACTTACTACCTGAGTGACCTTGGACTATCATCTAACTTTTCTGTTCCTCAGTTTACTTGTCTGTAAAACTAGAGGGCCTCTTAGGTCCCTTCCAAATTAAATCTATAAATTAAGTCTCTCCTCCCCTGTTAACTCACCTCCTCTGTTGCCCCCTTTCCACAGTCAACATCCAGCCTTGAAAGTAGCTCTACTTCCTAGGAGTCCCAGCCTCCTGATCCCAAAGCAGACCTGGCCCACTTAGGAACCTCAGAGGAAAGAGGCCCTAAGGACCCAAAAAGCCCAAGTGCTCCTGGGAGGCCCATCACACAGACAGAACTTAGGCAGAATCCATTCCTCCCTCAGCCCAAAACCAGACATCTAGGAGCTGTGGCTGGTGAAGGTGGTTGAAGGCAGCTCAGAAGAGAACAAATCCTCACTGATGGATCTGCTTGATAGAATCCAAGATCATGAACTGAATCCTGACTCCTACTACTTATTGGCTATATGACCTTGAGTCTCAGTTTTCCCATCCATAAAATAGTCACAATAATACTGTCACTGCTCCCCCCCCTAGATTATGCCTTGGAAAAATGCCTGGGAACTCTTAAGAGTATGACAGACAGATGAGCTGCTGCCGTTGTCTCTGGTGCCCTTGGGCTGCCCTCCACGGACCAAGATGATGGGCTCTCCTTTTGGGTCAGTTTTCCTGATCCCAGGTCATGGTTCTGCTTTGGCATCTGTAGCAAGAGAATCTAGTCTAGTAGCATTTTGAGGGGGTGAGAGCCTTGGGGTCCAGGGCCTGAGATTCCTGGGCTAACTATGCCCAAATGCTGAGGAGCCCTCAGAAAGTTGTTTCCACTCATGGAAGCTCAGTTTCCTGAAATGAAATGAGAGGATTGCCAGAGATGCTTTCTGATGTCCCATCCTTGGTTCTACCAGGCCATATTTAGGATAAAAGAGACTGGACTCCTCCACTCATAGCCCCCACCCACTGGCCAGAGGCCTAGCCCTGTCTAGCTTCTGCCCCAAACACCCCAGCAGCTCCTCGTGACCTCTTATCCAATATCATCCAAGCAATTTGGCCATATGTCCCCAGCCTTCCAGACTGATTCCCTAGCTCTCCTTCAGCCATGCAATGTCCCAGCCTGACTAGATTAATGTCCACTCCAAGCACTTCCCAATACATAACCCGTGCTTTCCTGCCTGCTGCCTTGGTCCACCCTCTCTCCAGCTCAGCTTGCAGTACCCTCTCCCCACACCCCTCCTCCTTCTCCTCCAGGAAGCTTTCCCTGAATCTGATGTTGGTCCCCACCTTTGAGCTCTGGGACCCCAGAGCATTATACTTGCATCCCTTTCCTGCACAAATCATGTGTGATTTGTTACCTTTGTCAGTACCATCTTCCACTGTCATTGTCAACACTACTGTCATCATAGGCGTTTTCTGTCATTTCCGAGTCAGTGGGGGCATTTCCCTACTAGATGATGAGGGCAAATAACCTGCTTCACTAAGCTTGCATGATGCTCCCAGGGTCCAAAGCAGAAAGCAATTAGTAATTCATTTCTAGATTTATGTAATTGAACCGAAATTTGCCTCAGGGAAGTCCACCCCTCCCTCAGATCTCACTGTGGTAGGGCCTCAGGCTGGCTGAGCAGAGCATGGCCCCATCTGGTCTCTTGACAGACAGCCTTGCTGATGGTCACCTGATGCTTGGCTGAGAACTGTAACCCTGGCAGACAGTGTTCCCCATGTGACTGATACTGTCAGAGCCCAATCAGGGTCCCAGACCTAGACAAAGCCCTGATGTCTCAGTCACTCGAGACAATGAAATCATGTCTGTACAGCCTTAGCACAGTGTCATGAACACGGTAGGTACTTAATAAAAGCCCATTTCCTTCCATTCTTCTACTATCCAGTCTTAGGGCAGGACTAGCCTTCCATAAAGGTCACAGGATTTCAGAGCCAGACAGAGGGGCCTGCAATCCATGCCTAAAATGTATCCCCTCATCAACATACCCAGCAGCCTAAACCAGACTTCCAATGAGGGGACTTCCCAAGGTCCCTGGGGATTTCTGTGACAGTCGATAAAGTTCTTTTGTTTTGTTTGTCCCTGACAACAAGCCTTGAAATGCCTCTAGATGACTCCCAGCATCTCTCTCTCTTGTTCCCACTTCTGCCTTCTGGGCACAAGCAGAGCAAGTCTAATTTATCTTCTATATAATATCCCTTCAAATGCTAGGAGATGGTTCTCATGCCTCCCCTGAGGCTCCTCTTCTCCAGACTAAAAGTTTCCAATTCCTTAGATGATTCCTTAAGTAGCATGATCATTAGGGGCTTCTTAATCCTGGCTGCCCCACTCTGAAGATTCTGCAGCCCAAAAATAGCCTTCCTAAAATGAGGGACCCACACTGAATGCAATCCTCCAGATGTGGTCTTAGAAGGGCAGACAGGAGCAGGAAAGTCCATTATCACTTCCCAGCTCTCCTTTAGGGCAGCCCAAGATTTCACTCTTGGTTTTAATAACAAGCTGACTGCTCCCCATATTGATATTGCAGGCCACAAACCACTCCCCCCTCATCATTTTTTTTCCTATGTGGGCTGTTCTTCATGACTCTCTTATTATGTGTTTGTTAAGTTGATTTTTTAAACAAAGGGTATCCCAATTAAATGGGATGCCCAGAGTGACAATACCCACTTTGACCTTGTGGATTATGTGTTTAATAAACAGGCTAGATAATTGACTATCATCAAATTTTTACCCAGTGCCCAACCGGGTGGTAGGTACCATGGTGGGAGGGACAAGAGAAAGAGAAGACACAGTCATTCCTTACAAGGAGCTCAAAGTATGGCCTAGGAGATGAGACTCACATAGGAAAGAACAGTCATGAACTCAAGCCAGGAGTCAAAGCAATCTGTATTCCCTTTCTCATTAACATTATGTTCAGAATTCTTCAATCATCTTTTAACAATTTATTTTATTGTTAATTTATGGAATAAAACAAGCATTTCCATAACATAGTAGAATGGGAAAGGTGACTGCCCGTGAAACTGCAAATCTGCTATGTACCTTTTACTATTCCTTTCAAATATACAACAAAACTCCCATGTGAATTTCTTTTTTCTCCCCCCCACCCAGAGATGGCCAGAGTTAGACACAGATAGACAGACAGACAGAGAGATGGAGAGATATAAAATTATTCTCTACGGACTTCCATTGGTCAGTTCTTTCTCTGGATGCTGAGTGTCTTTCTTCATATGTCCTTTATAGGGAATTTGAGTTTAAACCTGGATAAGAAATCTCTAGCTGGTCTTCTATCAGCTGAGCTAAATAAGGGCCCCAGAACCTTTGTGGATTGAGTCCTTAGGCATTTTATTGCTTGCTGTTTTCTGTTTTCTGGCAAGCACAAGGCACCAGGGAGCAGAAATGGCCACTGACCTAGCTCCAGTCGATTGGGTGTGGGCTTCTAGACTGCTCTGGCCACAGTTCTGGGGAGCATTTGACTATTATCGATGACCCCTAAAAAGCCTTCCACCCATCAGTGCTTTGTTCTCTGTGCTATTTCAAATATTTGCAAACAAACAGTAATATTCAGGGAACGAATGACTAAAGCCCCCCTCCTTCCAAGCCCCCTTTCAGATCCCGCTGTGATTTGGTACAAAGGTTATTGGCATAGGATGTGGAGCAGGGCCTGAAGCTTGATTGCTGGATGAAATCAATTCTGTCCGCCCTCTTTTCCAGCTTTGTTTTCTTAATCCACAGAGAAGAGGGAATCGGGACACATCAGACAGTCCTTTTCTTGCTAACAGGGACATGAAGCGAGTGAACAAGTCCAGGGCAACAATCAGAAGCAAAACCAAAGAATTGGTCTCAAAAAAACTGCTGAAGCTCCAGACAAAAAGGAAACAGTGCGGCTGGATTCAGGGGGGGATGTTTGTCTCTCTGGATGTGTCTATGCGCATGCATGTGTGCTACATACACGTGTCTGGATGTGTGTGTGGGGTGTGTGTGTGTCTGGGGGTGGGCATGTGGGGGTGTGCGTGTGTGTCTGTGTGTGTGTGTGTGTCTGGGGGTGGGCATGTGGGGGTGTGCTTGTGTGTCTGTGTCTGTGGGTGGGCATGTGGAGGTGTGCGTGTGTGTCTGTGTGTGTGTCTGTGTCTGTGGGTGGGCATGTGGAGGTGTGCGTGTGTGTCTGTGTGTCTGTGTGTGTGTCTGTGTGTGTGTGTCTAGGGGTAGGCATGTGGGGGTGTGCGTGTGTGTCTGTGTGTGTGTCTGTGTCTGGGGGTGGGCATGTGGGGGTGTACATGTGTATCTGTGTGTGTGTCTGTCTGTGGGCATGTGAGGGTGTCAGTGTCTGGGGGTGGGCATGTGGGGGTGTTTGAAGTGTTTGAACCTGTTTGAGGTACATAAAACTTGGCCACTGCCCACGTGTCAAGTATCCATTCAGATCTTTAGTAAAATAAAGGTAAGTCACTACTTTCAAGCATATTTGCTTTGTTTTTGATTCTATTATATTTCACTATCATTTGTCAAGCCATACCCACTCTGCTTCCCATTCAAACATGTTTCTGACTTGGGAATGAGGCAAGAGGATTGCTCACTTTTTAAAAAAGAAAAATTAGTTTTTAATAAGCAGAATGACTTTTCTTGCCAAGAAAGTCAGATATATCAAGGAAATCGGCCCCTCCCTCCAAGAGGCCCACACACAAACCTAGTTCCATAATCTCTTTTTAATTGTGAAATGGTGGTGACTCCCCTCAACTTCACTTGGATAAGCGCTGTCCAGCACCAGCCCCTCCCCTGACAGTCCTCACCCCATTAAATGAGTGAAAGGTACCATCAAAGACAACCAATCCCTCCTTTCTAGGGTACTTCAAAGTTTGCTGAGCACTTTCTTTGCCCTAGTGATATTGGGTAGCTCTGTTCAAAGGGGAGGAAATTCAAGTTTCAGATGGGAGGAGTTATGGTGTCAGTAAACATGAAGAGTCAGGATCCAAGCCAGACTTGAAGCTTGTGGAAAGGGACAAGGTTCTTTCTGCTTCATCACCTCCTTCTTCCCCAAAGGGAATCAATAGAATTTGGATCTCTAGGCATAATTCAAATAAGTCAAGACCAGGACTAAAACCCTGCCTAAGGTGCTCCAAATAAGAAACAGCATGGTATAGTGGACAAGGCACTTAAACTCTCTGCACCTCACTTTTCTCATCTGTAAAATGTGATGGTTGGATAAGATGGCCTCTTTGGACCCTGCCAGAGCTAAATCTACAGACTGAGCTTTTGGGAGTGTGAGGAGACTTGCACCCTAGAAGTACTGACATAGTCCAGCCTCTGGAATCAAGCATCAGGCCACTCCTGGTGTAAGTCAGCAAACTGCAGCTCAGATGGAGGCTAGGAGAGGGGACAGGGAGCTGGCCTTGGAATCAAGGATTTGGTCTTAAGTCCTGGTTAGATACTTGCCAGCTGGCAGTGTGACACTGGGGAAATCTCTTTGAGGGGACTCAATTCGTCATCTGTGAAGTGGAAAGGTGCTTACTCCACCTAGCTCTTGGGGCTCCCATAAGGAAAGTCCATTGGCAACATTAAAGTATTATGATCCCTGGAGAGAATGAACTCTGACCTGGAAAGGCCCAAAACCCCAAAATGACTCATGAGAATAATCCCTAAGATTTATAATAATGCTACACCTCTACCATTTATATAATATTTTAAGGCTAGCAGAATGCTTTACAAATATTATCTCAGAAAGTCTGGCAGTAGGAGACAATGAAAGAGTACTGAATTGGTCAAGTCATCTGGCTCAGAGATATACCCAGCATCCCCAGGTTCTAGAAGGATTTAAAGATATGTGGGGCCTGAGCTCCACTGTCAGGAGTTGTGAAGGACTAAGGACACTCCGTAGAGACACCACACAACTAACGTCAAATCTCAAAAATGTTTAAAGCAGTTAATGTGAGTACAGTATTGGTCTTAACTGATATTTCTGTAACTGAAAAATAGTCCATACTAGAGTCAAAAAGTGCCCTAACAAAAACCCACAGAGGGTATACTATCCCAGGTAATCTGGGAAAGATTAAGCCTTCTCTCCAAAAAGGGAAATGAAGTTTGTGGGTCGTCCTTAGGGCACAATATGAACAAGCAAAACGAAATCCTTTGGGATAAAGTTGTTTGGATGCAAAGACAATATAGAGACATGCCATTGTGTTCAATGGGCCTCAGAGTGGTTGACCTCAAGATGGTGCCTAAAAAACAGCTAAGACCCAAGAATG
>NW_027186377.1:606698-609341 GCF_028583685.1 Petaurus breviceps papuanus
GTGGTGGTGATAGTGATAATGTTGGTGGTGGTAGTGATGGTGGTGATGGTGGTGATGGTGGAGGTGGTGGAGGTGGTGGTGATGATGGTGATGGTGATGGTGACGGTGGTGGAGGTGGTGGTGGTGGTGATGATGATGGTGATGGTGATGGCGGTGGTTGTGGTAGTGGTGGTGGTACCAGCTGAGAGAGGAGAAAAAGAGAAGACTTCTGGGATGTTTAGTGGTGGTTTTAGTAGAAGAAATTCCACAGCATGAGAGAACCTGGAAGGAAGAGCTGAGTCAATCAATCAAGCAGTAAACATTTGTTAAGCCTTTTATTATTATTAAGCATATTATTATTAAGTATCTACTATTCACTAAGCATTATGCTAACCACTGGGTATATAAAAAATAAGCACAAAAAACAGTTTCTGCCCTCAAGGAGCTTACAATCTAATGGGAGAGATGACATGTCAACAAATATATGCAAAGCAAGCTATCTACAGAATAATTTCTGTTCTGTCCATTTTTCAGTCATGTCTGATTCTTCCTGACTCTTTTTGGGGTTTTCTTGGTAGAAACACTGGAGTGGTTTGCCATTTCCTTTTCCAGCTCAATTTAGAGATGAGGAACTGAGGCAAACAGGATGAAGTGACTTGTCCAGGGTCACACAGTTAGTAAATGTCTGAGCCCAGACATGACCTCAGAAAGAGGAGTCTCCCTGACTCTAGGTTTAGCATTCTGTCCCCTACAACACCTAGCTGCCCCATGGGATAATTAGGAAATCATTAAAGGATGGAAAGTCCTGGAATTAAGAGAGGATGGGAATACTTCCTATAGAAGGTGGGGCTTGAGTTGGGACTCTCAGCAGTGAGAGATGAGGAGGGAGATCATTCCACTGATGGGGGAGAGCCAGAAAAAGTTCCTGGGGTCCAGAGATGGAGGGGTCTTGTTCCTGGAAAGGCCAGGAGACTGAAGAGTTCTTGTCAGAGAGTAAGATATGAGAAGACTGAAAAGGTAGGAGGCGGCCAGGTTAGGAAGGATTTTGAATGCCAAGCAGAGCATTTTGTATTGCTCTTCCTGTACCTGCAAAGGGTGTTCTGATTGGTAATGAAGTCTGGGATCCCGCAGGTGACCAGTCCATCAAACTAAAGCATTGGACCAGGTGCTAGACATACAAATGCTGTGCACTTTTTTTTATGGAAGACTTGGACACAGGCCTAGACTGTTCACTAATGGCAACAGTGAGCAGAGAGGAATAACTCACAACCTTGATGACAGAGCCAGGATCCTAAAGGACCTTGACAGGTTGGAACATTGTCATGAGAATAATAAGCTGGAATAAAATAGGAATTAATGTAAGGTCCTGTAACTGGTCTGAAATAACTATCCAGGAGTGGTCCAGGAGCAGTGTGGCTGGACAGAGACTGAGAATCTGAGTGGACTGAATAAGGGAGAAAGCCCCTCCCCTCTGCCCTGGCCAGGCTGGCCCTGCAGGACTGCAGGGAGCTCTGAGGAGAGTGGTCATTTACAATGACATTGATGAGGTGGATGGGCAGGATGGGGAGAAGAAGAGTGGGGGGTGGGGATAAGCACTTACATAGCACCTACTATGTGCCAGATGTTGTGCTAAGCACTTTCCAAGGATTATCTCACTTGACAATCACAGCAACCCTGAGAGATAAGTGCTATTGTTATACTTATTTTACAGTTGGGGAAACTGAGGAAAACAGAAGTTAAGTGACTTGCCCAGGGTCATGCAGCTAACAAGAGTCTGAAGCTGGATTTGAACTCAAGTCTTGTGGAGCTGGTGGCATGCCAGCACTGGCCGATGGGTCTGAATCTGCCAAGCCTGTATAAGAGACTTTGAAAATCAAAGAACTAAAGCAAAATGTTGGATAACATCCTTGTCCAGCAGAATCAATTCCTGAGGCCCTAAAGCCTTGGCTTGAATGTGGAAATGGGCAGAGCAGGTGCAGCCACAAAGGAAAAATTCTTATTTCAAAGATGGCAACAAAAAGAACCTCACATCTGGCTTAGGTTGTAGATCCTGCAGAGACTGTCTGACTGATTCACAACTGGAGCCATCAAATCTAGGGGATCAATCTCAGGCCCAAGAAGTTCAATGACTTATCCAGGTAGTGTCAGATGCACAATTGAACCCAGGTCCTCTGCCTAGAGGAATTATCTTAAAGACAGAGAGACAGAGCCCATACTGTCCCACAATCCCAACACTACCTTTCAAGCAGTTCCCAATTACTCAAATGATTGTCACCAAAATCTAGCCTGGGGTCTAGCCATGCTGTCTTCCTCTGGAGGACACTCCCCATCCATTTCTGCCTCCCTTGAGTCTCCATGGATCCCAGTCTTCCAAATGAATTCTCAATACCTTACTTTTTAAAAATTTAAATAATATTTCATTTTCCCCAATTACATGTAAAAACAATTTTTAACATTTTTTTGTTTCAGTTTTAAATTCTATACCTACCTACATCTCCCTCCCCCCTCCCTAAGATGGTAAGAAATCTAATATAGTCTATATATGTGTAATCATGCAAAACATTTCCATATCAGTCATTTTCTTTACAAAAATAAGAATGAAAGAAAGAAGGAAGGAAAGGAAGGAAGGAAGGAAGGAAGGAAGGAAGGAAGGAAGGAAGGAAG
>NW_027186377.1:609351-611776 GCF_028583685.1 Petaurus breviceps papuanus
AAGGAAGGAAGGAAGGAAGGAAGGAAGGAAGGAAGGAAGGAAGGAAGGAAGGAAGGAAGGAAGGAAGGGGAAAATAGTATGCTTTAGTCTATATTCAGACATTAATTCTTTCTCTGAAGGCATATAGCATTTTTATCATAAGTCCTTTAGAATTGTCTTGGATCATCATGTTGTTGAGAATGACTAAGTCATTCACAGTTGTTGTCCAGTATTGCTGTTCTTGTGTTCCGTATTCTCTTGGTTTTGCTCACTTCACTTTGCATCAGTTCATGTAAGACATTGCAGCTTTTTTCTGAAATCCCCCTGTTCATCATTTTTTATAGCACAATAGTATTCCATTACATTCGTATGCTACAGATTGTTTAACCATTCCCCAGTTGATGGGCACCCTCTCATTTTCCAATTCTTAGCCACCACAAAAATTACTGCTCTAAATATTTTTGTACAAATACATCGTTTTCCTTTTAAAAAAATATCTTTGGGGGAGTAGAAACAGGATCTCCACATGGCTCCGGCTCCCACCTCCTCCAATTCATGTAAAAGGTGACTCTGAACAAACATTGGAACTACAGAACCCACAAAATGACACAGAGAAGCTAACTTCTCAATGAGGACAGCCCATCAGGCTGGCAGGAAGTGGCCAGCTCAGTGCTCTGGGAGCCCAGCCCAACCCAGTACAAGTGGGAGGTTTTGGCCTCAGGGTGGCCTGACCAGCTGCTGGCTGGAGGGATTTCAGATCATCAGCAGCTGTGGTGGTTTCCAGAATTATCAACCCATAGATGCTAAGGACAAAGTGAGAAGTCAGTGCAGTGTGGACTTGGGGATCTGGTAGTTTGGGAGTGAAGTTCAGCCTTTATCCCCTAAAGGGAAAAGCCACTGAGGCGCTGTGGCTGGGAAGCCACCCCCACATGGCAGCTTCAGCTCCTGGCCTGCAGAATGTAGGGGGACCAAGCAACCAGTCTGAGGGGTAATTGCACTTGCTTTTACCTGCTTGGATCTGGATTGCTGTCTAGGGTGGAGGTCCTGGAGTGCGTGAACAGCTTGCCAGAGCATGTTGAGGCTTCAGAGAAGGCACCCAACTAACAGCTCCAGCAGCTGAGAAAACCTCAGAGATTTGGGAAAAAAACTCCCCTGTCTGGTATCAGAGTCCTGCTGTGACAAAAAGCTAAAAAGTCAAGTAATTTACTGTCAACATGAGCAAACAAGGGAAGCAAAGCAAACAGAGCAACCCAACTTTACACTCATATTTTGGGGACAAAAAGGATCAAAGCATGGAACAGGAAGAAGAAAATGTAGTCAGAACTCCTGCACCTAATGATTGCAAGAAAAATACGAGCTGGTTACAGGCCATAGAACACGTTAAGAAGGATTTTGAAAACCAAATAAGAGAAATGGAGGAAAAATTGGGAAGAGAAATGAGAATGATGCAAGAAAATTATGAAATGAGAGTCAACAACCTGACTGAGGAAAATAACACCTTAAAAAATAGACTAACTCAAATGGCAAAAAAAGGCAATGAGGAGAAGAATGTCTAAAAAGCCAAATTTGCCAGATGGAAAAATAATCTCAAAAGCTCATTGAAGAGAATCATTCCTTCAGAATTAGATTGGAGCAAATGGAAGCTAGTGACTTTATGAGAAATCAAGATACTATTAAACAGATCCAAACAAATGAAAAAATAGAAGACAATGTGAAATATCTCATTGGGAAAACCACTGACCTGGAAAATAGATCCAGAAGAGATAATTTTAAAATTATTGGACTACCTGGAAGCCATGATCAAAAAAAGAATCTAGAAATCATCCTTCAAGAAATTCTCCAGGAAAATTTCCCTGATGTATTTGAAAAGAGTGCAAAATAGAGGTTGAAAGAATCCACCAACCACCTCCTGAAAAAGATCCAAAAAATAAAACTCCTAGGAATATTATAGCCAGGTCCCAGAATTCCCAGATTAAGGAGAGAATATTACAAGCAGCCAGGAAGAAACAATTTAAATATTGTGGAAACAGAACCAAGATAACACAGGATCTGGCAGCTTCTACACTGAGGGATCAAAAGACTTGGTATTTTGGAGGTCAAAGGAGCTGGGTTTAAAAGCATAATCACCTACCGAGCAAAACTTAGTGTCATATTTCAGGGGAAAATATGGTCATTCAATGGAATAGAGGACTTTCAAGCATTCTTGATGAAAAAAACCACAGTTGAATAGAAAATTTGACATTCAGATACAGGAAGCAAGAGAAGCATGAGAAGGTAAACAGGGAAAAGAAATCATAAGGAACTTATCAAAGTTGAACTATTTACATGCCTACATGGAAAAACGATCATTGTAACTTATGAAACTTTTCTCAGTAAGAGAATAGTTGAAGGGAATAGAATTGTATATATACATATATATATATATATATATATATATATATATACA
>NW_027186377.1:611876-687028 GCF_028583685.1 Petaurus breviceps papuanus
TATCTCAGATAGAAAAGGCAAGGAAAAAATGGTTAAAATGAAGGGGAAGAACAGGAAGTCAAAAGGGAATGGGTCAACCTTATTCTTACTGAATTTGTATTAGGGAGAGAATTACATACACACTAAATTGGGTATCTCACCATACAGGAGAGTAGGGGCGAAGGGAATGAGAGGAGGGATGATGGAAGGGAATGCAGGCTGGGGGGAGGGAAATTGGAAGCACCCACTTTTGAAAAGGGATGGGATCAAAGTAGAAAATATAACTAGTGGGAGGTGGGATAGGAGGGAGGGAAATATAGTCAGTCTTTCACAATATATCCACTATGGAAATGTTTTGCATAGTTACACATGTACAACCTATACTGAATTGCTTATCTTCCCAGTAAAGGTGGGTGACAAGGGAGTAAGGGAATGAATCTGGAATTCAAAGCTTTAAAATCAAATGTTTAAAATATATATATATATATATACATACTGTTATTAATATTATTTTACATGTAACTGGGAAATAAGATATCCAGGCACTGGGGCATAGAGATCCACCGTGCCCTACTGGAACATCAGAGAGGGCATGGGGGAAGATATAGGAGAGAGCAGATTGGAGGAGGGGATATCCTGTGGGACTGCTATTTTGGGGTGGTGGATAGGGGAAAAACAGGGAGAAAATTTGTAACTCAAAATGTTGCAGAAATGAATGATGTAAATCAGAAGTTAATAAAGCATTTGATAAAGAAAAAAAATCTCTTTGGGATAAAGACCTAGTAGCGGTATTTCACTACATTATTTTTTCCAGGTTTACACTGCAATGCCTGGCAGGCTGACTGACCCAGAACCGAATTCATCAATCAGCTGAGGCAGTATGGGCATTCTGCCTGCATCCACATAGCACAGCCGAGGAGACAGAAGACCCCTGTACTCACTGGATTCATCTTCAGTCACCTCCACCCTGTCTCTGTCTTAGCATGTTATCCCTCTCCCAACACTTGAATGGCTTTGTATTGTTCTGTTACAGACTTTATATTCACCCATATTCAGTCTCATCTTATTAAATTCAGACACGAGTCCAAGCTTGCCTTAATCCTCTTGGATTCTGACTCTGCCCTTGAGTTTGCTAGATAAACTCTCACCCGGGAGTCTTCCAAATCCATCTGCACCATGATTGAGGTGCTAGTTTGCAGAAGCAGGGGGCCAAGAAGAAAGTGCTGCAGCACTCACAGGAGCTAGACAGCTAATGACTACCTATGCTGCCATTTCCCTAGCCAATCCTCCCATTTTCTAGTCCACAACTCTTCATCTCGCCCTCAAGATGAACATAGCAAGGATTACCGAGTCCATTGTTCCCTCCACCATCTCTGTGGGTGATCAACAAGTGTCTGTTCTTGTCATCCACAGGACATAAAGAAGAGATGATGGGAAGACTGATGGCAGAAAAGTCCATTCCCACACCCATGGCCTTGTGATTAGAAAGCAAGGAACCTGTCAACATGTGGCCTATGGTTTGAGATGCCCCCTCTCAAGGAAAGGCCCATGAAGCTCTGCCCTTGGGTTCTGACTTTTTGGTCCTCTCTCTATATATCCTTACAGAACCCCCTCCTAAACTCACCAAACTTCTGGAATCCTCAGGCACCCGGGCCCAGACACTCCACTGACTGCACATGCCAAGGAATGTGTGCCAGCTGAAATTATCTTAGCACTTTTCATTGAGGAAGGAGCTTTCTCTAATATCTTCCCTAAATTGTCACCTAGTGTTTCTGCATCTCAGTAAATATAACATACATGCCATGGCCATTGTCAGAGCCTTGGAAATAGTCTGCCCTACTTAGAGGAAAAAACAAGGAGGGATTAAAGCTCATTAAAATCTCTGCCTCTGATCCTGCTCGGCTTTCAGAGCCGTGTCTTTGCATGCTGGTCATTAAGGAGAGTCAGCTCCCTCTCTGCTGCCTGTCCTAGGCTTCCCCCTTTCTCCCACCTCTGTGGTCTCCCCTGTCCGACTTTTACCCCAGACACACAAAGGCAGAGATGAAGGGTGGGAGGGCAAGAGCAGAAATGGAAATTGGGGGTGAAGAAGGTTCTAAGGTCTCAGAGGTTCCCTTCATCATGGAGCAGCCCTTGAATATGGTTCACACGGGCAGGCACAGGCAGGGGCCTTTAATAGATGTTTGCTCCCTTTCCCTCCCCCCTTCCTAGCTGCCTCCTCATTAAGACTATTTATTTGAATAACTCTCATTGCTAACCTTGAGAGACCATGACAAACAGCATTTTCCCCTTCTCTGAGGTCTCTGGCCTCCCACTTAAAAGGTCTGAGCATCTCAGCACAGACAAGGGTTTTGTTTAGGCTTTGTTTCATTTTGTTTCGTTTTTCCTTTTCAGGCCTAAGCATCACTCTTCTCCATTTGTGTTTTGTGTTAGACGAAAGGCACATCCAGTGACGCCAAAGGTCATTTCACTCTTGTGATCATTGAGTTGCTGGGGTTCTCCTACATGGACAACTTTGCCCAGAGAGACTTTGGAAATAGCGTCTACTGAGCTTAAGATGCTGGGCCCCTCTGTCCACTTCCTTGCAGGAACCTCGGGTACCAGCCTGAGCGGTTCCTAGCTCCCTCCCCAACCACTTCCCCAGAGTACAAGTCCACCTCCAATCCACAAAGGGAAAAGCCCCTAGGGGTGTCCGGCTCCTGGGGACTCACCTTTCAAATGCCAGGAGATGCCCTCCCCTCCTTATCTCTCCATAGCCTGTACACCCCCTCTCCTCTCTGCTCCGCAGGGAGGTTGGGGCTGCTCTGGGCCCCTCCCAGGCAGCAGCTGCCTCCTTAGGCTCCCTCTCGTCCCTCCTCATCTGCAGCCCTTGTTCTCCATTCTCCAGTGAAGGGCACTGGGGCAGCCCCACCAGAACAAGGCAAGAGAAGGCACCATTCAGAGTTCCGACAAGCTTGTTGTTTACCCCATTTCAATGCAATCCAACAAACATATATTAAACACCTACTGTGTGCCGAGCTTTGTGCTCAGAACTGCAAGGGATACAGGAAAGAAAGTGCAGCAGGGTCTGTCCTCAGAGGGCTTACATTCTCTAGGGGGGGAAGCGCAGACAAGCAGCAGGTGGGAGGGTGGGAAGGGGCAGAGGGACTCCAGACCTCCCTGATGCCACCGTGGGAGTATGGCTGTCTTTCAGCCCACTCCTCCTTCAGTGTCCCCAAAATCATGATGGCCAGCAGGTGAAGCGGACATAAGATGGCCTGGGCCTTTTCCTCATCTCCTGTCTGGGGAGCAACTAGCCTGGAAAGGGTCCTCGTCTTTCCTCTGGCGCATTGTACTCTTACTGACATGCAGCTCGAGCCCTCAGCCAGTCAGTGCCAGCGGAATGAACCCGGCCTCATAAAACCTCAGTGCTTCCTGTCTGCCTCTCTTCCGGGGCAGAACCCCTCCACCCCCAACTCACTGCTAGCATCGGAGCCGGCAGAACGGGCACAGGTTGGAATGGCGATCCAGATGTGAAGCTGCTGTCACAGGCACACTAAGCAAACACTTAAAATGTTATTGTTTTCAGAGACCACAGCCTGCTGGCAGAAGGCACCAGGAGGGAAGGGGGGAGTGGCAGGCTTTCCTTCCACCTTCCACAGCCCCACTGGAAAAGGGGGAAAGTAAGGGAGTGATTAGGGAGGATATTGGGAGTGTGGGGGCTGTCACCAACAATGGCAACCCTGCATCTGGGGGGGGTGCCAGGCTCAGGGATGTCTGTGTGTGGCTTCCTGGGACCAGCCCCAGGTTCTGGGGAGCCAGAGGGCCCTCAGATCAATCCACACAGACCACTGCTGACTGGGGGGGCGCAGATTCTGCCACCACCCACCAAGGTTACAGTCTCCAGTTTCTGGCATTTTTGTGCATCTGGTCACTTGACTAGACCTGGTTTCTCTTGCCTACAAGCCTCTGGTCCAAAGATGAGGGAGCACAAGTGCAAGGCTCAGAGTCAAGGTCAAGGTCAGTAGCAGCCTGTGCAGTCTGCTGATAGGGCAAGGGTGAAAACTTTGTTCCCCCCTCTTAGCTTTGCTCTGTGTTCTACACACACACACACACACACACACACACACACAAACACACACACACACCACTCACTCATATACCCTCACACACACACATACACACACCCTCACATACACATACCACATACACACACACCATCACATACACACATGCCCATTCACCTATACACATATCATACACACATACACATACCACATGCATATACACATCACACACATACACTCTCACATGCACACACATATACACATCACACACACCCTCACATAGACACACATACCCACACACATTTACACATATCACACACACATTCTCACATACCACATGCATATACACATCACACACATACACTCTCACATGCACACACATATACACATCACACACACCCTCACATAGACACACATACCCACACACATTTACACATATCACACACACATTCTCACATACCACATGCATATACATATCACACACTTTCACATATACACACATTTCCATGCACATATACACATATCACACACACACTCACATATACACATCACACTCATACACTCTCACATACACATATCACACACACATTCTCACATACCCCTCACACACACATACATCACACCACATACACACTCACCCTTCATATCCTGAACCTGTTCACAGAAGGGCTGAATTGGGCGGCATATTGCAATTTCTACAAGTGATGAAAATATTCCCAGCACATTCACTTAATCACAACAAGGCCAATTAAACTCCCGACTCCCCATTCCACCTCATTAGCTTTCTGTGCCTAGAATACAGCAGATGCTGTTGCTGAGGCCACGAGGTGTGGCCCCAGCTCTCAGGCTGGCCTAAGCCACCCCTCCCCAAAGTTGGGGGGGATGTAATTGTGGTAGTCTACCATTGCAGGAGGAGTTTTGGGAGAAGCCCATTTTCCCACTCAGCAGCTAGTTACCCCAAGAGAGAAGGAGAAAGGAGACAGGAAGACCAAAGGAGAGATGATGGTAAAAATGCAGAAATGGGGAAGACAGAGACAGAGAGAGAGACAGAGAGAGAGACAGAAAGGGAGAACGGCAGAGAGAGAATGGCAGAGAGAGAAGTGCTAAGAAAGGACACAGAGAGGGAGAGAAAGAACAAAGGGAGAGCTGTACCATGCCCAGGGGAGGGGAGGTGACCCCAGGAGCCCTCTTGAACCTCGGCAGCTGCCTAAAGAGGGACCACTGGAGCTCCCAGGCCTGGCTGGCTGCAGGAGCGAGGCCTTCCAGTAGCAATCAGTAAATAAGCCAGTCAAAGAGGATTTGGGAATCACTTAGCACGACCCCAACCCCAGACTGTGCTAAGAGCTGGGAATAAAAGGCAAAGCGAGGGCCCTGCCTTGACAGAGAGATGATGGATGGGGAATGAGCCCTAGAGGCCTGGACAGAAGAGAGGGAAGGCTATCTCAAAGGGGGAGGCACAGCGGAGGGGAGCAGGCACCGGCTCCTGCAGAGTGGGATAGAAGGAAACCAGGGCAGGGAGGAGGTGGAGGTGAGAAGGGAGCCAGTCACTGGTGAGTGCCAGGCACGGAGATGCTCCTTGTCAGGAGATGGAGACCGCCTGTGAGGAGCAGGGAGAAGGCCGGCATGCAGTGAAGGAAGGAAATGGGCCGTTAACACTGACTATGCCAGGCCCCGTGCCAAGCCTCTGCACAAGTCTTGTCTTATTTAATCTTCACAATAACCGTGGTTGGCTGCTAGTTATTAACAATAATAGGTGCTATTGTTATGCCCATTTTACAGCTGAAGAAACTGAGGCAGATAGAAGCCAAGAGACTTGCCCAGGGTCACACAGCTTGGGAATGGGGATAGCATTCAGGTCTTCCTGACTCCCCTTACAGCCCTGCCAGGCTGTTTTGGGACTCCTGGGGGAGCAGGGAGTTTGAATGCCTTTTGCAGGGGCCATAAAAATGATGCTGTAAGTACTGGGGGGGGGGGGGCGCAAGGCCGAGGAGCAGCCTTTCCCACTGAATTATCTCCATGTAAGAAGACTCAGAAAAAGGCAATGGAGGGGCAGGAACTGGGAACCAGGAACTGTGGGCTCTAGACTGCCTCAGAGTCTACTCAGTGCATAGAGTCTGGAATTTCAAGTCCTGCCTTCTAGCTGTGTGACCCTGAACAAGTCACTTCATCTCTCTAGGCCTCAGTGTCTTCATCTGTAAAATGGGTGAAGCCAATGGCCTCTCTTCCAGCTCTGGATCTCCTCCCCTTCAGTAGGCACCTCAGGAAGGAGAGAGGCTGGCTTGACCAGCCTCCGCTTCCTTCCCGTCTGACATTCTGGGCTCCATGCACTGGACAGCACCAAGGCCCGGCCATGTGGGCCTGAAAGGGCATCCTGCAGGATGGATGGACCCTCCCGGCACAGGAGACTGCTGCCTGGTTTGCAGGAAAAAAAAGATAAACCCAATGACAAACTCTTCAGAGAAGAAAGCAGAGAGAGCTGTAAGTCTGATCCTCCTTATGCATCATTAATTAATCCCATCAACTTTTCTAATCAAAGTGTCCACATTAATCTGCCGTTCTGTGTTTACGCTTCTCCATAAATGTCATATTTGGGGATCCATCATTTGCAGAAGGAAAGGGAAGCCAGGCAGAACAGTAGCTTGTTGGGGGCTGAGCAGCATGAGGAGGGCCAGCTGCCTCCAGGACTAGAGCGCCTCTCCCATGATCGACGCTCTCAGCACTAGAGCACCACGTCCCATGTCTGGGGCCATCTGTCCTTCCTTCACCTGGTGCTCTCCTTCCTGGGTGACCCCCAGGGAGCCTTGTTCTGAGGCTGAGGTGCGACCAGCTCTGGATTGACTCTCACTGATCGGGCTAATTTGGACCTAACGATCAGCACCAAGAGAACCCAGGTGCTGCCTCAGCCAGCCCCACACCAGCCCAGCCAAACCAGCGGTCACAGCACATGGAGAAGCGGTGAAGGCTGCTGAGAAGGTCCCTTACCGTGGCAGCGGTGTGGGAGAGAAGAGGTATTAGACTGACTACCAGACTAAAGGGCCACAGAGCCGGGGTGCTGACCTCAGTGTCGAGTCCCTGTGAAACCTGGACAGTCTGCCAGAGCCAGGCCAGGAGACTGAATCGCCTCCACCTGAATTGTCTGAGGGAGATTGTGAAGGTCCCCTGGCAGGATAGGGGAGCAGACACTGAGGTGCTTCCTGGAACGAAGCTGCCAAGCCTTCAGACTCTGCTGCAGAGAGCGCAGCTCTGAAGGGCCGGGCTTGCCAAAAAGACTGTTTTATGGAGAACTCACACAGGGCGAGCCTTCACTCGGTGGTCAGGGGTGATAGAAGGACACTCTCGAGGTCTCTCTGAGGAACTTTGTGACATGAAGACTGTGTGACATGGGAGACACTGGCACAGGACGGCCCGGCGGTGTGCCCACATCAGAGATGGTGCTGTGCTCTGTGAGCAGAATGGAGACAGCTCAGAGCAAGCCCAGTATGTACAGATTGGGAGCCATCTGACTCCAAAGGTTCCCCCGGTCTTGTGCCCAAGCCAGGGCAGAGCCTTCAGAGCCCACGTCGGTCTGATCCGTCACAGCTGGACATGCTGGACCTTGACCCCAGCAGAGTGATGGCCTTGAGTCCTCTGGGAGCAGGAAAGACACCAACCAACAAGTGAGTCCCACTACAATCCCGTCTTGCCTGGAAGCCTTTCCCAGCCCTGCCTCCCCTCCCAGCTTGGGAGCTCCTGGAAGGCAGCCACTGCCTTCAAGCTTAACACGGCTGGCCGGGCACACAGTAGGCGCTGCATTAATGCTTAGTGGTTGATTGCCTGGCACTGTGCCAAGCACCTCACAAACACTGTCTCATTTGAGCCTCACAACAAGCCTGGGAAGCAGGTGCTGTTATTATCCCCATTTTACAGATGACCATGCCAAGGCAGACAGAGGTGAAGTGACTTGCCCAGGGTCACCTAGCCAGTAACTGCATGAAGTCAAGTTTGAGCCCATCCTCTTGGATCCCGATCTAACCCTCTATCCTCTCCATCACCTACCCTTGGTCCTGGAAGGCAGGGAAGGAAGCCATGAGAGGCAGATTTCAACTTAACATCAGCAAACGTGTCTTTCCAAAGAGAACTGTCCGAAAGTAAGGATAGGTTGCCTCAAAAAGTAGTGAGCTCCCCATCACTGGAGGGTCTCAAACTAGGGGATGCAGTAGATAGAGTGCCATGCCTGGATTCCCGAAGGCTTGAGTTCAAATCCAGCCTCAGACACTTACTAGTTGTATGAGCCAGGGCAAGCAACTTAACCTCTTTCTTCCTCAGTACCCCAGTGTTGTTAAGAGGATCAAATAAGACACTGGTTCAGTCCTTAGGACGCTGCCTGGTGCATCGTTGGTGTTTAATAGACGCTAATCATTGTGGTTTTTACAGAACTACTTCTTAGGTCCCTTATCCAGGAGATCCTTGGTCAAGGGGAAGCAGCGCTCAGCAGATTCCAAAGTCCCCCAACTCGAGGAAGATTCCAGCATCCAAAGCTGGGGAACTCCTCCCAGGCTCAGCTTCTAGGGCTCTTTATCTCATTTACAGCTCCACAGGGAAGATGTTTAATACAGGAGCAAACATGGCAACTTGCTTGTCCAATGGACCCTGACCGGCCACAGCAAAGTCACCCTCCCCCCCCTGCAGATCCTTATCCCAGGGATGCTGCTGGAGTCTCCAGAGATGGACAGCCTGGGCTGGACCCTGAATCACAGGGCAACATCTCTCTCACCTCCCTGTTACCACAATGATTTTCAAATCTTTATCTACCTCTAAACTTTAGCTCAGAAATCTCCTCCATGAAGGCTTTCCTGATCTCCCCATTTCCCAGCCAGAGAAAGAAACAGGGACAGAGAGAAAGAAAAAGGGAGAAAGAGAAGAGAAAAGAGAGGAGAAACATACAGAGACAGAGACAGAGGGATGGACAGAGACAGAGAGATGGACAGAGACAGAGAGATGGACAGAGACAGAGAGATGGACAGACAGAGAATTGTCAGACTTTCCTAGGACTCAGAGTTAGGTCCCTCCCTGAGCAGGAAGCCAGTCTCTTGGACAACAATGCCCAGTTCTCCCACCCCCAGTCTGAGAAGGGAAGGCTGACTTCCTGGGCTTTGTCAGAGGGTAATTGCCTCTGAATGCGTTGGCATCTCAATTACATGGGGTCTAAATCAGGTCTTTTTTGAGAATAAGTGTTTAGTCTTTCTTCCCAACCCTTTTGTTTGCCAGGATAGGCTTTGTCTTTTCACAGATTTTTTTTTCTGGGGGGGAGCTGGGGAGGGGCATGGAGAGGAAAGCTCCAATACCTAAAGGAACTGAGCCCCAGGCACCCTGGCCCTTTCTGCTCCAAAGGCTGCAGGGTTTGAGGAAGAGGGAAGTCGAGTCTGTGCCCAGCCTGAGGATCCAGCAGGATGAGTGAGGCCCAGGGGACTCCCAGGATGGGCCTTGGTCCCCTGGAGGCTCCTTCAGAGGCAGCATACTTTGGATGATTCCAGGTTCAAAACTAGCATTTTGTTCTTGGGGAAAAGGGACATTTGGGCAGTTTGGCAGCTCCCATCTCTGCACTAATAGGTTTTATCTTTAATTGGTTTATTTTTAGGTTTTTGTTGTTGTTTAAGAAAGCATTAAAAAGGGATTCAAGGAAATGTGGTCCCCCCTCCCCTTTCCAACCTAATTTGCCAGCTAACCCAAGGCATGAGTGTCTAGTAGACCAACCACCTGGCCTGGCAGGACTGAGGGAGCAGGAGCCAAGGTGGGAGTCAGGGGAGGGCATCAGAGCTGGCTGTTTGCATCTGATCTATTGTCTCCCCTTTCAGACCCCTTTCTTTTGGGGGTTTTGTCTCTTTTCTTGCCCTTTCCGGGGGAGCCAACGTGTAAGATAGGGTCTTTTAAGACTGAAAACATTTCCAAATGCAATGGCTTAACTTTTAAGGGTTGAAGTTCATTTGCAATGATGGAGGTGCTTACTCTATCTTGATTAATGTGAGCAAGATCCAAGTAAAGATTTAGAATGGACCCTTTATTAAAAGGCCACATTGGCTGATCAGGCCACCTGGAGATCAGGCCACATGGCGATCAGGCCACATGGCAGGCTGAGCAGGCCCACCCCATGTCTCAGGTACAGTAAGAGCAGTAGCAGCCAGCAACAGCCCCATCTGGGGCAGAACCTCAGCTTATAAAGGGGGCCTTACGCAAGCAGTGATTGGTCAGGACACCTTGAATCTCCCCCAGAAGCCCGCCCACTTCTGTGCAGGTGAGGTGACTGGAAAGGGCAGAGACGCAGTGGGGAAGGGTGGAGCTGACCTGGCAGTCTGCTCACTTCCTTGGGAGAGGGGTGTTGTGGGGAAAACCAGGCACAACAGAGGGAAGGAGCAAGAACAATAATCTCCAGTATCACTCAGCTGGGAGCCTAATGAGGGCCATGTCTGCTCTGGCCTCCGAGGCTGTTCGTACAGCAGGACTGGGTCCCAGCAGCTCTGGGCTAGTGGGAGGATGGCCCTGAGCCCAAGGGGCACAGAAGAGCCGTCTATGGAGGGCCAGGAAGCGTCTGGTCACCTGGATCCCTTTGCTTCCATGGCATTACTTCTGTTCTGCTCTTCCCTGTGGGTCCCTGAGAGGATTCTCTTTTAGTGTCACACAAGCTCTTTGAATCCTCAGGCTCAGACACCAAGGGCAGGGGGATTCGGACTGTGCCAGCTCAGCCTTTAGAAGCCTTCCTCACCCCCTCTGAGCAGGCTGTTGTCAAAGGACACAAGATCCCTAGGGCCTCTTGGAAAGTCCATCTCTTGAGCCCGGCATTCAAAGGCTCCCCCTCCCTGCTACCCCAGTTTGGCTGTCTTTAGGGACCCAGACCAACACCAACTGAAGGTGGTCATCTCCCTAGACCAACTCCACATGAAACTCCAGAGGCTGAGGAAGGCTAGTGACCTGACTGGGAGTGGTGGCATCTTATTCCAGACCAATTTCTCATTACTGCTCCATATGTCTTCCCAGTCCCAACCAAACTGGACACAACCTATCTGCAATAAGCATCTGTTAACCTCCTTCTCCATTCCAGGCACTGAGCTAAGTACCAGGAATAAAACACACAATGCAACAGTCCCTGTCCCCAAGGGGTTTACACTCTGCTAGGGGAAAATAACACACATGCAGGTAAGACAATACAAGCTATAAATGAGAATAGTCCTGCACACCCCTCGCATAGCTCCAGCCCCCAAGAGCCAGACAGAATACCAACACTGAAGAGATTACAATCTGGAAATCTGCTCTAGGTGAACGGCACCCAAAACCCCACTCTCTGTGCATAAGGAACTATGGTGGAAGCAAACTATGTGTGAATACGGAGTGATGGAAGGTGCAGGTGACCTATCCACCAAATAAGCAGGGGTGACAAGATCGTGGAGGGACTTGGCTGTTCCAGTGCAGAGGCTAGCCACTCAAGGATACACTAACCCTCTTCTTCCGTCTCCCACAGACATTAATGACCACCACAGTATCGAGCATTTGTACGGCACTTTACAATTTGCAAAGATGTTTGGCAAACATTATCTTGGTTGATTTTCACAATCCATCAAGGTGTTTTTCCCATTTCACATTTGAGGAAACCACAGCAGAGATGAAGTGATTTGCCCAAGTTCACACAACTAGTAGCTGTCTGCTGCAGGGTTTGCAGCCAGATCTGCCTGACCCCAGACCCAGCACTATCTGCTGACCCACCCAGCTGCCTGAAGATACCATCCATGACTCAGGAGGTGCTGAGTTCCTATGCCACAAGGAGGGCTGAATGCTCTTTGTGAGTAAGGAGGATTTTCTTGGGAGTTTAATTCACAGTATCCATGGCCATAACAAGCTCTAGATCCCAGGTGCTAGATGCTTCTCAGTTTCCATACTTGCACAGTGAGATATTGGGGTGAGGTCATGTAAAATTGTGAGACCATTGCCGGCAATATGCCTTCTTTGTCTGTTGCCCTATAAAGCAAGTGGGCACTGGTCAATAAGTGAGGACCTCATAGGGATTTGGGGTTTGTGTAATGCATAGAGGAATGTATGTACCTGCCTCAACCAGCTCCCACTGAGGCTTGAGGATATTTAGGGGAGTGCAGAAGCCAAAATGCTGTGCTTGCCTAGACTGACCCCATCAACATGTAGGGGCAGTTGCTCCCCTTCTTACCTGCCCCTGTAAGATGTATGACTAGGGAATGCAGACCCTTTGAGAAGACTAGACTAGAATAAAATAAGCTGGCTCATTGACCCCTTATAATGACTCTGTTCCTTTCTCCTGTCTGTCCGGATCAAGAACGAAGCCATGCTAGTGCTGACACTGTCCAGAAGCCCTTCTGTGGGCTTCCCTCTGTGCTTTTTATGAAATGCTCTCTCATTCTCTTTTTCCTCCTGGTAGTGAGTGAAGCAAGGACTGCTAAGACCTGTCTGAAGGCGGGGAGTGCGAGGCATCTGCCCTCTCTCCCACTTGGCTGCCATGTGGCCATGAGCACATGCTGCCTGTTTCTTTTGTGTTTAATTATTTCCTGATCTTAGGAATCATGGATATGAGGAAACTCTTTAGGTCAATGATTATTGTAGCAGCAAGCACCCCAAGCGTCCTCAGGGTTTCCTGCCAATACAGGTTCTTAGATCTGCTTTGATAAAGGAAAGCAACTCAAAATGGGTTAACAAGCTTACTTTAATCAGTCAAATATGTATCGTTTACCTCGTTAAGGGGGAAAAGGTCAGCACCCTGAACTTCAGAATACACAGACAGAATTATCAAGACAGAGAAACAGATCAAGTAGACAGTTTCCAAACTGTCCAAACATTACATCCATAACAAATCAACATCTGGGTTTCAACATCTGGGTTTTTCAAAGCCGAGGGGGGGCTCTCAACAATGGCTTGCCAGAATCCAGATCAAATCACAGAACACTTCTCAAAATGAGCCCCAAAACAAAGCTTCAAATCAGGGTTTATATAGCCTTATCCTAGCTCAGAGAATGTAACAACCTTATTGACTCACTGCCCAATCAAAAAGTATCTACTGAAAAACAAGCCTCCCACCCCAGGCTCTAGGTGCACTTTAGCCTAGGGGCAGGGAAGATCTTAAAAATTTACATTCCCATTACACTTATTCTGAAGCAGGAGTGCCCAGATGACCACTTGGGGCACTAATCAGAGCCATCCTACCAGTAAACAGCTTGGTAGAGTTTTTTCTACCAAAGGAAGAAATGCCAATGGATATCTGTGGAAAAGCAGTCACCCACGGGTGGCAGTAGCTTCTGGGACTGCGATGGCCCAAGAGAGAGAGATGTTCTGGCTCTGAACCCTAGAAAGGCACTGATCCTCAGAGTTCAGTGAGAGCTCACCCAGGGAAAGCTCCAAAGGACTTTGTGAGGCCTGCCCAGCACTTGGGAGACACTTCCCTACCCCACATGTTCTCTATATATGTGCCTTTCACTTGGGGCTCATTCTCCCCAGGGGTCTCATGTGTACACCAGTTTGTGGGGAGCATTTCATTCCAATTGCTCTTACTATGATGGCTTAACAAATACCCTTTGCTCAAAGCTAATTGAATTCAACTGATTAACCGATATTGGGAACCTCTCCAGGGAGGTTATCTGAACAATAGCACTAAAAGTCACAATGCCTTAGGGTTCCCTCTAGAACCCTCAAGGGAATAGTAGCACAAACTGCCCTCTGGGAGACCTGAAATATCAATATGAGTTTGAGTTGGAAAAGTAAGGACCCTGTAGCTGCTTCATACATATAAATAAATGGGGGAAAAGCAGAAATACTCAACACATCCATTACACACCATAATTCAACAAAAATAACAGCCAACAAAGGGGATATAAGCAAAAGACACAGACCCTAAACAGATACATATAACATATGAGAAAATCTTGAATGATGAGTGGACCAAACAGCAAACCTTAGTAACTATATGAACTGCTGTGATAATAGTGAGACAAGATACCAAAAATCAGCTGACATACCTCAAGCAATTCATTGATGAAAAATCCTACCCCTAAAAGCATACATTAACAAACCATGAAAGAGCCCTGATGAGCTAACTATGA
Source organism: Petaurus breviceps papuanus (assembly GCF_028583685.1). Lineage (NCBI taxonomy): Eukaryota > Metazoa > Chordata > Mammalia > Diprotodontia > Petauridae > Petaurus > Petaurus breviceps. The sequence continues at coordinate 625,987 of NW_027186377.1, forward strand.
AATGAAAAATGAGGAAATCAAAAAAATAGCCCTAAAATGGGTACAAAAGAGGAGCTTTGAAAAGGAAAGGAGACACAGATAAATTAGGGGAAGCTGTAGAACTGGTCAGGCAAATTGAATTAGACCCTGGAAAAGGGTGGTGAAGGTTGGCTGAGAAGGAGAGGTGGAAGCCAGCAGGTAGTGTGAGCTCAGGAATTCTGGGCTTCCGGTCAGTTACAGGGAATGGGGTGGGCACACTAAGCACTCCAGCCATGTGCTGAGCACCTGGTTTCAGGGGTCACTAGGCTACCTTGGGAGGAGTGAACTGACTCAGGCCACTGAACATCCAGCCTAGATTCAGTCTCCCCTGTCCCCAACTGAAAAAAGAAAGAGTAACAAAATTTAGAAAGCTTTATCTAATCTGATTAAAAAGAAAAGGCTGGAGAACTGAATTTATAACATTAAAAAATATATCAACAAGTTGGCATCACAACCCAGAAACCATTAAAAGGATTCTCAAAACCTACTATGTATGGTTATATTCAACAAAACTGACAATTCAAAAGAAATATAAGATTATCGACAAAACCATAAAATGTCCAAATTACAGGACAAGAAATAGAGATCTCAATCCAATTTCGACCTACCAGGGCAGGGGTGGAGATGGTGACCCTGGTCAAGACAGTTTTACTGAAGAATTCTAGTGAAAAATATTTTAAAGCATAATGAATATCTATAAGACAAAAATATCCTAGAAAATAAAGGAGGAAAGCACTCTACCAAATTCATTTTGTGAGATAATAACAGTCCTAATACCTAAACCAAGGAAGTATGAAGCAAATTAAAAAAAAAAAACACAGACCAATGTCATTAATAAACATCAATGCAAATATTTCAAATGAAATACTGACAAAAATTACTATATAGGCAACTATCAGAAATATATGATCAAAAGTTATTACCCAAGAGAGAACTGGCTAACAGGCATGTCAACAGTTCACAACAGAATTTTAGACCTTCATTTGAAAGAATGCTCCCAATGATGAATGACAAACATTCAAATCACAACCACTCAGATTCCACTTGACTCCAAGCCATTTGGCAAAACTGATCAAAAATGGGAATGAGCAATGTTGGAGAGTCTGTGGAAAGATTGGCATGCTAAGGGACTGTTTGTGGGACTGTGAAACAGTCCAATGATTCTGTAAAGCAATTTAGAATAAGGCAAAGAAATTGATTAAAGTGCTCCTATCTTTTGGCTGTGAGGAGGTCCCACTTCTAGGAAAATACTCCAAGGAAACAAAGGGACATAAGAAAGGCTGCAGGCACACCAAAATGTTTATAGCAGCATTATATGTGGAACAAAGAACTCAAAACAAAGTAGATGTCTGACAAGATAAGGCACTGCATTCAAAGTCCCTTCTCAAGCTTAACTGCCAAGCATTCAAGTTCTGCTGCAGACAGTGCAACTCCCATGGACTGGTCGTGTTGTTTGAATGCCAAAAGCATGTTTGCCTAAAAGACTATTTACATGAAACTCAAACAAGGCAAGCACTCACGTATGTGTCAGAAGAAGCACTCTAAGGACCCTCTCAGGGTCTCTCCTAAGAACATTGGAAGTAACTGTGAGACCTGGGGGACACTGGCAAAAGACCGCCCAATGTGGCATGGCCACATCAAAGAATGCACTGTGATCTATAAACAAAACAGAATTTCAGTAGTTAAAAAAAACCTTGAAATGTGCAAACTTAAAAACATGTCACCCCAAATGTGCCCACCCTGTGGTAGAGTCTTCCTGAGCTTGTATTGGTCTGTTCAGCTGCAGTGCAAACTTAAAAACATGTCACCCCAAATGTGCCCAACCTGTGGTAGAGTCTTCCTGAGCTTGTATCGGTCTGTTCAGCCGCAGTCAGACATACTGTACTTTGACCCCAACAAAGGGAGGTCACTTTGGTCCTCTTCCAGTACAAAGGACAGCAGCCAACCCTTTGGGGATTCTGAGCTGGGCAGATCTCTGGGCTGAGATCTGATTGCTAAAATCTAGAATACATCATTGTGGGCATGGTGAGTGAGCAGCTGGAAAGACTGAAATGACAGGTCAAGGAAATGATGTAGACATGGGAACCATGGATTTCTGTTTGACAAAGTGACTTCTTCTGTCCTTGTGGACAAGGTCAGTGTATGTATGCTAGATGACTTTACAGCAGGGTAAGTTTATAACTGAACCACTGACTATGTAAAAGGTAGCTAAGGTTGTCATTGGGTGAGCACCATCTTAAAGAGAGATCTCCACCAGAAAACCCTGGGATCCAAATCCACACATGGAATCAGATGGCACAAAAAAAAATCAAACACTTGTTACTTAAAATATTTTGCTTTTCTTCCATGTTTTTTCCTTCTTCTCAAGTGAAAGCTCAATAGTATTAAATATTTAGATCTGACATTTCCTACAAAGTCATGCCTCATAGAAATGATGAAAAGAATAACTCTTGGAAATATAAATAGATGGCCTCTCTTTGTCTCTCTTGGTGGGATGGAAATGAATCAATCAAACAATGACTTTTTGCTGAGCATCTCCTTTGACAGCTGGGATCCTTTCAGGAGCCAAATAAGCATCAGAAACTCACCCAAAGAAAAACAAGCCTCCTGGGAGGCTTGGAAATGGCTCTCCAGTTTGATTTCTCTGGCTCCTCTGTGCACATTGCTCTACAATGGCACCCACCAGGACCCCACAGAGGAATAGAGCTTTTTTGTCTAGACCCTTAATGTTCCTGGAAATTTAAGGGATTATGCAGACAATTTTTTTTCATCTTGGATAACACCACCTCCCCCCTTGAGTCACAGCAAACAAATGAACAACTATAGGACTCAAATGGGTCAAAACCTTTCCAAGGGGCCATCTTGGACACTAAACATTATCAGTGGTGCCCACAATAATGTGGACCCTATGATAACCAAATTTCCCTGGGTCATGGATAGACAAGAGGAAATGCAGTATAGTGGGAAGATAACCAAATTAGAAACCTGGATCTGGGTTCCAGTCCTCAATCTGACAAAAAGGAGTTATGTCACTTTTGAAAGCCTCTCTGGGTCTCAGTTTTCCAAACTGACAAAATATGAATTGTAATATGGAAAATTATAGGGAACAAAATTGGAATATGATGTTATCTGAGGTCCTTTCTAATAGGCAGACTGAAAACTGCATCCATTCGCAATGTTTCAGTCTACCAAATGCTTGATGTCCATCACACACGGTACAGTAATGGATAAGGCATTGGACCTGGAGTCAAGACCAGCCCAGCCATGAGACATCCCCCCCCACACACAAAAAAATCACTTAGCTTCTTGGTGCCTCAGTTTCCTTATCTGTAAAATGAAGTGACTATCCTTCAGATCCTTTGGCCATCATAATTAGCCTAGAGGGGCTACTGCCTAGCTCACTATTCCCATTTTACAGATGACCAAACAGGAGTTCAGCCAAGGCAAGTGACTTCCCATGGTCACAAAACCAATGAGTGTCAGAACTGGGAATGAATCGTGCTTCACATTGCTCTTTACCCACACTGTACATTCAGAGAGCTGCCCAAGGCAGTGGGCTTTATTGACAGCTACTTTCCTGGATTTTAGCTTCTATGATTTTTCAGTGTCTTTTCTACTCTTCTCCTAGTATAGTAGCTGTCTTCTATCCTCTAGTTTGGCAGATATACATAGATGGATCCCCCCCCTTCTTTTTAAGTCTTTGATTAAATTTGAAAGACTCCAGTCAAAAATATTCTTACCAGACCTTGTTAGACACACTCCATCCCTGGCCAGAAGCTTGTCATTCTTGCATTCCCAGAAATCCAAATCATCTTTTCAGACACCATCTGCTCAACTAGTTGTTTACTTCCCAAAGATGTCTTTCTCTTCTGAAGTTTGGGTCTTCTGTGGGCAACAGTGATTAAAACACCACCTATTCCTCTAAGGTTTCTTGTTCAGAATTTCATAATCTTTAGCAATACTTTCTGCCCTGGGAAGACAACAGTACTCTCCATTGTGATGTTTGCTAAATAGTGGTCTCAGTAGTCTCTCTCTGAGGGGAGGCACTAACTACCATTAATCAGCTCCTCTTCCTCTGATCCTTGTTAGGTAAACTTGAATTTGATGTCAATTATTACTTCCCTTCATCATTTCTTGGAGGACAATCAATGACTACCTCCTCAGAGAGTCTAGCATTCCTCTTTGCAAAGCATCCTGTATCAGTTACTTAAATACAAACATCCAGTCATCCTCCTTATTTCCTTCTTTGATGTTCTTCCTACTTCCTAATGAAGATTACATTTCCCAAATCTCCTCTCCTACTTTATTATTCTTTTAAAAATCTTATTTTTTTCTGGGGCGACCAGGTAGCACAGTGAGTAAGAGCACCGGCTCCAGTGTCGGGATGACCTGGGGATCAAATCCGGGCTCAGACACTTAGCACCCACCCAGAAACACCTGGCCGTGTCACCTTGAGCAAGTTACTCAACCCCAAGTGCTTAGGGGCAGCCAGGTGGCTCAGCGAGTAAGAGCACCGGCTCCAGTGTCGGGATGACCTGGGATCGAATCCGGGCTCAGACACTCAGCACCCACCCAGAAACACCTGGCCGTGTCACCTTGAGCAAGTCACTTAACCCTGATTGCTTAAGAAAAAAACATCTTATTTTTCTCTGATAAGTTGGAGAAGCATGCTCCAGACATAATTGCAAAGTGCTTGGGGCTCCGCCAATCGGTCGGGGGTGAGATCCTCAGACCTTTTTCATTCTTCTTGGTGGCTCTGGTGTTGCACAGAAACCTGTGGGATATTGTTGTTTCTGTCCTTTGTTCTCAAAGATCCAAATGACATCACTGTGCTAAAGTGAAGTTAGAGCAATATGAGCTTGGAATGCTCTACCACAGGTCAGCAACAAAAATCCATATGGACATTTGGGTTGAATTCTCTGAATATGCACACCTCGAGGTTCTTTTGAGCTGCTTCAATTCTTTGCTCATAGAGCACAGCACCTTCTCTGATGTGGGCGTGCCATGCTGGGTAGTCCTGTGCCAGTGTCTCTTTTGTCACAAAATCAATTCCAAAGTTCTTAAGAGAGACCTTGAGAGTGTCCTTGTATTGCATTTTCTGACCACCACGTGAGCACTTGTCCTAGTCTTTTTGGAAAATGGTATAGGTGCTGTTTTTTTATTCATGCCTACATTGGATTTAAGTTGTAAGCTTCACTCTCTCCTCCAGAGTCACCACAGTCCAGTGTCAGGATGGAGTCAAGATCACTAGTGATGGTTGAGATGCAGTGGAAGAACTTGGCTTCTTCGATGTCTGACCAAGCTCTAAGGCTCCACAGCACCTGCTTCAGTCACCTTCATGACTGTTGGAACAAGCTGTCCTCATTCTCCCATTCCACCAGGGAAAATCTTCATATGCTTGAGGTGGACAGGTTTGAGACCCCTGGGTTGCCCTCAACAGGGTTTAGCCCTTCTACCAAAACCATGTACCCAGAGGTGGCTGCTGTGCATGCTAAAGAGCCAGGTGGATCAGGTGGACACCAAAGGAGGATGAGCAGCCCTGAAAAGGGCTTGGCACCCTTCACACCAAAGGTGCTAGTCTTCCCTGAATGCACCCTACACCCCAACCTAGGAAATATATGGCCCTGAGGAATGAAGCCAAGTGGTATTCCAAATATAATGAGTTAGAACAGACAGGAGAATATCCAATCTAGACATGGTAGCTGAAGACTTCCCAAAAGTGTTTGACACATTTATACACAAAAGAAGTGAGATGCACTTACATGAAGAAACCTCCTGGAAAATTCTTCTACTCCTTGGGCACAATTCAATGCACAGAACCAGTTCTTGGAAGACAGAAAAAACAAAACCTGGGGCCCCAAGCTCTACAGTCTAATTTCATGGCTATTTGGTCTTTTTCTACTCCTAAGAAAAGCTTAATGCATCTGCTGAAAACTACCTTACAGTTTGGCTTTTGCTCATTTTTCACATTTATTTTTTATTCATCTTAAGCAAGCAAAATTATTCTAACCAATTCCTATTTGTCTAAAAAACAGCACCGTCAGCAGTGTGCAGTGCTTGAGGGGGACAATGATGCTCATGAATCCTGGAAATTACAGTGTTGCTGGTGATCTCAAGATGCTGTCCATTCCTAGGTCCCCTCCAGTGCAAACAGAGTTAGGAAGGAAAGTTAAGTCCCCTTATTTTTCTAGGTACTATTTCAGTGCACTAAGTATCTCAGAAATGTGGTACATTGGCACAGATAGTGAACACGCATGCATCCTTGCCCTGTGAAATTCTTGTCTGTGTTCCCCTAGGAGTTTTCCATAAAGGAACCGGCACAATGTTGGGTGCTTTCCTCTGAATGCTAGGATGATGATGAAGTGCCCACCAGAAACTATAAACTAGAGCCCCCTTAAATCTGCTACAGGGGACCCCTACTGGGGTCTTTGGAAACCACTTAATAGGCTCCAATAGTAAAGAAATGTTTCACCTCTGTTGCTAAAAACATGCCACAGATTCCCACGGATTCAGGTCTGTTTCACTTCAGTAGAAATAATACTAAGGCTTTGTTTCAATAAGAATAATACTAGAGGGGAGGCCAGGTAGCACAGCGAGTAAAAGCACTGGCTCCAGTGTTGAGAAGACCTGGAGATCGAATCCCGGGCTCAGACACTTAGCACCCACCCAGAAACACCTGGCCGTGTAACCTTGAGCAAGTTACTTAACCCCAATTGCTTAGGGGCGGCCAGGTGGCTCAGCGAGTAAGAGCACTGGCTCCAGTGTTGGGACGACCTGGAGATCGAATCCCGGGCTCAGACACTCAGCACCACACCCAGAAATAACTGGCCGTGTAACCTTGAGCAAGTTACTTAACCCCGATTGCTTTAAAAAAAAAATAATAATAATACTAGAATAATACTGAGAAAGTTCCGCTTCAATGGAAACAATGCTAACCCCTTAGAAACATATTCTGTTGCCAGAAATCACATTGTCTATAAAATCATTTCTAACAGAAAGCTCTATGCTGTCTTTCGGTCTGAGAGGCAGCCCCAGCCAGTTAATAAGCACTCCTATTAAATTATAATTGGCCTAGCTGTCCCGTTATGTCTCAGTGTCCATTACAATGAGAGTGGTGGTGAGGGCATTGATGGTGGTGATGATGGTGGTGACAGTGATAACTAGCACTCACATAATGCTTCCAGCTTTGCCAAGTGCTCTCCAGATGCTACCTCATGGGAGACACACATGCTGATGCAGGCCCTCCCTCTGCCTCTTGATTCCTAGGTGAAATATCCTCTGCTATTTCTTCTAGGAAGTTCATCATTGGTAACACCACTTAGCAGTGCCCCCATGCCCCAGTGCCACTCTCCATGGCCCTTTGGCTCTCACCGGAAGCCCTGACTCCTGGGAGAGGTATAGGTTCCATTATTGGTAGCCAACCATTCAGCACCAATGACAAATTGTGGTGTTGATGTTCTTTTTCCCCCTCTTCTTTTTTCTCCCTTTGGATCATCTCACCTACTGACAATCCCAACAATCCTCTGGGCTCTATTATCATCTCTATGGACCAGACTCTCAGATCTAAAACTCAGCCCCACTCTATCTCCTGAGCTCTGGGCCAGCAACACCAATTGCCAAGTGGACATGTACAAGTGAATTTCCACAGGCATCTTAAACTCATCATATATAAACCAGAACTCAGGATCTCCCCTTCCTGCCCCTAAAATGCCCCCCTCCTTCTCCAAAACTTCTATATTATTGAAAGCACCTACCACTATCCTTCCAGTTATTCTGTCCACAACAGCAACAGCATCTGCAAATCCTGACCCTCACTCACATGGAATAGCTATTTAGCTGGGAAAGTTTAGACTTTCTTTCTTCGTGACATTTCTTACCTATGTCCTCTCATCTCTTCTTATACAGCAGCAATTGCAGGGCAGGCACTCACCTCTCACCTGCCTTATGATCTCCTTGCCTCCAGCTTCCTCCCTTCTCCAGTCTGTCTTCCCCTCAGCCACCAAAATGATCTTCCTGAAGTATGGGTCTGCCCATGTCCTGTCCTTACTCAAATGCCAGCATCTCCCTAGTACCTCTAAGATGAGGAATAAGATTGTTAGTATGGATTTTCAGCCCTTCACCACTAAGTTCCTTCCTTCTTTCCCAATCTTCTCACATTTCACTGTACTCCATGCACTCAATATTCTAACCATTAACCCTTATATAGTGTTTATTATGTACAGACATTGGACTAAGCACTTTTATAATTATTATCTCATTTGAGCCTCACAAAAAACCTGGGAAGTGAGTGCTTTTACTATCCCCATTTTACAGATGAGGAAACTGAGGCAAACAGAGGGAAGTGATTAGCCCAGTATCATACAACCAGGAATTGTCTGAGATCAGATTTGCACTCAGATTTTTCTGACTCCAGGACTCCAAAAGTTCCTAAACTATGAAAACTCTGACCCATAAATACAACTATTTTGTACCTGCCCCAAAAGGGGGCATATGACAGGGAAGAACACACATAAGGTCACTGTGTCAAGCTTCTCTTCTTGACTATACTTACAAAGGTGGACTTCTTTGATTTTGGAGTGAGTTGGTCTATAGTGATAGAAAATTTCAAAGTCAGTCACCTACCCAACAAAACTGAGTATCATGTTCCAGGGGAAAATATGGTCATTCAGTGAAATAGAGGACTGTCAAGTATTCTTTATGAAAAAACCAGAGTTGAATAGAAAATTTGAAATTCAGATACAAGAAGGAAGAGAAGTTTGAGAAGGTAAACAGGTAAAAGAAATCATAAGGAACTTATCAAAGTTGTACTATTAACATTCCTACATGGAAAAATGATAATTGTAACTGATGAAACTTTTCTCAGTATGAGAATAGTTGAAGGGAATAGAAATGTTTATATGTGTGTATGTATGTGTATGTATGTATGTATATGTGTGTATATGTATACATACATATATGTCTATATAGGAGGATATATGGGCATATGAATACATATGTGAGTGTGTCTATACATGTCTACATGTATACATAGACACAGGGCACAGGACCAATTGAATAAGAAGGGATGATACTTAAAAGGTAAAATTCAGAGGTGAGAGAGGAATATAATGAGAGGATATGGGGAGAGACAGAATGGGATTAACTTTGTCATATAGAAGAGGCAAGGGAAAATTGTTACAATGGAGGGGAAGAACAGGAAGGCAAAAAGGGAATGGGTCAACCTTATTCTCATTGAATTTGGCTTAGGGAGGGAATGACATACACACTAAATAGGGTACCTCACCCAACAGGAGAGTAGGGGTGAAGGTAATGAGAGGGGGGATGATGGAAGGGAGGGAAGGCTGGGGTAGGGAAGCTGGAAGCACCCACTTTTGAAAAGGGACAGGATCAAAGTAGAGAATAGAACAAGTGGGGGTGGGATAGGATAGAGGGAAATATAGTCAGTCTTTCACAATATATCCAGTATGGAAATGTTTTGCATAGCTATGCATGTACAACATATATTGAATTGTTTATCTTCCCAGTGAGGGTAGGCGACAAGGGAAGAAGGGAAAGAATCTGGAAATCAAAGTTTTAAATTCAAATGTTTAAAAATACATATACATATTATTATTAATATTATTATTTTACATGTAACTGGGAAATGAGATATACAGGCACTGAGGCATAGCGATCCACCATGCCCTACTGGGAATGAGGGAAGATATGGGAGAGAGCAGATTGGGGGAGGGGATATTCAGTGGGAATGCTGTTTTGGGGTGGTGAGTAGAGAAAATTGGGGAGCAAATTTGTAACTCAAAATCTTGTGGAAAGGAATGATGTAAGCTAAAAAATTAAAGAGAGAGAGAGAAAAAAAAGAATATTTCAAAGTCAGAAAGCATGGGAAAGCATCAGTAGCACAGTTATAGAGAGATGTCTGGGCCATGGTGTAATGCGAATGTAAATTTTAAAGATCTTCCCTGCCCCTAGGCTAAAGTGCACCAGAAGCCTGGGGAGGGAGGCTTGTTTTTCAGTAGATACTTTTTGATTGGCCAGTGGGTCAATAAGGTTGTTACATTCTCTGAGCCAGGAGAAGGATATATAAGCCCTGATGTGTAGCTTTGTTTTGGGACTCACTTTGAGAAATGTTCTGTGATTTGATCTGAATTCTGGGAAGCCGTTGTTGAGAGTCCCCCGGCTTTGAAAAACCCAGAATGTGGAAACCCAGATGTTGACTGGGTATGGATGTAATGGTTGGACAGTTTGGAAATCTGTCTACTTGATGTTTCTGTCTTGATAATTCTGTCTGTATGTTCTGAAGTTCGGGGTGCTGATCTTTTTCCCCTGAACTAGGTAAATGATATACATCTGACTGATTAAAGTAAGCTTGTTAACCCATTTTGAGTTGCTTTCCTTTAACAAAGCAGATCCAAGAACCTGTGGTAGCTGCAAACCCTGAGGACGCTTGGGGTGCTTGCTGCTACACATGGTTGCACAGCTGAAATGTGTCAGAGGCAGGACTCGAACCCAAGACTCCAATTCGCTTTCCTCTCCACAGTCCTGCCTCTCCAGAAAGAAAACTACTGTTACAAAGATGGGCTGCTCTTTGAAACCACTCATTTCCCTCAGAATTTTCCCTTTTCCTAAGTGTTTTCATACCCACTGTCTCTTTCTCATGTGACCCTCACAACAGTCTTGTGAAGAAAGTCCCACTTAACTGATAAAGAAGGTGATGTTGGAGAAGTTTCCAGATGAATGCAAGATGGACAATCCACAAGCAGGGGGACATGTACAAATTGCCTCTGTTTGACTGAGGGGAATCAGAGGACCAGAAAGTCTGCAGAGCTGCTGTGGGTTAGAATCCCTCTGAACCAGAACCCAAGTGTCCTGCCTCCCATATCAGGACTCCTTCCATGAAAGAGGATGCCTGCCTACCCCTGGCAAGGTCCATCATGGCTGGCTCTCACCTTCAGCATCTTTGTCCTTCTTTTGATATGTTCCAACTTCCCTTTTCTCACTTCTTACCTTTCAGACCTAATTGATTTCCTGCCCCTTTACCCAGTCGTTAGCATTTTCAGATGAGACAGTTCTTCCCCCACAGTTCTTCGGGAATTTGGCTCTTAGAAGATGGTTCTATGCCATCATTGCATACCTGTCCTCTACTGTCAGGTCTGCCCTCTCAGCCCCCCTCCCAGATGCACCCCAGGGCTTCTCACTCACCCATCCAGACCACAAAAACTCACTGCCAGGACATTCCACACTAGAGTTTGATATAGCCCAATTCCTTGAAATTCAGGTCAATTGTCATAGCCACAAAAAAGTTCCTACTTTGTGTCAAGTCCTGTTGTGGGAAGGGGAGAGGGGTCATTTAGATAAGACACAGTTTCTACTCTCCCAGATCTCACATGATCTTCCCTCCTTCTTTTCTCACCTCTCTGTCTCTGTCTCTCTCTGTCTCTGTCTATTTGTCTGTCTGTCTGTCTGTCTGTCTGTCTGTCTGTCTGTCTGTCTGTCTCTCTCTCTCTCTCTCTCTCCTCTTGCCTTTTCCTTGTTCCTTGCTTGTCCATCACCCTTTCCTATGAAGGTCCACCCTGATACATATCTAAAAATACTCACATACTGCCCCATGTCTAGGACAGGTAATCTAATACAATTCTCTCTCCAGGAATAGTGGCACACCTTCTCCATGCCCCAGATTATTGTTACGGATTCTGTTTGTATTTGAAAAGTCATCATTGGCAGACATGTTCTTTGCTGAGCTAATGATCCCCCTGACAGTCCACAGACTTGGGAGTTCACTTTCTGGTAGGTTGGCCTGTTCATCAGTGAGCTAAGCATTCCCTTGGAGCCTGTATTCTGATAGTACCAATTAAATTAAAGCTCTCTCTCTAGTCAGAGAAAAACCACAGTTATTTTCTGCATTCAGCTTTGCAGATGCACTAAGGTCAATACCAAGATTTCCCAAGAGTCATGTCCTTCCCAAACAGATACATCAGCTGATGGAGTTGGAGGAGTTCTCCCCTCAGTGCCTCACTATTCCCCCACTTTTTAACAATGGGCAGGATTTTGCGGAGGAGGTATCAGAAGAATAGATGAGAGAGGCTGATGAGTCAACAGAAGAGGGCATCAGTGAGTGAGAGGTTGGATGTCAGCTTCTCTGCAAAGGTCTTGGGTATTTCAGTGAGCTGCTGAGTTTGTATAAACCACCAGCTGTGTAAGGCAACAGAAAACACAAAGATACCATGTTTCCCCGATAATAAGACACTGTCTTATTATTTTTTTTTGGACAGAAAAACACCAGAGGGCTTATTTTCAGGGGAGGGCTTATTTTAATGAACATTGACAGCAATTTTAATAAACAGGTAAATGTGAACAAAAAAATGTACCTTTATTCAATAAGCAAATCACTGGGGAAGAACAGGATGACGCGCTCACTGCTGCAGCTCTGATTGGATGCAGCTCGGAGCGCGGCGTGCGTTTCACGGGGGGGGGGAGACGGTGCATACAGAGGGTACCATAATGTAGCGTGTAGTGCAGGGGATCACCTTCACTACAGTAGCAATCTCAATAGGGCTTATTTTCAGGGGAGGGCTTATTTTAGAGGAATCTTACACAGCAAGGGGAGGGCTTATTTTTGGGATAGGTCTTATTATCGGGGAAACACAGTAACACCAATCTACAATGAGAAGTGTGAGTTTCCAGGAGCAAAAAAGTGATGAGTTCCCTGTGCCCTGACCTAGTCAGACCTAACCTGAAGGATCAGTCAGTCCTGAGGATCACAGTTTGGGAAGGATATGGATAAGTTGTAGAGTTTCAGGGGAGGGGGACCAATGTGGGAGTGGCTGAAGGAGCAGAGATGTTTAGCCTAAAGAAGAGGAATCAGGGAACATGAGAGCTATATTCAGGGTCAGAAGAGCTGTCCTCAAGTTTGCTCTGTTGGGCCCCAAAGGGCAGAGTCAGGGCCAATGGGGCAAGGCTGCAGGGATGATATTTGTGCTTGAAATCATGCAGTTTCCCACCAACAAGAGAGAGAGCCGTCCCTCCATGGGCAGGAGTTAGTTCTCCATTTCTGGAAGTCAGCTATGTTATCCAAATCATTACTTCTCGGGTTCAGGTGTGATGGGAGTGCTCTGTGGAACATTCAAACTCAGATTCTGAGAAAAGGAAGTGTAGGGGCAAGGCTAGCAATGTGGTGCAAGCCTCCTCTGCAGGGGGCCTTGAGGGTCAAGAAAAGCAGGCACCATTGCGTCAAGTAGGATTTATGGAACTATCACAAGTGACTGAAGGAAGGGCGAATTCCAGGACAGCTCAGTCAATGTAGCAAAGTGTTCTCACCATGCTTGGCTCTGTACTCAGTCAGAGACATGCCAGGATAGACAGGAAAATCTCAGACCTCCAGGAACTCACAGTCTAGTAAAGACAAAAGCAAAGACATACAGGCAGGATTGTGAGCCAGCGAGCAGGGAGATGGTGTGGGGTTTGCAGGACCTTCAGGGGAGAGAGGACTGGAGGGGACCTGAGGGCTTCCACAGGAAAAAGGGAGTCAGCTGGATATTGGCATCAGGGACCCACTTCCAGGCCAACAGGAACTCAAGGAGGGATGGAGAGTCTGAGAGAGGACATAGCCCTGGGCATGCTCGTGCATGCTAGTGAGGAATGGGCTCTTTACCCTTTTCCAGTTTCTAGTTTCTGAGGGGAGGTTAAGTTTCTGGCAGAAGAAGCAGGCAGTGCATCATGGGACTCCACTGGAGTTCATGCAACCAAAGCCAGAGCAAGAGAGGCTAGGCTGGGGCCCCAGAGCTCCACATGCCACCATCAATGTGGATGCCACCATTGTTGAACCCATGACAGCCTGAGCTGAAAGAGGGGAACCAAAAATGGCCGAGATCCAAAAGCTGAGATAAGCCTGATGCACTGAGATGCAGAGACAGGACAATCAGCAGAGCCAGGGACTGAGGAGGGCAGAGGCTGGCATGATGGCACCCAGAGACCCATCCTCATACTTCACATGGCTCCCAGTTTCTCCTTTGTGGACAGAGTCAATGACAATGGACTCCAGAAAACCAAACCCTTCCCTCAACCTCTCCTACATGCACAGGTGGAGGAGGAGGTTTGGGGAAATGATCAGGTAAAGCCTTGGGGGAGGGGGTGCATGTCACAGCTTTTCTGGCAATCTTATTTGAGTGGATTTTAAGAAAACATATGGCTACAAAAAGGCAACTAAGTCTTATCAATAACTTTGGAAACAGAAAAAAAAGGAAATTCCTCACACATTGGGGATAAGAGCCTTAGAGTTATATGGATAAATGTGTGTATGTGTGTGTGTGTGTGTGTGAGAGAGAGATGCTCATACACAAATACATACACATTCATGAATGTATATACCTGTGGATGCATGTATTATAGATGGATGTGGATATGTTAGATAGATTATATATGTGTATAAAAGTATCCCAAAAGTCATGGTGCTGTTTTAGACATGTGTGTGTTTGCCAGCATCCTTATGCATATAAATAAATGCACCCACACATATGAAGGCCCTTGGGTATAGGAAAGTTAACACATCAGACTTGGCATGCCAAGGGCATAAGAAGTACCAAGTGCTTGGGGCCTCTAAGGAAAGACAGGGGGTCTGGTGGAAGAAGGCTTCTTAGAGGTATCAGAGCTGGAATTGGGTCTGGACGGAGGACCAAGATTCTGATGGGAAGTAAGGTTGGCAGGCACCCCAGGGCTTGGGACCTGCCCAACCAAAGGCGAGACGGCTGGCTGACTCTGCTGTTTCCTCCGACAGAGGCCGGCCTTAGCTCTCCTCACCCCAAGATGCAAGGACGGCCTCCCTGGACCTTGAAAGGGTACGATAATCAATCCGTTCATCTTTTCTTTCGGCATCAGGGGTCTCCTTTACTCTCCTCTTAAAGATGTACAAGGATTTCCCCAGGGTCACATCGCTAGTACTCGCCGGAGTCGGGAGACCCCGGCCCCAAGCTTCTTTACCTCCTCCCCGTGTCCCCCCCCCCATTATGGCTCTCTCCAGCTCGGTGCCTCATGGGCCAGCTGCGTGGGGTCCTCAGGCTGGCATCCCCATGTCAGGCCCCTGCCCCCCGGGCTCCCCACGACGTCTCAGGAGCTTGGATGTTTGGTCGGCACTTTCCCTGGTTCTGCCGCGCACTTGGCCCGGCCATTCTGCTGCTCTCCTCTCCCCACTCCATGGGATCGCGTTAATATTCTGCTCACGGCCGTGCTCTCACTGAGTTTCACTTCTGTCGAGTTCCAAGTAAATATGGAGAATAATGTATTCAGAGATTAGCTTTTCTGCTTGAAAAGATCTAATGAAACAGGAATCCGCGGCCCAAACGGAGATATTAAAGGCAGGAGCTGCGCCTCTCTCCAGAGCGGCTCCAATTTAGCTCCAAAAGGCAGAAGACAAGTAAACAGACTTCTTGGGCCCATCAGGCACTTTCAGCCTAACTAGGGGGTGGGTTATTTATTTATCCCATGTAGAATTTATTCTCTCTGATGCAAATCTGAGGACACTGCCAGGCTCAACATCTACCTTCCCACCCGGGTGCAAGTGTGTGTGTGTGTGTGTGTGTGTGTGTGTGCTCGAGCAGATATAACTGCATTAGTGTATTGTGAGTGTGTGAATGTATGACTGTGTTACTGTATTATGAGTGTGTGTGAGTGTGTGCATATGTATGACTGTGTGTATGACTGTTAGTGAATTGTGGGTGTGTTGTGAGTGCATATGTGTGAGTGTGTGCATATGTATGACTGTGTTAGTGAATTGTGAGTGAGTGTGTGCATGTGCATCACTGTTAGTGTATTGAATATGTGCACATATGACTGTTAGTGCATTGTGAGTGTCTGTATGACTGTGTTAGTATATTGTGAGTGAGTGTGTGTGTTAAGTTTCTGGTTCATGCTGCGACCAGGTAAACCCTGGCCTGGGAAGCAGAGGACAGACTTCCTGCCCCACCTCAGCTGCAGAACTGCAGGGTTGGCCATGCAGGTTCAGTGGTCAAAGGCACCTGTCAGTCCCCTGAGCCAATCAAACCTCAAGGACAGCTTTGCTTCCTAGCTTAAGTAGCAAAAACTAGCTTAGGCCCAGGGTGGGGCCCTTACACATCTGGCTCCCGGCAAACACAATCCTACCGGCCCTTTAAGAAAATCGCTTTGGCAAATGTGGGTAGGATGGACTGGAGAGGAAAGGGGATATGAGGAGGCTGATTGAGAGAGCTCCTTGGCCAAACATGGGGTGAAGAGCTCCTCATTCACTAACAGAGGCCGGAGAAGACTTGATTCCCACTCAGGAATCATCCAGTAGGTCTCTAGGCAAGCCGTGGCTTGGCCCAAAGCCCAGCTCTTTGAGGTAGGCTCCAGAGGGAAGAAATGCCATTTGTGACCTGGAATTAATGAACCCAGTCTGGGAGGGCTCCCTGGAGGAGGTGGGCCCTGAGGGGGCTGTGCTAGTGAAGGGTTTGCCACCGTCCCTCTCTCTCATAATTCTTTCATCCAGGCTCCAAGGTTTGGTGGTGCCAACTTTGCAGCATTGTGTTCTTACCACAGAGGCCACCCTGCCAGGTTCCTGGACCAGTGCATGAGTCTGTCAGCATGCCATCCTGCCCCTTCTCTTTCATTTCCTCTTCCACTGCACTGTCAGAAGAACCTTATGTTGGCCATCAGATGGTCCCACTGACCCTCTGTTCACAGATCTTTGATGTCTTCCTATTCCTCAGAGGTAAAGTTTGTCTGGCATTCAAGGCCCTCCTACCAACCTGGTGCATACATACCTCTCCTTCCCTCTCACATTGCTCCTGTCCATTTTCCCTGCAGTCTAGACAAACTTCATCGCTCTGTGCCCCCAGAACGCACCCCAAATGTTTCCACCTCCACACTTTTGCCCACACTAGTCTCTTTACTTGCAATGCCTTCCCTTCTCTTATCCCATAGAACTCTTATGGGCCCACCTCTAGAACTCTGCCCTCCCCCGCACCATGACCACCAGTCACTCACGACTCTCCTCTGCAGCTTCACACACATCTTTGCCCCTGTCTAGTGCAGGTGGCACATAACATTGTGTATCTTCTCCGGGAGCCATACGTCCTTATTGGACTGGGAGCATCATGACATCAGGGGCCTTAGTCTACCAAAGCTTGGGGTCTCCTCCATTGACCACAAAGCTTCTTCAGTGTCCATCGCTTGGTTTGGTGTCCCATGAAACAGAGCTTTGGACCAAGAGTCAGAAGACCTGACTTGGAGTTTGGACTTTGGCCTTAATACTTACGAGGAGAGGCCTGGGAAAAGGCACTTTCTTCTGAACTGCTGCCTCCTCCCCTGTAGGAGGAGGACATTTCTTGTGTGACCTCCCCCCCTCCAGGGACACAGTGCTCTGCCAGCTTCATGGGGCTGGAGCAATGTCAGAGAGGGGAGGAGCAGGAACAACAGTATCTCCTTTCTGTCTTTTGGCAACTCTCCCCATATTCCGTGTTCTGTCCAATTTCACTAGTGGTGGATCCAATTACCATATCTGCCCATTCTTTCAGGACCCCAGGATGGCATCCATCTGGGCATGTTAGTTCATCAGGGGTCAGTGCTTTCTTTCTTTCTTTTTTTTGGAGGGGGAAAGGGCAGGGCAACTGGGGCTAAGTGACTTCCCCAAGCTAGTAAGCGTTAAGTGTTTGAGGCTGGATTTGATCTGAGGTCCTCCCGACTCCAGGGCTAGTGCTCTATTCACTGAGCCACCTAGCCACCCCTGTAGGTGATTTCTTACTGCCTCTGTACTTAGCTGGGGGAGCAACCCTCAGTAAATCCCTTTTCTTCTCTCCTTTCCAGTACAAAGGTCATCATCCTCAGCAGAGACAATGGCCACAGAATTAGAATTGAGAATCTCTGACTTCTCTGTTGTGGGTTGGCTTCCTCCAAACCACCCCAAGCAAAGGGCTCAGCCACTCTGTGATCCGCCCTTGAGCTGAGCTGCCCTCACCAGCCATGGCTCATTCTGAGCTTCCCATGCCTGGCACTGATTTTCAGGACTGCCCCAAGCTTGCATGCTCCTCTACAGTTATCTGGCTTCTCTTCTGTCTCTGCACATTTATTTTTAAATCGAAGGTGGCTGGTGAGCTCCCTGTGCATCCTCATCCATCTCCTCAGGCACATGCCATCTTTCCTCCTTGTTTGAATATTTTTGTCCTAGGTCCTTTTCAGATTTCTTGAGCACTTCTCATCCCCTCCTGGGGTGACTTGGTCTGCAGCACAGATCTCATGGTATATACAGACTCCCTGTGACTGCTTCCTAGGGAAGATCCAGGGGTTCATACTATGTGTTAATGCAGAGTCTTTGAAGTGACTATGAATGGAAAAGTGCATCCATAAACAGAAGCAGTAATCACCACTCCATTCCCTGGAAGCTTCTGCATGAGAAAGAGCCCTTTGAGTTGCCACTAAGGGGGGAAACTGGCTCCTTCTGCCTGCTGGGCCCAGGGCATTTCCATTTCTGGCCTATTTATTCTTTCCTGACACTGGGGTCCAGGGCTGTGGTTTTCCAAAAGTCTTCCTTGGTCTGCCTCCCTCCCCAGCAGAACGGATCTTTCCTGGTTCCACTCCCCTTCCCTCACTGGATTCTGCTGGGCACAGGGGTTGTTCTAGGTTCCTGCCAGTGCCCAAAGGCTGGAACCCTCCACAAAGCTGCACCAGGGACAGCGGTGAGGGGGCAGTGTGGCAGCCTTCCTGCTGTTTGTGCCTTCTTCAGTGTGGCCAGAGCCCAGGGCCCTGTACACAGCAGGTGTATATTCAATGCTGGATGAATGAGCCTCCGGTGCCTGTGAACACCCTTGGTAAACAACGGAGTTCTGGCCTGTGGAAGAGGCAAGATGTCGAGGCTGAGATGAGATGTCTTCTTTCTCTCATCTGCCACTGCCTAAGGCTCTGCCCTTCTCTGGGATCCTAATGATCTAATTTTCTTTTAAACAGGAAGATTTTAGAAAATGCCCATGTGCCAACCCTGTCACTGGCAGCATAGGACGCCTCCCGCTTACTTCTTTCCTGACGCATTCGCCTGGAAAGAGACTCAGGCTGTTCTTTCAGCTTTGGACTTGAATGTTCCATTTTCAGCCATTAATGGGGAGAAAAATTATTCTGTCAACAGCCTCTCTTCGCAGAGAAAAGCCTGCCTTGTCTCCAGTAAATGCCGCCTTCGGCTTTGCTCGAACCACACGTGGTGGGGGGTGGGAAATTATGGGACCCCTTTAGGCTTAATTCTCACCAACAAAGAGAAGAAAGGGGCAGCCAGGAAGCGGTCTGTACAAATCAGGGAGTGCTAGTGCCAAGGCAGCTCTGCTGGGGGGCGGGTGGCAGCACTGCTGAGCCTGGCCGCTGGGTCTGAAATGGCTGCATGCCAAGGAAGGGTCTAAGTGCTTCTGGATGTCTGATTTGGGACCGCAGTCTGGTGCAGCCAACTTAGAGACTACAGGGTAAGAACTCGGGGTTCGAGGTATGACTCTGCCACTTACCCCTAGACTGACCTTAGTTGACTTGCTGGAACTCTTTGGGCCTCAGTTTCCTCAACGGTTCATGACCCATGAAGGCAGCACTGGAATGGACCTCAAAAGGTCACTACTACATTCTTGTTCACCTGGCCTGTTCTCAAAGTCTGCTCACTCAATGGGTGGTCAGAATTACCTTTGGTCACTAGTAAAGACCGAGGCATTTACCACAAATCTCTCAATCTCTCTCTGTCTCTGTCTCTCTCTATCTCTCTCTGTCTCCCTCTGTCTCTCTCTCTCACACTCTCTGTCTCTGTCTTTGTCTCTCCCTCTTTCTCTCTCCTCCCTTCTCTTTCTGTCTCCATTATTAGGTAGATATTGGTATAGATCGATTTCTGTGATACAGATTATCTAAATGGACAGATGTGTACATTTCTATAGTGTTAGAGGATTTTATATGAAAGCCTGAAGGCGATAGGGGAGTCACTAAAGTATCCAATAAGGTGAGTGATAAGTTCAGATCTGCACTGGAGGAAGAACAGCTTGCCTGATGAGTAGAGGATGACCTGGACCTGAGACAGTTAGACCCCCCACCCAAGCAGCCACGAAAATGGTCCAGGTCTGAGGTGCTGAAAGTCTGTGCCAGGGGGCCAGAGGGTCAGAGGAGAGGGGCAGTATTAGAGGGAGGTTGCAGACAGGGGATTGCCTGGGCTACAAACTGGATATGGGTGGAGAGAGGGAGAGAGTCAAGATGCCTCCTGGGTTGGGAGCCTGGGGGGTCTAGAGCAGTGACGTTGCCCTGGAGAGCAATGGAAAGGGTTTGGGCAAATGCTAATGAGTTCGATTTTGGCCATGGTGGGTTGAATATGCCAATGAGACATCCGGTTGGAGACCCATAATATGTAGTTGAAGATGCAAGTCTGGAGGTTAAGAGAGGGATTTGGGCTGGATAAGGAGATCTGAGAATCATCAGCATGGAGATGATAGTTGAATCCATGAAAGCTGATGGGATTACCAAGCAAAATGGTATAGGGGAAGAAGAAAAGAGGGCCCAGGCTGAGCCTTGGAGGGTGCTGATGGATGGTGCGCATGACCTGTATGAAGACTCAATAAAGGAGTCTGAGAGAGAGGGGACAGACAGGTGAGGATCAGCAGAGAGCAGCCACACAGAAACCTAGAGAAAAGAGAGTATCACAGAGGGAAAGGGAATCAATAAGCACCACATAGACATTAATAATGATAAACACAGACAATGAAATTCGGTTTGGAAATTAAGCCATCATTTGTGAACTTTGGGGAGGGAAGTTTCAGCCAAACAATGAGGACAGGAGCCAGATTGCAGAGACTTAAGAAAGTGAAAGGAAAGAAAGAGGCCCCAATCATAGCCTTTTTAGGAATTTTAGTCTCAAAAAGGAGAAAAGACACGATACTATAGTGAGAGGGGATGGAAGGATCAAGTGAAGGGTCTTTTGAGAATGGAGAGACATCACTATGCTTCTGGGCAGTAGGAAAGTAGGCAGGAGACAGGGAGAGACTGAAGAGAAGAGGGTTGATATTGTCAAGGGGGCAAGCTGCTGGAGGAGTCAGGGTGGAATGGCATTGCTTGTACGTGTAGAGGGACTGGCTTTGTCCAAGAGGAGAGCCACCTCATTGTGGGAGACAGAGATGGTGGACAGAGTGGCAGAAGGTGTCTGGGTGATGGGAGATGAAGAGGGGAGGCAGAGGAGAAGAGGGAGCTCTGAGCAAATGGCCTCAACTTTTTAAGTGAAATGTGAGGCAAGGGGAAGGCCAGGTAGCACAGCGAGTAAGAGCACCGGCTCCAGTGTCAGGATGACCTGGGGATCGAATCCAGGCTCAGACACTTAGCACCCAACCAGAAACACCTGGCCGCATACCCTTGAGCAAGTTACTTAACCCCAAATGCTTATAAAAAAAAAGAAATGTGAGACAAGCTTCTCAGCTGAAAAGGTGATGTAGAGAGGAAGCTATGAGAGCTTTGCAAAAAGGTAAAAGAAGTCACTATGGTGAGTGGGGTACTGAGTTTATTGGGGAAGTGTAGAAGGATTGCCTTGCAGTATGGAGGATCCAGTTGAGAGTATGCAGCATAAACTTGTAGTGGACCCAATTACCATGGCTTTATGATTTTTTTTTCAGCTTCACTCAACTTCCTATGAGTAGGAGTGAAAACAGCAGATGATGGGAGTGATCCAAGACTGAGGTTTGGCCAGGCATGATGGGAGCTAGCATAAGGGGACCAACATAGAACTGGATAGAAAAGTACACTGTAGACTTAAGCTGGTCTATCAAGGAGGTGAGGGGAAAAGGAGGAATGTGTAGCTAGTAAAGGTGAGATGATGGAGGAAAGAACTAAGGATTCCAGTGATTAGAGGTTACACTGAGGACAAAGAACAGGGCTTGGTGTTGCAATGTAGAGGGAGAGGTAGAATGATGTCATATTGGAATCACATAAATTAATTTCATCATTCATGAACATGAAGCTAGAACATTTGTAGGTAATGACAAGATCAAGGGTACCGGCATCTCTCCCCATAGCTGGAGTCGGGCAGAAAAGTAAGTCTTGGGAAATGATTAAGTGACATTATTATGAAGAATGGAGAAGCTAGTGGGCTTCAGCTCCCTTTCAAGCACTCAAGCACTCAGATAAACAAAATCAATTATCAGGTAATGTTTATTGAAAACAATAAAGTGCAAGCAACTGCCAAGTGAGGTGATAAATATTTACAAATCAATTTTATTGATGTCTTTTTTCTACTTCACTTAAATTTTCCTCGGGTTAATCCCCCTTCCTTCCTTTCCCAAAGAGTCACTCCATATAATAGTATTTTTAAATACAAAAAATAAAGAAAAAAGTAGATTAAAAACCACCAAAACTGATCAATACATCACAAATGTCTGAAATGCATGTTTGTCCCACATTCGTGGCTTTTACGCACTGGCAAAGGAGTTGGGTGGTAATGTCTTCTCAAATATCTTCTTGGGAACCACACATTCTTTGAGATTTTGCAACATTCAATTTAGACATTTTTTTGTAATTGTTCTTTCCTTTGATGTAGTTTTAGTAATCATGTGTATTGTTTTCTTGGCTGCACTTACCTTACTGTGCATCAGTTCTTATAGATCTTTCCATATTTCTTTGCCCTTATCATTTCCCACAGCACAGTAATATTCCAAATCATTCACATGCAAAAATTTGTTTAGTCATTTTAGCCAACGAGCATCTCTTTGACTACAATTCCTTGTTATCACAAAAAGTGCTGTTCCAAATATTTTGGTGTATATGGGGACTTTCTTCCTACTAATGGATTCCACAGGGTATAAGCCTAGTAATGCAATTTCAAAATCAAAGAGTATGAACGTTTTAGTGATTTTATTTGCATAACTCCAAATTTCTTTCCAAAATGGTTGTACTGATTCACAGCTAAGCCACCAAGTTCCTAGTGGGACCATCTTCCCCAAAGCCCTCTAAAATCAATGATTGCCATGTTCTCATCATTGTCAATTTGCAGTGTGTGAAGTGAAACATTAGTTATTTTGATTTGCATTTCTCTCATTATTATTTGGAGAACATTTTCATATGATTGTTCGTAGTTTACAATTGTTCTTTTGAGAAATATTGGTTCATATCCTTTAATTGGATATGGGTATAATAGACATAATGTTATACATACACCTATATACATAAATATCCATTGCTTATATATCTTAAATACCAAGTCTTCACTGAAGAAATATGATCCTGGAGGTGGCTAAGTGGGTGCAGTGAATAGAGCACCGACCCTGGAGTCAGGAGGACCTGAGTTCAAATCTGACCTCTGACATTTGATACTTACTAGCTATGTGACCTTGGGCCAGTCACAACCCCAATTGCCCTACCTTCCCCCTAAATATATATATGATCCAAAGATTCTCCCCATTTGGCAACTTCCCTTCTCTTCCTAGATGCATTAGTTTGCTTTGCACAAAAGTCGCTGCTTCATGCAGTTCAAGTTATGTTGTCTTTTGTAGTTGCATCTATATTGTGTTTGGTTAAAGAGACATCTCCCAACCATAGCTGGGAGAGGTATATGATTTCTTTCTCTCCCACTGGCTGTGACTTTCTCTTTAATATCAGGGTCAAGTATCCCTTTGGAATGCATTTGGGAAAATGGTGGAAGGTGATGGTATAAGGGCAATTCCAACCATATTGCTTTGCAGTTTTTTATCAAATAGAAAGATCTTTCCTATGTAATTCCTGGTTTGGGGGTTATCAAATAAAGGGAGTTCCTCCCTAAACTTTATGGGGCATAGAATTCTTTTTACTATAACTCAATAACATGTTTAATTATGCATTCATTAGCATGAGTAGATTTTCTGTTTTTTAAGCATGAATATAATAATTTTTCCAAAGGCTTTTTATATCTGTTCGACTGATTGTGCGATTTGGGGATAGTTTTGTTTTTAATATAATTAATTATGTTTATTATTTTCCTAATGTTGACCTATCCTTGCATCCTTGGTATAAATCCAACTTGGTCATGATGAATGATTTCTTTAAGAAATTTCTGTGATCTAACAGAGTTTATTTCAAATTTTGAACCAATATTCACAAATGATCTTTGCCCATTTTTTCTTTTTATGCTTTATCCTTCCTTGGCATTAGGACCATATTATCAAAGAAAGCAGTTTGGGTTGGGTGCTATTTTTCTCAAATTTTGAGAATAATCTGTCTAATATCAATGCTAATTGTTCTTTAAAGGTTTAATCAAATTCTCTTCTGACTCTATCAGGTCCAGGAGATTTTGCCCTCTTTTTATGACAAATTACATTTCTTTTTCTGAGATTGGATGATTTAACATCTTTATATGATCTTCTGTAATTGTGAGTCATTTTTAAGTATTACTCTATTGCTTTGGTATTCTCAGTATTGTTAGCATATGACTGCATAATAGATTCCAAGAATTCTTTTTATATCTTCTGGCTTTGTTATTAGTTTCCCTTCTTCCTGTGTTATTTTTGCTTACATGATTCTCTGCCACTCCTCGATCAGAATAGATAAAAATTTATCAATTTTAATGATCTTTTCAAATAACTTGCTTGCATTTTATTTTTTTTATTTTCATTTTCATTTCAACAGCTTTTTGTTTCCCATTTGCCCAACTCCCCTCCAATGTTTAATATCTCCTCTTTGGGGCTCATTTTAGGTTTGTTCGTTTGTTGGCTTTCTAATTTTTATATGCATGTTCAGTTCATTAATCTTCTTTTCTATTTTGTTAATGTATGCTTTATAGATGTAATTTTGCTTTAGTTGCATGCCAGAAATGTTGGCATGTTGCTTCATAAATATAATTTTCTTCCACATGTTATTATTATTTGTTTGTATGTTTTTCTCTCTTTGACCTTCTTGTTATTTAGAATTTCATTGTTAATTCTCTAATTGGATCAGTGTCTCTAGTTTGTATTCCCTAAACTGATTACTATTTTTTTTACTTCATGGTGAGTTGTAAAGGATGTGTTTACTCTTTTGGCCTTTTTACATTTATTTGCAATATCTTTGTGACCTATACATGGTCAATTTTTAAGAAAAGTTCCACATGATTCTGAGAATTACATATATTTTTCATATTTAGTTCCATTTAGAATATACCTTAAATCTTTTGACTTTAGTTTCTCCAGTAATTTGTTCGATTTTTTATTTTCCCTTTTGTCTATTTATCCAACCCTGAGTTAAGGACATTGTATTTTCCTGTCACCATTGAATGACTATATTTTCTTGTAATATAAACATAATTTTCCTTTTATGGTTTTAGATTTAGAACATGTAAGTTTAACATATGCTGTGATTTAATATATTGTTGTGAAGATCAAATGAATTAACATAAACATAGTGCCTTGCAAACTTTAAACCACTATACAAATGCTAGCTATTAACCAACAGGGAGCACAGTGGACGGAGCAGGAGGCCTGGAGTCAAGAAAACCTGAGTTCAAATCCAGCCTCAGACTTACTGCATAATACTGGGAGAACCACTTACCCTCTGCCTGCCCCAAGTTGCCTCCTCTAAGTGATGGTGCTGCTGCTGCTATTACCTCTCTCTCAGTGCTGTTGTGAGAGTCAAATGAGATCATATTTGTATTACTCATCTCTTTATTTATCTATTTTTTAATTATTTCCCTCTTTTTTCCTCTCAGTTAAGTAATCACATAAATCACCACATCTCTTCTCCTCTCCAGTTTCTGCTGTTAGTTTGGTTTTGTTTTTAATTTCACTCCCCACTTTTTCTCATTCTCTTCATAATTTCTCTTCCCTTCATACCTATTCCAAATGGTTATTATTTGGCTCATGGGCCATAGATTTATTCATTCTTTCTCTAACGTCTGAATTCCTCGAGGAAGTAAAGCTTCTAAGGTCCATATTTGGATTTCCTTCTGAACAGTTTTTGTTATTGGCCTGTAGATCATGTCTCTTAGTCCCTCTTTTTTGGTTTTGTTTTTTTTTAATTATTTTTTTATTAGAAAAACCACTTTCTTTAGGGAATGGAGAAGACAGCATCATTGCCCCACGCTAAGTCTCCCTTCGTCCCTGATTGTGCCATTCCGTCCTACTCTTTGCCTACCCTCCAGATCATCTTTCCCATCTCTCATGAAACCTCTTCCCTGAGTCCGTACCCTCCCATTCTTCTGGGTGCCAGTCGTCTCTAGGAACTCTGACCCCCTTATCCTGATGCAGGCTGGGTAGTCTTCCTCAGAACCACATTTCTACAAATTATACTCATTGTAAGCCTTGTTCTCCCATAATAGGCTCTCTCTCTTCATTCATGGGTGCATTCCTCTGTGGAATTCCCTCCACTGAAATGAGATGTCCTCTTCTCTTTCCCTGTGTTTCATTCTCTTCCTTCTTGTACTATTTCTTGTACCATAATTTAGCCTCATCAAGGCCAGTCAGATCCTCACTTCCCATCTCTTTATCTATTTATCATGTCCCCGTCAGCCAGTCTTGTTCTGCCCTGTACAGTCTGAGGGCCATTCTTCTTGGCAGAGAAAATGGAAACACAATGTTACCTGAGCAGCCGCACGGTCTCTATTGCTGTTTGCCATTATCCCATCCCTATACCTTTCTGCTCTTTTTCTTCTTCCCTAGTTGGACCTTCCCTTTTCCCTGCCTTCAGCTTTCCTCCCTGAGCCCAGCTTATTCTGAGTTTTGGTGTTCCTGACCCTTTTTGTCACAGTTGCAGGGGCCACTTTTGTGTTCATGCTCTGGAACGTGCCCTTGTTTTCATCCACCGTATGTGTCCGACACTGAGATGGCTGCAGGCTCTCATTCTAGGCTGTTCCCATGAAGAGGTGGACATATCGGTGGCCTTTCTCAAGATCTCCAAGTACCCTGAGGATGCCAATGGAGCAGCAAGCGGTCTCTGAAGGACCCCTTCTTTTTGTCTCATGACCAGGCCATCTTGGTTTCCTGATGTACTTCTACGATGATGTACTTTATTCTTCTTCAGGTAACTGTCTGCAACACTGAAGCTTGCTCACACCTACCATGTCCTTCTCAAACTGATCCCTAACACGGCCCCATCTACCCCTCCAAAGAACTACCCTTTTTCTTCGTCACATTTGTTTCTTGCTACAAATTCTGATTCCAGCTCTGTCTGAGGCCCATTGGGATGGGCCTCTCCTTGCTGGTGGAGATGAGCCCATGAAGGCAGACGCAGAGCTGGTGAGAGATGACAAAGCATCGGCTCTCCATTAGTTCCTCTTCAGGATTCTTCACTCCTGCAGACTCATAAAACTATGATAAAGGTGAAGTGACTTGCCCAAGGTCATAGCTAGGAGGCATCTGAAGTCCAGGCGAATTCAGGTCTTCCTGACTACAGGCCTAGGGCTCTTTCTGCTGCACAGCCTTTTCATACCGAGCTGTTTGCATGCTGTCTCTGCCGTTTAATTGTAACCTTCTTGAGAACAGGGACTATCTTTTGCCTTTTCTTTAGATCTCTGGCACTTAGCACAGTTCCTGGCAAGTAGTCAGTGTTTAAAAAATGCTGACTGACTGACCAACTGAATAAAATACACTCCTTCAGGGCTTCAGCCCAAAGAACCTATCCCACCATGACAATTATGAGGCCCTTGGCATCTTCTCTCCAGATTTCTAGTTGAGCTGGCTTGGTTCCATGTCCATATTATTGTCATGGGACAATTACAGATTTATTTGAAATCTACAAAACCCAAATGTCTCCTTTCCCTTCTACCTCTGATGGCTTCCAAGGCCCCCTCCCCATCACCCACCAGCTTAATTCCCAACAATCCTTTAAAGCCCAGCTCAAATGCCCTCCCTTCCAGGAAGCTTTCATGGATTCCAGCCCTCTTCTTCATTGTCACTTGGCAACGACCTTCTCCCCAGACATAATTTTGGAAAGTGTCCTCGCCTTGGGGCCCTGGAGCTGGCACTATTTCTTGGACCTTTTTAAGTTTTATGAAGCACTTTCACCACCCCACCTCCACTAGGAGATAAGTAATACAAGGCTCATTACCCCCATTTTACACATGGGGAAGCTGAGTCCCAGACAAGGAAAATGATGTGTCCACAGTCCCATTGCTAGTATTGAAAGTAGGACCCAAAGCTAGGGTTGTCCTGACTGCCTTTCTTCCTAATAATATCATGAGTATGTGTTATTTATCTCACAATACACTTCCTGAGGGCAGGGACTGAGCCCTAACTAAGCTCTGTCGGTCATCCAGTCCAGCAATCGGCATAGAGTGGGTGTTTAATAAATGCCCTACTGAATGGATTGATTGAAGTCTAGACACACTTGAGCAAAGGCAAGGAGAGTTCACAGCAAGCCTTCATCTGCTGCTGCTGCTGCTTCTGCTGCTGCTGATCCCAGTGGCTCGGCCTGGTGGAATTCTCATTGACCCTGGAAACTTGGGCAGAAGTCTGAGAGATGATAGTGTCGTGAGGATGAGAGATGTGGACACTGGCAGCTGAGAAGGGGGAGCCATGAATGTTGAGGATCTGGGAAGCCTCAAGAGGATTTCACAGATGAAGACACTCAGGCACAGAACACAGAAGTCACTTGCCCAAGGTCATGCAGCTAGTAGGTATCTAAGACAGGAGTAGACCCGGGTCTTCTTGATTCCAAGCCTGTCCGCCTTTCATGGGATCTCTTCTTTTTCTACAGAGAAGAGACTCATCAGCTAACATCATACACAGAGCTGTGCATTTGTCATTGTTGTAGAAAAAGCAATGCTATTTCTTGCTGGTGGAGATTGTGTCCTGGAAAAAAAGATGGAGGAAGAACTGGACAAGTGGGTCAGACTCTGGAGGAAGCTGGAAAACAAGACACTTAACACATCCACACCAGACATTCCTCCTTCATGAGTCTATCAATGGGCTCTCCCAACTAACAGCCTTGGAAGGCAGAGCCCCAGAGGGCTTTAGGAAAGCAGCTACGAAGCTGGGACTGATCACTGGTGCCCCCCGAAGGTCATGCACGCCAACCATTTCCCAAGGTCAGCGTTGATGCAGGGGCAAGGAGAGAGAGCCTCCCACTGGCTCCAGGTTCAAAGGGGACCTGCCCTCCCTCTTCCTTTTACTCTGTAGCTGGCATTCACCCTACCTGCCATGCCTCAGAGCAGCTGGACCCTGTGAAAGACAGCAACAAAAGCCTCCATGCCAAGATCTTCGGTGATTTGCACTTTTAGACATTTTTTTTGAAAGGCCTCCTTGGTTTTCCAATCCAAGAACCCTGCAGATCCCCAAAGCTTTTGTCACTCAGGATGAATATATCTCAGCATCCAGAGGTTGCCATCCCATGGAACACTCTGTTTTCCCAGATATGCATTTATGGCTCGTTAGCTCCAAGTTCAGTTCAAACTTGAGATGGAAATTTCTCTCTGTTCCTGTTAAGTATACTACCTGCTTCTCCATTTCTACTCAGCAGCACTGACTCTCAACTTTGTCCTCTGCTTGCAGGCCATCTTCTCCTTCCCCTGATGCCCATGCTCCCAGGGCCTTCCCCACCCACTTTTAGAAAGGGCCAGGTAGCTTTCACATGAGCCCCTAGAAGGTTCGTGCCTGGTCTGTGAGGCAATAGCCAAAGAGAAATGAGCCCTCTCTACCCCTCTGACTCCTGGAAGGGATTAAGTAAATAGATCAACATTTTCTGCATGTCCCAGGCCCTTTTCCTCCTTCATCTTCTCATTCCCATTGAAGAACAGCCAGAGACTCCCAGAGAGGGAAAGGGCCTCCTCAGCTTTTACTCAGTCCAAATCCAAGAAAAGCACAATGGCATGGTAAATAGAACTGATGATAGAACCAGGAATGCCTGAGTTCAAGTCCTGTCTCTGACACACACTGACTGTGTGATCATGGACAAAGAACTTACCCTCTCAGTACTCTAAGACACTCCCAAAGACCATAAGTTGCACAGAAGGTTCTAGCCTCTATTAATCTAGGAAATCCCTTCCTCTGAGGGTTCCCTAGACCAAGGAAATCACAACTCCTATACCCAACCTAAACCAGAAGGCCCTTGCCTGACAATGGGCCCCTAACTTCACAAACCCATTCAGTCAGTGGGAAGTTGCTGCCCCATGCGGCAGCCCATCCTACATTCTGAAAGCTCCAATGGCTGGGAAGACCTTTCTGATAGTCTGTCAAAGCCTGACTCCTTGTAACTTAGTGACTGGCACCTGGGGGTGCTGAAGGAATTCTTGTGGATTGATTAATCCACTGCCCATTACTCTAGCTCCTACCTTGGAGGCTGAACAGAACAAGGCTTCTCCTGCCTTCACAGAGCATGTGAAATCCCTTCAAATATGCAAACACAGACACCCAAGCCTCCTTCTTTCCCCTAGGCTAAATGTCCTCACTTCTTTTGGCTGATTTGCATGACACAATGACCTTAAGGTCCATCATCATTCTCATCCTTCTGTGAATGCTACCCAGTTTATTGATGGATTTCTCAAAACAATTCGTGCAGAATGAAACACATGTTTAAGGCATCATCTGACCAGGCAAGGTACAGAATGATGGTCCACCCTCTTTACTCCGGATAGACCCCACACCTCCACAAATACAAGCAAGGACCAAGATGGTGTCTTGGACACTCCTTTCATTTCTCTTTCATATGGAGCTGTCTTTCCTATCCTCCTTTTACCATGATTTTAATTCAATGCATAAACTTAATTCTAGCCCTGCATGCCTGGGATCCTGAGGCCACTTCTATGTTAAGTCCACATTCCAGCTTTTTGACAGATTTCATGATTCTGACTCTCAACTGAATTGAGGAACCATCCCTTCCCACTTGCCATCTGTGCTTTCATTGGGGACTTTGAACAAATGATGGGATGAGACATTTCCTAGCCTAATCCAACAATGGTCAGTGCTCTGGGCTCCCCAACAAATTACTAATTCACCTAATCATACTAGTACCTAGTTAATGCACCTCCATACAGTGAAAAATTCAACTTTTTATGCACCTACTCTGTGCACAAGGTTCTGGCCACAAAGTTATCATGGGAGATGTTGCTAAATGTCTCATGGGATCCTGATCTGCCTAAGGTTCCAGAAGATCTGCCAAGTTAACACTACATTAATACCTCAAGGACTTGTGATTTCATCTGGGGAAACTATGGGAACCATGGGTGAGGGAATTCCCTCCACTGAGGGAAATCACAATCTGACTACAACTTACAGGCTTTCTGATGTGAAGTGGAAATGATGAAGTTCAGGTTAAGATTTAGGAGGAAGGAAAGTGAAAACAGAGCAAACATTTCTCTGAGAAAGCACTATGGGGTAAGGTGCCTGGATATCATGATAAAGGTGAAGAATAGGCTTGGGAGGAATGAGGCATAGTGAGAAACAAGATGACAGGATGCCATATAGCATTAGTTAACAACACATCAGTGTAGGAATTTATTATACCCAGATTTTAATTCATTGTCTAAAGGTGCTTGCCATGAACTTCAGCTTCATTGGTTTCATGGGTCACCCTCAGCAAGGACGTATATGACCAGAAAAAGAGGTACGTCAGTCATGTTATGGGAATAGGGGCTAACAGATAGACAATTCCCTGGTACCCAGAGCCTGTTACAAGGTCCAAGGACAGGCATCCAGTGTGATAGAAAGAACCTCCACAGAGGACCTATGGGAGAACATGGACAGAAGCTGAACAAATGGTTAGGGTGTGACTGGTTGGGAGCTGTGGCGTGAAGGAAACAGCCACGTTGATGAGATGAGGAACCAGAGAAGTACTGAAAGAAGCTAAGAACACAGAATCTGAAATCTACCCAGATCAGCCACTCAAAGGATGTCCCTCAAACCGAGGGAGTGGAGTTTGTCACTGCCGTCATTACTGGGGTTACCAGCCCATCACATCACTGTCATGCTCGTTCCCAGTAGAATTTCCCTTCCATTTTCAGGCTGAGAAGCACAGTCACGGAATATCCAAGACACTAGGGATTTTAGAAACTATCCAATCTAACCATGTTGTTCATTCTGCAGATGGAGAAACTGAGGCCAGATTGGGGACACAATTGAACAGCAAAGCACCATGAAATAGGAGGAGGGCTAGGCTTGAAGCCCAGAATCCTTAAAGACTGCACAGGCCTAAAAGGGATACAATTGCCTTGTAGGCCCTTTGGCGATGTGGGAACTTTGAGAAGCACTTGCCAAGAAGGTATTTCCCAGGTGCTAAGTTGCCTTTGGAGATAAGAGGCCAATGAGGAACTGGGCAGATAAGGTAGGACTGGAGCAAAGCCACAGACTCAGCAATTAAAGTGCTGCTTGAAGTGATCCAGGGGAGATGGAAGTCTCGAGAGGGATGTTTTGAGTAATCAGATGGCTTCCCCCAGTATCAGCACTGAGAGGCACTGATAATAATATTACATTTAATCTTCTTGTCCCCTATACATGCAACGGCACATTAACTGCCAATAAACGATAGCAGTGATTATCTCCCCAATGAAATATGGAGGGAAAATACTTTCTGAAAGCCCAGCGCCATGTTTGTCTCCAATCAGACGGGCGTGTACCACGGCATGTGCGCCAATCAGCGGCATTCATCAACACCCCTTTACAGGAGCCAGCCACAATTCTGCCTCTCTCCTGGCTGGTTGACTTTGCAAAGAGACCCATTTTGGTTACATTACCATTTTGATTGAAGGATCAGGGTCAATCACATCACTTTTTCTCATCTAAGGAAAGAAAATTATTCTGAATCCAATCATCAATCAATGTATGTAATCAGCCTCTTTAAAGTACTGTGGGTGCCCACGTGACTGGCTTTTCCATGACACACAGTCTAAACACCAGCATTCAGGTTTGCTTGCCAGTCTTACTATATCCACAAGAAAGTGTTCAAAGGACAAGCAGGACTCCAGATGCATTTGGCTATTAACAGAACGATGGCAATGGATTTATTCAGGAGGTTCCATAATTCCCACTCACAGACCTCAGTATCAGAATTCATTTGCATATCTTTGTTTATCCATCACTGTCATGTAACACACGGCCTCACCGTTTCTGTAATTTCTTAAGGTTAATTGTGCTACTCTTCCGCCTCTTCTCTGTATATTCAATGTCAACAAAAATGAAAGTTAACTCAAGAAAGTGTTTCCCATAACTGTACCTGGTCAAAATATGTTTGACCCCTAAAGCTGCTCAGGCAGCAGCCCAACAGATACAAAATGAGATGCAGATAAGCATAGGAATCCACATTTCTCTTACAGTTTAGGAGCAAAGGACAGCATGAGGAATTCTCTCCCTAACAAAGCCACTTGTGACAGTCTTCAGATTTCCTTTAATGTTAGCGAATATCAGAGGGCAATGGGAGGCAGGATGGGAAGCCATCAGTAAAAGGCATGAATGATCAATAAGGCATCTCAAAATGAGTGGGGCCATTGGGGTTACAGTCAAGGAGATTCATGTCTCTGGAAGATGGAAAGTGAAACTGGGAGCCTCGAGTGTGTACCATCCACCCAATGTAGCATCTGTATTTTCCTTACTAATTCCAAAGGAGTCAAGGAGTGATAGGATGTCAGGGGGCCTCACTGGTCTTCTAGCTCAGCCCTTGCATTAAGAATTCTTACTACAATATTGTTAGCAAGTGGTCATTCAGCCAATCCCCAGTGGCCCTCCGGAGAGGGGAAGCCCATTCTCTAGGATGGCTCTAATTGTTAGGATGATCATTTCCTGACTTCAAGTCTCGGTTTGCCTCTAGAGAGTATCTACTGATTGCACCAATTCTTCCTTCTCAGGCCAAGCAGCAAAGTCACATGACAGGCCTTCTAGGGCTTGAAATTGTGGGACTTTGGGTAAGAAAGATATTCCCCATGAGACAGCATGGCATGGCAGTTGAGAGCTAGCCTCAGAGAGAAAGGTGGCCAACATGCATTGGTAGACTGGATTCTTCATTAGGGGCTCCCACACTGATGAAATAACATGACCAGTCAGAAGAAATTATTATTATCATCATTTAAGGGTGTGTTGTGTCTGAAACATTAGCATGACATTTAGCAGAGACGTCCATCAGTGCGACGTTTAAAAAGGCTCAGGAGATATAGGGTATGGGTAATTTAATGATTTTATTAATAAAGCCAGCAGGTGGTTAAAAAAAGAATGGTCATTTGGCTGTCTCTCTTAGACCAAAGACAATCCTGTCAGCAGACTCACAGTTTATATACCCTTCAAAATAGTAGGTCATCAATGAGAGACTGATAGGAACCCTTGCACAGAGAAATTATCTCTACTCGGGCCATCCTCAGCATTGGGCTATTTAGACAAAAGGATCTGTCTTCATCCAAGCCTGTGTAAAACACGAAGGGCTTCCCCACCCTAGATTAATTCCTTGCTAGGTTGGGTGAGGTCTGACCAAGATCTCAGAGGGAGAACAATGCAACCTCATTATCAATAATGTCCTTCAAGAAAACTTAACTTTTTAAAATGAGGAATTTAGAAAAGGGGGAGACCTCTGAATCTCCCCCAGATATTGGTTATTAATAATCATTTTTCTCATCAGGCAGGGGGAGATGTGGGCCTGAAGCTCTAGGGTGGGGTCCAAGGTGATGGACCAAGGACCATCATTCCAGGAGTCTAAGGTTCCAACCAAGCCTACTTTCTCTACATTCTCTTCTCAAGTCAGTGCTTTCCCCCTATTCTTTTCTTCCTGCTGCTCCCTTTCTGTGGAATACTCTTCCCATCTGCCCTCAGTTCCATCTGGATAATGCCCAGAACTGAAGCTACTCCCACTGGATGGGGTCTGACTGGGGCAAAGGATAGTGGGTCTCTCACCTTCCTTGTCCTTCAGTGTAGCTCAAGATTCTGGGGACTCTCAGGAAAGGCTCAGCTCCCACAACTTGGCTCTCAGGAGACTGGGAATCTGATACAGAAGAGCGGACAAATGGGAAGGGAAAAGATGTCTTTCCAGAATTCCCCAGCCTGAGGGGGAGGGCTTTGCTCTCTCCCTCCCCACACTGCCCCCTTCCAGGCAACTCCAACAGAAGGACCTCTGCTCCTGTCCTGGAGCTGTACCCTGTGAGCACCTTTGGCTGCTTCCCTCTGCTCATTGTCCCCACCCTTCCTTGGACAAGCAGCTAAGGGAGGGCATGGACCTGAACACAGAGCATCTTTCAGGTTGGGGGATGGAGAAGCCACAGCACGGAAGTGGGGGCTTTCACAAGCAAACTAACAAAATGGAGAGAAGCAAACGGGCAGAAGAAGTCGATCCTACCGGGGACAGAACTGGACATGACCAATAAGAGGAACTCACTCGAGGTCCTCTGACAAGAGGGCAGAAGCAGGAGGGACAGGGCAGAATTTCATCAGCTTACATTCTGACCCCCTGGGAAGAACTTCTGAACAATCTGAGGTGTCCTAAAGAGGAGTGGGCTGCCTGAGGAATCAGAGAGCACCCCCAGCCTGCTGTTCAGTGGAGATCTCCAAGCAGGGGCTGGGGGGGTACTCACTAAAGATGCACTGGCCTGAAAGATGTTCAGTGACACTTGCCCTCAAAGGCTGAAACTCAGCTCGGGTCTCCTCATCTTTCTGCTTCTGCAATTTGACCCAAATCTCACCTTCTGGTGGAAGTCAAACTAAGCCCTTTGGATGCCAAACTCAGAACCTTTTTCACTGTGCCAGGCCCCCATGTTTAGATTTTCAGCCTCTCCCTCGATGATGAGAGCTAGCCCCAAGGTTTACTCCTGTTTAAGAAATTTCATGGACAACAGCCACAAGCCCTGTGGCCAGTCATGCCCTTGAGGTCCAGTATATTCTTTCTGAGGATTTCCTGAAGAGTTCTCTGCACAGCCAAGAGGGTTATCCTTCTACACTGTACGTATTACAAAGCCCAATCACTTCCTGCCTATATTTGTCCCCTGCCCCCTCCCCAAGGGCTGATGTCTGTGTGCTGCGGAAATCAATACCAAATCGCAAGCCATCAAGACAAATGAGAAGTAACTGGAAGAAGCCTGAAATGTGGTTAATTGGGCAAAGTCTGAAAGGATTTATAGGGCATTTGTCTGAGGGCTTCTCTGATCCTAGGAGCCAGGAAATCAAAGCCAGAGAAATCAGGCAGCATCTGCTGAATTTCTGAGGGTCATTCCCCAGGTGGGAGAAAAAGCCAAGAGGGTTAGCCATCTGCTAGAAAAGGTCAGAGCAGGGAGGAGCCTCAGAACAGAGGTGAACAGGATGTTAGAAGAGAGAACAGAAGATGGCAGAGCAAGGGGAGACCTTAGAGAACATGTAGCCTGACAGCCCCGTTTGGAAGATAAGAAAAGAGTAAGCAATTCATCCGAGGTCAGCCACAGAGATCTTCAGTTATTGCATCCCAGCAACAGGCGGGAGTCCCACAGCAATGATCAGTGCAGGAGCTGACCAGCCCGAATGCGGAGCTCCCTCCACCCCACCCCAGGACCTCAGAACCAAAGACTTCAGTCCCCCAGAGACAGCACAGGAGTCCCCACAATAACCATTGGGACGAGTGCCATCCAAACTCTGCCTGGAACCCTTCAAGGATGGGTGTCCACCAGCTCCTGAGCTAGCCCTTTCCACTCTGGGATTGCTGATTGACTCCCCCCGCCCCTGCCTGGAAATCCAGCCTAGATTTGCCTAAACGGTCTCTATGATAATACCAGACTCCTCAGCCTGGCAGTTGAGACTCTCAATAGTCAGGTCCAAACCACTGTACCAACTTTAACTGCTCCTTTCACTAAAATCAGTCCAGTTTCTTTACTCTGCCATCCCCCACTCCTGGAACATCCCTTCCTCTGTCTCTCTCTCTTTCTCTGTCTCTCTCTGTGTCTGTCTCTCTCTCTATCTCTATCTCTCTGTCTCTGTCTCTGTCTCTGTGTCTCTCTGGCTCTCTCTCTCTCTCTGTCTCTCTCTGTCTCTGTCTCTCTGTCTCTCTCTCTGTCTCTCTGTCTCTCTCTCTGTCTCTCTCTCTCTCTCCTTCCCCTTCCTATTCTTGTTCTACCCATCCTCCAAGTCCCAGATGCATTGCCACCTTCTGGATTTAAGCCCATCTCATCTGGTCTCTTTCTCCTCGTCAATGCCTAGTTCTGTTTTCTTTGTCTTCCATTTCTCCAGGATTCCTGTGTCTCCCACACTCAGTGGCTACCTAGCCCCACTGGCATCATTAAGCTTCAGAGTACCTGATCCTCATGCCTTGCTGGGATAGGAAGATTCCTGACTGGCTGGTCCTCAGGCAATGTCTGTTGATTAGCAATGAGCTATTGGATGTAGCTCTAATTCCGGTCTATCCTTCTGAACACTGAGCGCTTGTGGGTCCTACTGCTGAGGAGACAAAACAGGATGCATGTTTGGTCTAGCCCCATTTCAATGGAGTCACTGCCATGCCTGGATGTCCAAGCCCATGCAGGAACCCCCTTCACAGGTTCAGCCCTTGGAAAGGGAAAGGTCTGGCTCACATACAGCCCCTGTCCTCATGGAGCTCATAATTTAGACACAGGATGAGACACAGGCACAGAGAACTACGAAAAGGTCCATCACATAGCAGTACTTTGGAGGGAGCTGACCAGGCACTTGTCAAGGTCAGAGTGGGGATGGGGCAGGGAGAGAACGAGGGAATAAACTCCCTGGGTTCCTTGCCTCAGTGCTCTGCTTCTGCCCCCATGCCACAGAGGGCAGAGCTTCCTGACCAGAGGGCTGGCGTGCCTCCATTTCCCACCCCAATGGCTGGGTGAGGCACCAAGAAGCTCCCTGGGAATATTCTCTATCACTGAAAACAGTGCTAACAAATCGATGCCGAGCTGGTTAATTAGAAAGGCCATTATTGTCCTTTGCAAATGAACTGCCAGCTCCTTTTGACAGCTTACTTTATCAGCTGTATCAGGCAAGATGATCCTCTCCCCAAAATAGATTTCAGATACAGACGGGACCCAGGGCGATTTGTGAACCTGTGCATGAAAGCTTGACTCCCCTTTCCCTCCAAAAAAGAGACACAAGGAAGAAGAGCCCACTCATGCTGGGACCTATTAGCCAAGTCCAATGGAAAAGAACCTTTGGAAAGAAGGGCCATGCTCATGGGCAAGTAATCCCCAAGGGCTTGGCAAAAAAACAAGAGGAAGGAACTGTGCCGACATCATGTGAATGCACTCTAGAAATCTCAGCCTTCAGTCAGGGAGGGAGGGCATAGGGAGGTGTCTCACACACACACACACACACACATATACTCACACAGATACACACACAATCAAACACATATATACACATTCACACACACAGACTCACACGCATATACATATTCACACACATACACACACAGACTCACACACATATACACACATATATACATATTCAAACACATATACTCACACAGATACACATACAGACTCAAACACACATATATACACATACACACATACAGACTCACACACATATACATATTCAAACACATACACTCACACAGATACACACACATACTCAAACCCACATATACACACATATATACACATTCACACACATACACACACAGACTCACACACACATATATATATATTCAAACACATACACACAGACTCAAACACACACACATATACACATTCACACACATACACACACAGACTCACACACATATATATATTCAAACACATACACTCACACAGATACACACAGACTCAAATACACATATACACACATATATACACATACACACAGACTCACACATACACACATATACATATTCAAACACATACACTCACACACATACACACAGACTCAAACATACATATACACACATATATACACATGCACACACAGACTCACACACAAAGGAACACTGCCATGGGTAAGGGAGGAGTCTGAAGTCCTGAGATGTCACCACTAACAGCCAACTCTCTCCAATCACATGTACCTACCCCTTTCCCCTATGCAGCACTGGTTTGGTCAGCTCTGGTTTTCTTCAGGATTCCCATGTCTCCCATGCTCAGTGGCTGCATAGCTCCATTGGCACCATTCAGTTTCAAAGTGCCTAGTTTTGTGCCCTTGTTGGACAGTGAGCACACAGCCTTGGATCTGGAAGGGGCACTGGGTATGAGGAGAGGCACGGAGAGAGCCCACTATCCCCTTTTGGGACAGCTCTCAAGGTCAGGAAATTCTCCCTGATATTAAGCTTAGATCTCTTCTTTGAAACTTCTATACATTGTTCTTTGTCTGTGACCAAAGAGGAATCTAGACCTCTTCCATAACACAGGCTTACAAGTACTTGAAGACAGCAATTACATCCCCCCTCTCCCACCCAAGAATTGTGCAGGTTCAACCTGCCCAGCTCCTTCAACCCAATGCTCATAGAACATGAACTCTGGGTCCATCCGCCATGGCCCCTTCCCCTATTCCAAACATCCTCCAGAGTTTGTAACCTTTGTGAAGTTGCGGGGCCCAGAAATGAACTCATCCATCTAGATCAAGCCAGACAGGGCTGAGGACCAGGGTCACCTCACCTCCTTCTTCCTGGCCCTCCATGCTGCTCAATGCAGAGATATCCCCTACAACCTTCTGTTCTTACTTTTGGCCACCATGTGGATGGTGCAACACTGGCCCACCCATCTGGTGGGA
Organism: Petaurus breviceps papuanus; assembly: GCF_028583685.1. Classification (NCBI taxonomy): domain Eukaryota; kingdom Metazoa; phylum Chordata; class Mammalia; order Diprotodontia; family Petauridae; genus Petaurus; species Petaurus breviceps. The sequence goes on from NW_027186377.1 coordinate 665,526, forward strand.
TGTGCCCTCAGTGGCCTGAATGTCACATTCACCTACTGAGAATATTGATGGGTTCAGCCAGGAGGGTAGATCTTCTCTTCAGATAGACCCAAAACAACATAGCTCTCAAGTCTTGGTTCCCATGGCTCCCACAGCTCCCATGGGAATCCTGATCAGTGGCCAGAGTCTATAAGCTTTTAATTGAGTCAGGCACACAGAGGCTTCCTAAGCTCATCAGCAAGCCTCCCACAGACAAGTATGCCTCATTAGTCCTCATCCCATTAGCAGTGGCAATGGGTCCAGGATCCATTAGCACTGAGATCTTAATGGACAAGCTGAGCAGCATTCAGCTGGAAACCCAGACTCCTGACAAAGAGCCAGGAGGAAAGTGGGGCCATCCTGGGGGTGGATGTGAGGAGGAAGAGGACTCCCGACTTCATCCTGTTCTAAGCAGAGCCACTCATGCATCCCTTTCAACTGAGAACACCTATAAACTCCATGCTCAATCAGTCAGCAAGCACTTATTAAGCACCTGCTGAATGCCAGACACCATGCCAACCTCTGCAGGTGAGGATCTTCCTTCCAATATATTGGAAGAGACATCACCTGTATATATAGAGATAAATATAAAACATATTCAAAGGGAATGAGGGTGTGGAGGGGGGATTAATTTGTTGTAAGGAAAGGCATCAACTGCTGGTGGGGGGCACTTACAAAAGTGCCAAAAATACAGAAGATGATGCTGAGTTTGGAAGATAACTTCCTGTTCCAAAGGGGAAAGGTTAGGAGGGAGTTCCAGGTATGGGGACATCCAGTACACATATGGGACCTTCAGTGTCATGTATGTGTAGAAAGTTTCAAAGGATGACTTCTTTCATGGAACCAGGAGACACAGGTCATCAAACAGCCTCATAGTGAAGCCCTCCATGTGCTCCTTAATTATTATGCCCCTATTTAACCTTATCATCACGAATTCTGGGGTAATCTGAGGGAATGTTTGTACATTTATCATTAATTAATAAGATGTCAACATTTCTCCCAATGCACTAACCTCAGAGTCACCACTTCAGACCAATCAATTATTATTAATTTAATAAACTGGAGAAAATAGTCTTTCCCAGTAGTAATTACTCAAGTCTCACTCTATATTAAATCCTCTGGTGTCCCAGAATTAGATAAATATTAAGGTTACTGAAATCAATATAAAAGCATATAGATAATTATTCACAATATTTGACAGAAGATCGCAGCCAGTCACCCTTTGTCTGATGGCAGATGCCTCCTCTTCACTTCCTAAAACATAGCCCTACCATTTGGTTCACTTAGGATGACAAAAATCTTTTTTCAAGTATTATTTTCATGAGGTAAAGGTTACAATGGATTCATAAAGAGAAAAAAATCTTTCTGCTATCAATCTTTCTCCAGACATGACAGGAAAACAATGTGTCCAGCTCTTTTCAAACTCTCGTTCTCAATAAACTCACCATAGTCCCTCTTCATAAAATTCTCTTTATAATTTTTCTTCGTGAAATAAAAGTGAATACGGTTCTGCTCACAAAGAGGTTACTCCTCACCTCCTTTGTGTCTATCTTCTCCATGGTTTGTCCCATAGGCTCTCATAGACCTAAGTTAAAAACCCATAATCTCCATGACTACATAGGGAGAAGCACATCTTACAATGACAATGACAAGTTTACTTCTCTTCTCTCCTTAAAGAGACAGTGATAATTACTACAGGAGAGTCTGTGAAACCAGTTTCATATGAGAACTAGCAAGGTCAGTCTGATTGGACCAGAGAGTCCAGTAGAAAGGCAGGTTGAGGATGAGCATTAAATAGTAATTAAAAAGTATATATTATGTCTTGTCCTAAAGGTAATTGGTAGCCACTGAAGTTTATTGAGTAGGGGTATAATGGAAATAGGGAGAGTCAGAAGAAGAGTGGGTTAGAGAAAAACATTTAGTTCTGTTTTCGATATGTTGAGTTTGATTCAGCTAAGAGACATCTAGTTTGAAATGTCCAATAGCCAGTTGATGGGACAGGACTGTAGCTGAGAACTAACCATGAGAGACATTGTACCTTTACTCCCCTCCCATTTAACTACCCTTTACTCACTTTGTCATCCAATTGTACCAGTCTTGCCATTCTTCACAAATAACACTCCATCAGCCTTTTACATTGGTTGGCCCCCATGCCTGGAATGTTGCTCCACCTTGTCTCTTTCTCTTTGTGACTTTGGAGGCTTCCTTAAGAACACAGCTTTGATCCCACCTTCTGCAAGAGGCTTTCCTGGTCCCCCTCCCTCAGCCATTACTGCTTTTCCTCTGAGATTACCCCCAATGTATCTTGTATATGATTTGTATATACAATAGAGTTATTTATGCTTTCTCCCCTTTGGAGACAATCAGCTCCTTGAGAGCAGGGACTATGTTTCCCCTTTTTTATGTAAGCATACACTTAGTTCGTAGAATGATTCCTAGGACATAGGGAGCACTTATTAAATGCTTGTTGACTTGTTGACTTGTTGACTGGAAATATAGATCCAGGAATCATCTGCATGGAGGTGATTGTTGAACCCCCAGAAGTTGATGAAATTACCAAGCAAGAGGCTGTGAAAAGAAGAGTCTGGTGCTGAGCTTTGAGATGAACTCATGGTTGGGGGGATGGTGTGAGCAATGAGATTCACCAAAATGAGACAGGCAGAGAACCTGTCTTTGAAAGAGTAGTATCACAACAACTGGGAGAAGAGAGAGTGTCTAGGGGAAGAGGGACGCTAACAGTGGGAGAGGCTGCAGTGTCAAAGGTGAGGGCTGAGAAAAGACAATTTGACTTGGTAATAAAAGGATGATTGGTAACTTTGGAGAGAGCAACTTCAGTGGAGAGATTAAGTGGAAAACCAGATCACAAAGGGTGAGGGCTGAGAGCAACTGCAAGTGATGAGGGTGGACACATTGTTCTAGGATTTTGACTAAGAAAGAAAAGAGACATGGGATGATAACCTCATGGATTGGTAAAGTCCATTGCTGTTGGGGTTCTTTTTGTTTGTTTGTTTGTTTGTTTCAGAATGGAAGAGACTTTGGAATGTTGGTAGGCAGCAGAAAAGGGACCAGTAGATAAAAGAGTTAGAAGGTTAGAGAGACTGGGGTAATGACTATGGGGGAAATTAGCTGGAAAAGAAATACTGAGATGGGATCAAGGGCACATGTAGAGGACCTGGCCTTGATAAAGACGTAAATAGAAGAGTTGCATCTTTAAGAGACATTAGAGTAAAGGAGGAGAGAATGAAGGATGCCATCAAGGAGTGAGCCAAAGGGGGAGGAGGAATGGGGGAAATGATTATCATAAGATAAAGGAGTTTCAAAGTCCTTGATCACAAAAGTGGAATACTTATGAGTGATGGCAAAATGAATGGTGTGCCCATCGCCAGTGTATGACTGAGATGGAGTGGAGGAGCAGGACACAGGAAATAAGAAGAATGAAGAGGTAACTTCAAGAGGAGGTTCCCCTGTCTTGCACTGGGAGACTTTGGAAGAAGGGAAAGGGGAAAGGAGGAGAGGAGAAGGAAAGAAGCTCTTTTTCATATGTTTATCAATAACTTGTATTTCTTCCTCTGAAAATTACCTTTTCATATACTTTGACCATGAATCAACCCAAGCATGATTCCTGTTCTTATTTTTTAATTAGTTTCCTATAGATTTTAAAAATGAGACTTTTACCAGAGAAACTTGAAGCAAACCCACTTATCCTTTAAAATAAAAATTATTTAATTATTTGTCTCTTCATCAGCTCTTTATTGAATATAATATTTCTGCTTTTCTTCATGGTTTGCTTTGCAATCTTCACAAAAACTTGCAGCATTTTTATGTTGTAATGCATAGACAATTTTTGTAAAAAAACAAACAAAAATATTGTTATGAGTGAGAAACATGTATTCTTTTTTTGGTACTCATTCAATAATGTCCAGGGATCGATCACAACTTACTTTTCCAAAATTCTATTTAGGCATTTCACTCCATTTTTGTTTATTTTGTTGTTATATATTCAAATACACATGTACATATACACATATGTGTGTGAATATGTGAGTGAATTTGGTTAATTGAAATCTCCCACTAGTTTTACTGTATGGTTCTTGATATAGTTATCTAACTTTAAAGTATTTTATGCGTATATCATTACTGTTACTCATTGTCTAGGATACCTTTTGGCAAAATATGATTATCTTGTTGATCTCTTAAGTCTATTTTTTCTGTTGTTTTGTATGAGATTATTATTGCTAACCGCTGCCTTCTTAGCTTAACAGACTTTTCTCCATTCCTTTACTTTAAATATCTGTACAGTTTTCTGCTTCATGTTTCTTGTAAACTATATATTGTTGAATGCTGCTTTATAATCTGTTTTGCTACCTTCTTTCATTTTATGGTTGAGTTCAATCAATTCACATTCTTAGTTATGATTGTTAATTTTTAATTCATCCTAACCCTCAATATTTCTCCTTCTCTTTGTAGTGCGAGAGAAGGAAGGAACTCAGCACCAGTGTTTTAGGTTTGGTGGGATCTGCTTCTGTCCCCTGCCCCCCTTCTTTTTCCTTTTTTCCCCTTTTGGTCTAATTTCCCTCTTATTTGTTTCTTTCTCATCTTCCTTTTCTCCTCCTTCTTTGTTGGGTGAAAGGTATTTCTGCACCCAACTCTATGCATCTCTTCTTCCCTTCTTTGACCAGTTCAGATGAAAGTGGGGCTCAAGTGCCACATGACCTCCACACCCTTTCCTCCTTGTTTACATAGACTCCTACTTATGCACTTTGATTAGGTCAGATAATTTTATCCATGCTCTCCCCTCCGCCAGTACATTCCTTTGCGATTCTTCCTTTAAGATCATAAAATATAACAGAACCACTCCCAGACTGTCTAATTAAACTCGCTCTATAACACTTGATAATGACAAAAAAGTTATGGGATGCACATTTAATCTCCCCATATTGAAATATAAACAATTTGTCTTTTTTGAGCCTATTATGGTTAGTCATACGTTTAGCTTTTTTCTGTTTTTCTTTATTTCTGCATTTGCATTTATTAAATCTCAGCTCTGGTCTTTTCATCATGAACATTTGGAAGCCCTGTATTTAACTAAAACTCCAATTTTTCTTCTCCTTGTAAGATTATAATCAGTTTTGCTGGCTTTATTCTTGGCTGTAAGTTTCTATTCTATGCCTTTTGTACTATGGTTTTACCAGATCCCTGCTCGTTTACAGTCTTGGCTGCCAAATCACATGGGATATTACGTGTGACCCCTTGGGCCTCGAATTCTTTCTTTGGGGCTACTTGCAGTATTATGTCTTTCATCTGGAAATCTTGGACTTTTGCTATAATGCTCCTTGGAGCTTTCATGTGGCAGTTTTTGTCAAGAGTTAACATGTCGATTATTTCTATTTCCACATTTCCTATTGGTTCCAAGAGATCTGGGCAGTTTTCTTTTGTGATTTCTTGACATAGCTCTAGACCTTATTTGCTGGTTATGGCTTTCATGGAGTCCAGTGATTCTTAATTATCTCTTTGATCTATTTTCTAGGTGGACTCTTCTTGCTCAGAGATACTTTCTATTTTCTTCTATTATTCAGTTTTTTTTCTGTTTTAATCTTTCTTGTTTCCTGTAGTCCTCAGCTTCTATTTGGTGCCTTCTGATTTTCAGGGAGTTTGTTCCTTAGGAGTTTGTTCTGTACCCCTTGTTCTAAGCTGTCCATTTTCTTTTCTTCTTTTTCACTCTCTTCTTTATTTTTAAAAACACTTTAATTAGTTTATTTTAAACATTTTTATATTGAGTTTTAAATTGTTTTTTTCTCCCTCTCACCCCCTCCCACACCCACTGTGAAGGCAAGCAATGCGATACCAATCATACATGTGAAGTCATGCAAAACACTTTTCCATATTAGCCATATTTCAGAAAAAAAAACAAGAAAAATAAGGTGGAAAATGATCCTTCAGTTTGCACTCTGAGTCTTTCTTTCCATCATGAGTCCTTCAGAATTGACTTGGGTCTTTGTATTGGTTAGTGTAGCCAAATCTTTCACAACTTGTATTATTCCAATATTGCTGCTACTGTGCACAACATCTCCCATTTTCTCACCGTAGATAGACACCTTGCCATTTTTTTCTTTTTTAGCTGCCTCATCACTGCTTAGAGTACAACAGTACTCCATCACAATCAGATGCCACAATTCCTTCAGCCCTTTCCCAATGGATGAGTATCCCCTCAATTTGTTCATTCTTTTTGGAGTCTTTTTTCCTCAGCTCCCATTTCTTTTCCCATTTTCCCCTCTAACAATAACAATAGTAATAATAACTAACATTTATGTAGGGTTTACTGAGTGCCAAGTATTTTATGATTATTTCATTTGACCTTCACAAAAACCCTGCAAAGTAGAAGCTATTATGGCCCCTATTCTACAGGTGAGGAAACTGAGGCAAACAGAGGCTAAGTAACTTGCCAAGGGTCACACAGCTGGTAAGTGTCTGAAGCTAGATCTGAACTCAAGTCTCCCTGACTTTGGACGCAGCACCCTATGCATTGCATCATTCTCATTTGCTTAGTTTGTTCCAGGGAGAAATGTTCAGGATCAGCTCAGGCCAGGGACCTGCAAATTCTATAAATATTCTGATCCAGGACATTGCTCCCTTCCTCTACCTCCCCGTCCTCTCTGAGCACCATACGTTCCTAGGCTTGATAGGTCTGTGCAGCACACCTGTGGGTTCGCCTTTACTTGGAGTTCCAGTAGCAGTTGCTGGACTCACAAGCTGTCGGCCAGCTAGAAAGCCCTGGAGTGTCAGAGTGGTGAACTGGAGGTAACCCTGGGGCTGGGATTTACAGCCTGATGACTCCACCGCAGGTTTAAGACTGGACTAGAGGCTAGAGCTGAGCCCTCGCTCTGCTTAAGGGGTCAGAGCCCCACGCTTGGCTTCTGAATTCACTCCTCACTCATCACATTGCCTGACATTGTGGCCATGCCTCAGACTGCAGCAAATTCATGCAGGTCCCTCCTAGTCTTACAGATGTGACCCAGAACTGGGCCATGAATGACAAACTGGTAGGTTTGCTCCTCTCGCACAAGGCCAGGACCCTCTGCTGTGCCTCTGGGACCACCTCCTTCTCTGGTACACAGCCTCTGGTCTGGAGTATGTGGATGCTGCTAGTGAGACCTCATCCCCAGTGTCCACAGGCTGCTCGTCTGTCTCCCTGTGATGACCTAGACTAGAAATATGACTCACTGTGATTTGCTTTTTAATTTCTTGATCAGAACTCAGGGAATTTTTTAGATCTTTGTAGAGGAGTTGTGTTGAAGAGTTGAACTGTTACTCCACCATCTTTGCTCTGTACAAGAGGATTATTTTACCCAAAAGGGTGGGACTTGCTATTTCTGAGACCCCCCATGGCTCTGCCAAGGGAGGGTCAGTGATCTTTTGATTCAGCAAGTGTATATCTCGTGCTCATTCTCTGCCAAAGTCAGTGCCAGAAAGCAAAATAGCACCTGCTCCCAGTCTGCTTTGGGAACTTAGCATGTTTGCACATTAGTACTATAAAGGTAGACAACAACTTGGCAAAGGAGGGACAAAGTGCTATAAGAAAAATGAGGAGAAGAAATTAAATTTTTTTAATAAAAGGAAATATGAGGAGGGAGAGTCTTCTTCTTAGTAAGGGCTTCACAAAAGGCTGCATGGAAAAAGTACCACCAGACCAAGCAGAAATGGATTTTGCCAAGCAGAGTACAGGGGAGAGGGGACCCCAGATGAGGGGAGTTAGGGATGGGAGGGGTGGGGAGAGGGAGGGATTAGACAGTGGACAGGGAGGCATCAGCCAAATGCAGAGAGTAATGCACTCTCTGCCTTGGAGGAGAAGCAGATCTCTGCTTGCCCCTGGCCTTGTTCTGGTCACTGTTCCTTGCCTCCCACAGACATCCCAGAATTCCTCAATCATAAGGAGCTTCAGGGACCAGCTCAGCTATCTCCTTTGCTGTACAGTGTGCCTCCCAAGGGGTCATTCCAGCTGCCTGGGGAAACTCACAGGCTCATCACAGAGCCATGGGACTGGAGGAGGTCTTAGAGACCACCTGGTCCAGCCCCATCATTTCACAGAAACCCAGTGGAGGATACAGGAATTGCCCAAGGCTACCAAGGGATGAGAAGAAAAGTCAGAATCAGAGGCTGGGGCCACAGCTCCCAAATCAGGCCTTCTTACATGACCACATTGGTCATTGCTGCTGGTCTGGGGAAGGATCCCCCCGACATGTGATCTAAGAGACTTTTCCCTCTGACTTGGGGGCCAGCTCATTGGTTCCAGAGTTTTGAGAGCAGCTCCCTGCCTTCTCCTGACTCCAAGCACACAGCAAAACCATCACCTCCTGCTTGCAGACACATTACTCTGTTATGAGTGCTTCAGAACAGAATGAGCAGGAATTCCAGATTGTCAGGGACCAGAAAGGCCTCAGAGCAGAAGATGAAGGATTTGTGGGGCTCCTGGGCCCCCGCACTTCTCTTGGTCAATGACCAGGAACCCTGGCCTGCAGACTCCACCATTCCCCAGCCTCTTTTAATAGATTGGCTCTTTTTCCTCCTTGCCTGGAAACATAATCCTTGCTCCCACTCAAAAGCTGAACATAATTCAGTAGAGAGGTGTGTTTGTCTCCCACGTTTCCTCATGCCTGATGATGAAGGAGGTCTCAGGCTTTTACCAAGAGAGAGGCACAGATGCCCAGACAGCTTCTCCTCACACAGGCAAAGCAACAGTCTCAGTGGTTTGGTAATCTATGGATCCCAAATGACTTCACAAAATGCTTAAAACTTGTGCAAGAAGAGAGAGCTAATGGAAAATCCCCCAGAAAAGACCCTGGTAGAGCAGAAGAGGAGGAGAGGTCTGCAGAGGGAGGCCTGGACCACCCTGCACTGGCTCTATCTGCATGTCTGGTGGGCCCAGACTACTACCCAGCCACGGAGCCACGAAGTCACGGCCAAAGCCCTTCCACTGCCTCCACCCGGGCTAGACTTTGGCTGCCTTAGCTATCACTAGGGGGCTTAGATGAGATTGTCTTGAAGGGTCTGAAATTCTAGGATTCTTAAAGGGGAAAGGTCTCTGCTGTCAGATAGCAGGAGAGGGCAGAGGCCACACACTGTTTGGAAGCAGAGCTTATTATCCTCCTAGGAATCTAACTCCCTGGGATTCACCATGGACTCCTGGGCTCCTGGAAAGATCACAGACTGGCCTGTGAGTGGAGCAAACAGACAAGAGAGGTGGGGGCTGGTTGGGTCAGGGTAGAACATGGCTCTCTGGGGGTTGGGGTGCCTTGCCAGCATGGTTGAGCTCATAGCAGCCTGGAAGGGAGGCAAGGGCATTGGGCAAAGCAAGCACCATTCATCCAGGGATCCCAGGGATCATTTAATGGCCTAGTGTCTGAAATTAAGGAGCTGACCCTCAGACCTAATCAGGCCACATGTGGAACCCTAGGCTCCACATTTAAGTAGATCGCTGACAAGCTCAGGAATCTGCAGAGAAGGTCAGTGACTACAGGGAAAGACCTTGAGCCCATTCACAAAGAGGAATGACTGAGACAACCAGGATTGTTAATCCTAGAGAAGAGAAGACTCAGGAGACCATGGGAGCTCTCCAGTATTCTGGAGATCTGTTATATGGAGGAGGAACTAGTTTTGTCCTGCTTGGCCCCAAAGGGCAGGATTAGAAGCAATCCAGGGAAGGTCCAAAGAGGTCTAGTAATGTTCCTGCCAATCGAGGGGCAGCCTCTCAGAGGTGAGCCAGGTTGCCTTGAGCTGCAACCACTGGGATGGGGGTCCCTCCACAATTAGGGATCACCCAGAAGAGGAAGGATGACTCTTCACCAGCAATGTTATAGTCTTCTTGCTGAAATCTGGCTCAGGTTCAATGCTGCTGAATTCCCCTCTGCTCAGGGATTCTGGGACTCTCTCACAGGTGAGAACATCTATTTTCACCTTCTTTGATAGGTGAGAAGCTAGGAGTGCTTGGACCAGGGTGGAAAATGGGAAAGTGGAGATGCTGTGAGATAGGGTGGAAAGGAAGGATCAGCAGGGCTTGCCTGCTGATGAGTGCTGGATGAGGCACCAGGTCACAAAGCTGCTACAGAAAGTGACTTTGTCCTCAGCACACAAAATTAGGAATGAAAGGATGGAGGGATGGTGTGTCTATAGTGGGTGCAAAGCACTGTGCTCAGGACCCAGAATGCAAAGAGAAGAATCAAACATCTCTGCTCTCAGGGAGCTCACTTTCTAAGGGGTGGAAAGTCCAGTCTTGAAAATGCTGAGCCTGAGAGGGTTTAGGGACACAGAGAGGGAGATGTTCTGCAGGTGCTCGGTGACTCTAACTGCCAAGCTAAAGGGTTTCTGTTTTGTCCCAGATGCAACAAGGAGTCCCCAAACTTCCTTGAGCAAGAGCTCCATGACCAGACTTGTGTTGTAGGAAATCCAAAATGGAGGCTTGTGAAAAGTAATTGAAGAGGGAAGAGGATGGAACAGAAGGACAGAAAGGAGAAGACAAAGATAGTCACAAGGTGATGGGGAGAGGCAGTCCTGGATGAGGGGGGTTGTGGTGTGAGAGGCAGAAGGGAGGTGGTGACCTCTGCAGGTCGTGGTGCCAAGCTAAGTTGTCGAGTGAGGAGAGTGACGAGGCCAAGGCAATGTCAAGGTAGGGAGCCTTGGCTGATGCCCTAGACTGACATGAGGAGGTTCAGAAGAGGAAAAGGCCTGGGTAGAAAGAGTGAATTTGTTCTTGTGCCTGTTGACTTCTTAATGCCTATGGAAAACCCAGTGGGGGGGGTGCAACTCAGGAGACAGATTTGGAATGATTAGAGGGGCATGGGAGTCACCTTTATAAATGCCATTATGCCCATAGACCTGTGGAGCTCAAACAGAGAAAGGGAGGATGGAGAGAGAATGCCAGGACAGAGCCCCATGTACGTCTGCCTTTAAGGAGTCGACCTTTCACGGAAACTGAAGGTCAGTCAGAAATGAAGGAGGCAAACCAGGCTAGTGTCACAAAAACTCAGGGAAGATTATGTGGGTGGTCAACATGACCAAGGCTGAAGAGAGATCAAGAAGGGTGAGGATGAAGGAAAGGCTGTTTGACAGAGCCCCTGGATCATTGGTGGCCTTGGGGAGAGATTTCAGGACAGCGGTGGTGTTGGAAGCCAGATTGAGGAGATGAGGCATCATGGGGGGCATAAGGTAGTACAATCAACAAATGGAAATGGATTTTTGCAAGGAAAGGGAGGAAAGATGTAGGACAATAGCTTGAGGAGATGGCTGGGCCAAGTGAAGATTTTATTTTTTAAAATAAGGTGAGTCAGGGCAGCTAGGTGGTGCAGTGAATAGAGTGCAGGCTCTGGAGTCAGGAAGACCTGAGTTCAAATCCGTTCTCAGACACTTAACACTAACTAGCCATGTGATTTTGGGCAAGTCACTTAACCTCAATTGCCTGCCCTACCCCTCCAAAATAAAAAAAATTAATGAAATAAATAAAGTAAGTGATCTGGGCTCATCTTAAGAAAGCAAGAAAGGATCGAGTGGAGAAATGGAGTGAAATTCAGATAGTGGTAGGGGATTGTAGAAGAGCTTGGGGGAAGATGGGATGGGGGAACCAAGCAGAGGTGTTATTTTTCCATTTTTCAAATGCTTTATTAACTTCTGATTTACATCACTTATTTCTGCCAGATTCTGAGCTAAAAATTTTCTCCCTGTTTTTCCCCTACCCACTGCCCCAAAATAGCAGCCCCACAGGATATCCCCTCCTCCAATCTGCTCTCTCCCATATTTTCTCCCATACCCCCTTTCAACTTTTCCAGTAGGGCATGGTGTATCTCTATACCCCAGTGCCTGTATATCTTATTTCCCAATTACATGTAAAATAGCATTAATAATAGTATACATACATACATATATATATATATATATATAAACATTTGATTTTATTTTAAAACTTTGAATTCCAGATTCATTTCCTTCCTCCCTTGTCACTCACCCTTACTGGGAAGATAAGTAGTTCAGTATAGGTTATACATGTGTAGTTAATGCAAAACATTAACAGAGTCGATATATTGTAAAAGACTGACTATATTTCCCTCCCTCCTATCCCACCTCCCACTTGTTCTATTCTGTACTTTGATTCTGTCCCTTTTCAAAAGTGGGTGCTTCCAACTTCCTTCCCCCCCAGCCTGCCCTCCCTTCCATCATCCCCCCTCTCATCACCTTCCCCCCTACTTTCCTGTAGGGTGAGATACCCTATTTAGTGCATATTTCATTCCCTCCCCAAGCCAAATTCAATGAGAATAAGGTTGACTCATTCTCTTTTGTCTTCCTATTCTTCACCTCCATTGAAACCATTTTCCCTTGCCTCTTCTATATGAGATATTTTACCCCATTCTATCTCTCCCCATCTCCTCTCATTATATTCCTCTCTCGCCTCTTAATTTCACTTTTAAGAATCGGCCCTTCCTGTTCAATTGGTTCTGTGCCCTCTATCTATATATACCTGTAAGCATATATACACACATGCATATATGCCCATATACCCTCATATATAGACATATAGATAGATAGAAAGAGAGATAGATTTCTAATCCCTTCAACTATTTCCATACTGAGAAAAGTTTCATAAGTTACAATTATTGTTTTTCCATGTAGAAATGTTAATAGTTCAACTTTGATAAGTTCCTTATGGTTTCTTTTCCCTGTTTACCTTCTCATGCTTCTCTTGCTTCTTGTATCTGAATGTCAAATTTTCTATTCAACTCTGTTTTTTTTCAACAAGAATGCTTGAAAGCCCTCTATTCCACTGAATGACCATATTTTCCCCTGAAACATGATACTCAGTTGTAATATAATGCCAAGGAAAGGCAACTTCCCAAGGTTCAGAATACCAGCATAGGGGCTCTCCATTTTATTCAGTGTCAAATTAAGAACAGAGAAGATCAAAACATGACATCATTCAAAATACAGCATTTACTAAGTGTGATTAAATAATCTCCAAGTACTACCCCACCCCAGGACCTTCCAATCATTCAATCAATTACAAACTCCCTGTTCTAAATACTACTCCACCCCTAGGCTGTACCTCCATTTAGTCCACCACAAAGCCCCTCTTCTCAAATGGAGATTAGTTTCCAATCTAAGTAAAGTACATTCTTTTGTTCAACCATAGAACACAAAAAGGTCAAAAGTTCCCCACCCCTGGATCACAATTCAATCTACCCCAGAGTTACAGCAAGTTTAAGCACAGCACTTAATACCCAAATGGAGGTCTTTTCTTCATCTTGACATGAGGCAAGTTCTCAGCAATCTTAGTTCCTGGGGAGACAAGGCTTAGCAAGGCCACAAGATACATTGCCAGTCTCTTCATTAATTCATCCTCTGTCTGTAGAAGAGTCCTAGAACCCCTGAAAACATTAGCAAAACCCTCTCCCAGGATTTCTGTAAATATACAACAAGAAAATCCTTCTTCAGGGCTTCTGAACCAACAGAAAGGTTCCCAGACTCCTGCAACAACAGCACTGTCCTTCACCAGTGGACAATATTCACTCTCTGTCTGCAGGACAGTCTCAGTAGCTATGAACCAACAGAAAGGTTCCCAGACCCCTGCAACAACAGCACTGTCCTTCACCGGTGGACAGTATTCACTCTCTGTCTGCAGGACAGTCTCAGTAGCTCTGAACCAGAAAGGTTCCCAGACCCCTGCAACAACAGCACTGTCCTTCACCAGTGGACAGTATTCACTCTCTGTCTGCAGGACAGTCTCAGGGCTTCTTAGCCAAGAGCCAGGTTCCAGGACTTCTTCAACAACAGGACTGTCTTTCACCAGTGGACAAATCTGGCAAAACAACATCAAAACAGACAGACAAAGTACCAGCAAAACAGCCATGTCTCCTCAGTCCTTGGCAGCTCAGGGGGCAGGTCTCAAAAGTCCAGGGCAATTCAAAGTGGCCCCCCAGCAATTCTCTCAGTCTCTCTCTGCCTCCACGAGGTGCTGCTTCCAAAAAGTTCTTCTGCCTCTCTCTTGTGTCTCTCCAAATCTACGTCACCAGCTCCTCCCAGTTTGTGTCTCTCTTTTCAAGTCAACAAGTCCATCCCACTGGTGGGATTAACAAACTCTGGGTTTTAACACAATCAGTTTGAAAACCAAGCCAATACAGGGGAATCTTTATATTCCATTACTATCACATCAGTTTTGCTGGGTAGGTGACTCTTGGTTTTAATCCCAGCTCCTTTGACCTCCTGAATATCATATTCCAAGCCCTTCGATCCCTCAGTGTAGAAGCTGCCAGATCCTGGGTTATCCTGATTGTGTTTCCAAAATATTCAAATTGTTTCTTCCTGGCTGCTTGTAATATTCTCTCCTTAATCTGGGAATTCTGGAACCTGGCTATAATATTCCTAGGAGTTTTCTTTTTGGGATCTTTTTCAGAAGGTAATCAGTGGATTCTTTCAACCTCTATTTTGCCCTCTGGTTCTAAAACATCAGGGCAGTTTTCTTTGAGAACTTCCTGGAGGATGATTTCTAGGTTCTTACTTTGATCATGGCTTTCAGGTAGTTCAATAATTTTTAAATTATGTCTCCTGGATCTATTTTCCAGGTCAGTGTTTTTTCCCATGAAATATTTCACATTGCCTTCTATTCTTTCATTTGTTTGGATCTGTTTAACAGCATCTTGATTTTTCATGAAGTCATTAGCTTCCATTTACTCCAATCTAATTCTGAAGCAATGATTCTCCTCAGTGAACTTTTAAGATTCTTTTTTCCATCTGGCAAATTTGGCTTTTTAAGGCATTCTTCTCCTCATTGCCTTTTTGAGTCTCTTTTGCCATTTGAGTTAGTCTATTTTTTAAGGTGTGATTTTCCTCATTCAGGCTGTTGACTCTCATTTTGTAATTTTCTTGCATCATTCTCATTTCTTTTCCCAATTTTTCCTACACTTCTCTTATCTGCTTCTTAAGGTCCTCTATGGCCTGTAACCAGCTTGTATTTTCCTTTGAAGCTTTTGGTGCAAAAGTTCTGACTTCACTGTCTTCCTCCTGTTCCATGCTTTCCTCCTTTTTGTCCCCAAAACAGGAGTCTAATGTTGGAATCTTCTGTCTGCTTTTTTTCCTTTGCCTGTTCATGTCGCCCCTCAGTCACTTGACCCCTGGGCTTTTAGCCACAGTAGGACTCTGCCACCAGACAGGGGAGCTTTCGTTCCAATTGCTGGAGTTTTCTCAGTTGCCAGAGGTATTAGATGTATGCCCTTTCTTTAGATTTCCACACACTCTGGCAAGCTGGACACACACCCCAGGACCTCCACCCTAGACTGCAATCCATATCCAAGCAGGTTAAAGCAAGAGATATTACCCCTCAGACTGGTCACTTGGTCCCCCTACACTTTGCAGGCCAGGAGCTGAAGCTGCCATGTGGCGCTGGCCGGCTGTGCTGGGCATCTCAGCAGCTTCTTGGCCCAGGGGCAAATGCCACACACTCCCACTTACTGGGTCCCAAAGTCCAGACTTCACTGACCTCTCACTTTGTCCTTCTCATCTATGTGTTGACAAATCTGGAAATGGCCACAGTTGCTGCTGATCTGGAGTCCCTCTGGCCGGCAGCTGGTCAGACCCGCCCTAGGGCTAAAGCCTTGGTGTGGGGCTGGGCTTGGCTCCCAGAGCGCTATGCTGGCCACTTGCTGCTGGCCTGCCAGGCTGTCCTCAGTGGGAGGTTAGCTTTTCTGTGTCATTTTGTGGGTTCTTCAGCTCCAAAGTTTGTTTAGAGTCCCCTTTTTTCATGGATTGGGGAAGGTGGAAGCCGGAGCCGCAGGGAGGTCCTGATTCTACTCCGCCATCTTGACTCTGCCCATCCCAAGTAGAGGTTTTGGACAAGGAGGAGGAGCCTTCATCAGAGACTGGGACAAGAGGGAGAACAGAGAGCCACTATGGGGGTCATCTGTGATGGGGGGTTGGGGAGAAGGGACCACCCATTGTGAATGACTCCCATCTTCTCCATCAGGCCTGGAGACATGTCTTACTGAGCAGGAGACAGGTGGCTCAGGAAACTGGGGAAGAGAAGATACCACACCTGTCAGCTCCATTCCCTAGGCCCTTATTAGGCACCTGCTGCATCCCCTTGCACAGACCAAGGAATGCTGGGATTCCTAGAACGCTTCACCATCACAATCTTGTCTGATCTGCCAGAGACTGAGTGAGGCTGGCACCACTGGTGAGATTTCCCAATATTATAGATGGGGAGCCTGAGGCTCAGAGAGGTTATGTGATTTACCTAAGGTCACACAGCCAGGTGGTGGCAGAGCCAGAATTCACAACCAGGTGTTCTGCTGCCCTGGTCCACTTTCTACAATGTGGGCATCCTCAGGCCGGGCCATCCAGGGGAGACCAACCTCCATCTAGGCCTCCCCGGGAGGACACCAAGGGCTTGTCACCCACTTACCCACTCAGTCCTCCATTCATTTGCCAGGCACTTCCTGGTCCAGGGTCTCAGCAAAGGTCACCGCTCGACTCTGAGCCACCTGGACTGGCCAGAGTGAGGCAGCCCTCCTGGCTCAGAGAGCTGTAGGAGGGACCCAGAAGCCAGGGAGCTCTCTGCCCCTGGCAGCAGCTCTTTCACTTGTTCTCTGTTCCACAATGGGGATGGGTTTTCCTCAGAGTCCCCAGGCTCCTGGGCACCACTCTGGGCTCTCTTCAGGTTTCTGCACAAAAATGATGCTGCTCTCCTCCCCCAGCCCTGCATCGTCACAGCCAGCAAGGTTGAGGAGGGAGAGAAGTCCCAGGCAGCTGAGCATTGGCCAGTCCTTCTGCTGCCCTCAGCCTTGGTTTCCCCAATATGAGGGAGTCAGACTCAGGACCCTCTGATCTGCATTAGCCCTTCTCTTCTCCCTGCCAAAGGGCATCCACGTTGGAGCAAACAGCCGATCAACAATCAGTACACTTTATTGAGCACTGGGGTGTCAGGCACGGCTCCAGGTGAGATCTGGTCCCTCTTCTCAAGGTCGTTATATTCTGATTAGCTGAAGATGTTACCCAGTGGGAGGGGACGTGGGGCACTGCCCCTGCCAGTCTTCAGGGAAGCTGATGCAAGGATTTTCAAAGGTAGCAGATGTCTGTCCTCATGAGCCCCTCGCGGTGGGACAGACGTCAGGGGCTTCAGGGGCTCAGAGGAGCCCCATCCTTGATCTGGGCCTTGGACAGGAGAAGAGGAGCTGACTCCATGCCCTCTGCTCCTCTCAGAGGGTCTCTGAGGCATGCAGGCCCTGCAGACTCAGTCTACAAGGATTTCTGGGTGGCTCTATGTGCCTAGCACTGGATGGTCTGAGGTAGGGCCCAAACAGGATGACAAGGAGCCACGGTAAAGCCCATCTGCCTGTCTCCACAGCTCAGTGGCTGCTCCTTCTGGTGCCACCGTGAACCATACTGGACCTCAGAGGAGCCACATAGCCTGGTCCGGCTGCAGTGGGTCAGCTCTGCAGAGAATCCTGTGCAGAGCCCCCTGCAGGTATGCCCAGGACAAGCCCACTATCCCCAGACACAGGCTTCTGAGCACACCCTGCCACTGCCAAGCTCATGGGAATGCACACGCATACACACACTACACACCCACACACACACTCACATGCTTACACACTCACCACACACACTCACACACATACACCACACTCACATACACACACTCACACACTTACCCACACCACACACTCACACTGACATACACACACTCACACACTTACACACCACACACACTCACATACACACACTACACTCATACTCACACACATGCACACACACCACACACTCACATACACACACCCACACTCACATACACACACACCACACTCACACATACCACACACACCACACACACTCATGTACATACACCACACTTACACACAGCACACTCAAACACACACACCACACACACATACACTCACACACATTTACATGCAACCCATGGTCTCACACTCAAACCCACAGACTCAGGCACACACAGACACTCATGCATGGACCTACATTCCAGGCAGAGAGCAGGCGTTCCCAGGACAGAGGGCACATTCCTGATTCAGAATCTGTCCTTTTTGATAAACCTCTTGCTGGGGACAGAGGCTGCAATTTCTGTTAATATGAAATCCTTCCCTGCCTCTTCCCTTGGGCTGAGGCTGGTAGAACACACAGGCTAATTTTGGCATCCAGAACAGCAAGGTTGGGGGGGAAGGTGGAGGAGAGGTTGCCTCTGACAGTGCCTTCAGGGGGGCAGTGGCCCCTCTGCCAGGACAGGGCCTGACTTCTCTATTCTGGGGTTTAGCTGTAGGCTCCATCTCTGATGTTGTCTAGATTCCCTGCTCCCTCAAAGAAGTGGGGATGGACGGGTCATCAGGAAGGTCCCTGGCCTGCGCTGCCCTCTCTCCATGGTGCCAGCAGCAGGGCCAGCTGCCCTCCTGGATCCTTCCTGGCTCAGCTCACCTCCTCCTGACTCCTGGGATGTTTACACAGCAGGCCTCTAACTTCCCTGTCTGGGCTGCTCAGGCTGAAGGGTCCTGCTTTTGTCCTGGGTTTTTCCCTTGTCCAGTTGCTGGAGTCTCAGAAGCTCAGCCTCAGAGGGGACCCCAGAGACTTTATAAGCCAGGCCATGGCTTTAGAGGAGTCCCCACCTCCACGTGCCCCAGTGTGGTCACTCCAGGGGGGGCCTTCTGGTCAGGGCAGCCCAGACTGGGGCTGCTTCTTCATTGCCCTTTGGAGGCCCAGGGCTTGGCACACAGTAGGTGCTTAATGGATTCCCACTGACTCACCGCTAAGCACAGGTTTGCATGGTCCTCATCGTCCTGGCTCTGGGTCCCCTCACCACCCCCAGGTTTCAGGTTCTCCCTAAATGCACCATTCACACTTAGAGCTCTGAGCCCTGATGACTGACCCAGCAAGGCAGATGGCACTGAGTCCCACTGGATGCCAGCCCAATTATAGCAAGAGAAGGCAGGTCAGAGCTTCTCCTGAGTCATCACGCCGTGTCCTGCTGTGGGAGGGGCTGGGGGATGGGGCACCTCAGCCCAAATGGCCCTTGCGGACCCTCAGCTTCCTCATGGCCCTGTCATCCCAGCCTGGCAACAGCAAGGGCTCTGGATTGGGAAAGCATAGCCGCCTGGAGGGCAGCCTCCCAAAGGATGCTGCTGGCTTCTCAGCACAGCGGCCAGATGCATTGTGAGGCCTCTGGCTGTGGCTCCTCCCTCAGCAACATGGTCTAGACATGGTCCCCTGCCGGTACCCACATCTGCCAGGCATCCACACCCTCCCTACACACCCCAGCTTCTCATCCCCTTCAAAAGGTCAGGCTGGGCCCATCCTCCTGCACAGCCTTCAACGAGGGGGGATTCCTCTGGGCCCCAAGCACTGTGGGGGCTCCATACACATACCTCTCCACAGCATATAAGGCAATATCTATGGACCTATCATCAATCTCCAGTTTGTTCCAAGTTCTGACCTCAGGGGCCACATAGAATTTGCTTAATCTCTCTTCCAAACTGAGTCAACAAGCAGTCTGACAGTGAGCCCCCCAGCCCCCACTGTCAGAAGGTCAGAGGGTATTGCATCGCCCTCTCCCCCAGGCCCCAGCCCATCAATGCTGCTCTCCCAAGTGCAGGAGGGTGTCTCCATCCCAGCTCCATTTCATCCCTGTGGGGGATTAGATTTTTACAAAATAATACTTACTCAAAAGGTATAATAACAAAAACACAAACACACACCCCAAAATATGTAATCTCCCCCCCACCTCAGTTCCCATATGGCACAGCCCCATGCTCCAAGTCCAAAATCCCTCTGGGTCTCAAGTCCCAGGTATCCTGGGTTTTCAGGATTTCCTCTCTGAGTTGGGTTGCTGTGCCATCTGACCAAGGATTCTGCCCCCCAGGACCTTGCCCCCCACCACTCTGCCCTCAGGACCCTGCTCCCCCACCACTATGCCCTCAGGACCCTGCCTCCATGGCTCAAGCTCCTGGTTCTTGTGGTGAAGGGAATTCCAGCCCCTGTACCTAAAAGCTAAAAGGACAAATGAGCCTGAGCACAGCACGGCCCCAAGCCCCATTCTTGGGGCCCCTCCCCTTCTCCCAATCGCTCATGGCCCTCACGAAGAGAGTGAGAGCTATTCCCCCTCTCTGGACACCTGCAGCAGAGAGTAGGGAAAGCGAGGCCACCTGGGAGCTACCAAGGATGCATGGTGC
This sequence comes from Petaurus breviceps papuanus, assembly GCF_028583685.1. NCBI lineage: Eukaryota > Metazoa > Chordata > Mammalia > Diprotodontia > Petauridae > Petaurus > Petaurus breviceps. Next base: position 685,751 of record NW_027186377.1, read on the forward strand.
AGGGCTTCCCAGCCCATGGAGAGGGACCGCAGGCTGCCTTCTCCCTGACACGAGGGGCATCCTCCAATACCAGGGGCTCCAGGCACGGTGCAGGGTTCAGGAGATCTGGGAGGCAGATGCAGCAGCCTGCCCGCTGAGTGCATGACCAAGCATGTCCGTGGTCAATCCAATTGGTGAGAGGTGACGTCAGAGGGAGGGCATGGGAGTCAGGGGGATTCCTTCCCTCTGAAGGGAGAAAGTGAGAAGAGGAGACCAGTGGGCTTCTTGTCCCCTTCTACTGGGACTGAGGGGCCAGCACCGATACCTCGGACCCCCTCTCACCCTCTCCCAAGTGCATGGAACAGGACAAATGTGGCCTTTACTGGCTGGGGAGGCCGGAAGACAAACAGCCCATTGACAAGCACTTCTTGAGGACTCACTCCGTGCTTAAGCCCTGCTCAGTGCCAGGGGTCCCCTGTCCTCGAAGCTCACATTCTAGGAGGTGACCCAACATGAGCACAGGACGCACTGGAAGGAGCCGGGAGGCGGCCCCAGAGGAGCTGGCTCTGAGCTGGGCTTTGAGGCAGCAGGCAGGAGGGCCTTCTGAGTCTCCCCTCCCCGTCCCCGGCTGGAGGCAAGCCACAGCCCCCCAGGAGCCCTTTCCTGAGGCTGCTGCTCCTCTCATTTCCTCAGCCTCGAGAGGTTTAATCTTGTGGTAATAAATACGAGGCTGTTCAGGCCATTTGTTCAGGTCTCACAGGAAATTATTGCTGCTGGAGTTATGACATGCTTACCTGGGGGACACCGCCTCTGACTGCTCGGCTCTCATCACGGGCAGCATGCAAGGACTTGTGTGGCTAGGCCTTCCCTGGGGTCTCCGGGCTGGAATCCTTCAGCAATGAGTGGGGAGGATCCTGGGGCCAGGCAGCCTCTGAGAGACCCCTGCCTTCTACCACAGGCTGCCTGGCAGCCTTGTAAGAGCGCCCCTCTCCAGAGCACTCAAGGCTGACCGAGCCCAGAGTGGGAGGTGCCCTGCACCAATCCATCTGCTCCTGCTGATTGTGATTCCTTCTCCTGGGTTACAGATGTGGAAACTGAGGCTCAGAGAAGACAAACAAGGTTCCCAAGGTGGCTAAGCTCCAGCCCAGGTATTCTGACACCCCATCCATTATTCTTGGAGAGAGGGAGAGAAAGAGAGACAAAGACAGAGAAACAGAGAGAGAGACAGAGAGAGGAGAGACAGACAGACAGAGAGGAGAGAGAGAGAGAGAGAGAGAGAGAGAGAGAGAGAGAGAGAGA
>NW_027186377.1:687128-690507 GCF_028583685.1 Petaurus breviceps papuanus
AGAGAGAGAGAGAGAGAGAGAGAGAGAGAGAAAGGATGCACATTTCTTTGGGGCAGGCTGCCCAGCAGGGAAGCGGAAGGTCAGCATCACCCCAAAGAGTTGGAGATCAGCCTTGACCCAATGAATTGTTTCTCGCTAGAGATTCTCTAGCCCTGAGGTCCTTGTGGGGAATGCCTAGAAACACTATAGTGAGACAGTAATGAAGGCAGACACAGGTCTCGCTGACCGAGCAGCCCCTGTGTAGCCAGCGGTGAGAGGGGTGGCCTCTTGAGGAGCCTCACTGCCGATGGCCAGAAATGCCCAGCAGAATGGGAATGCTGGGGATTCTGTACAAGCCTCCAATGGTGACCACACCCCAGGGAGACCAGGGGAAGGGGCTGCTCAGCCTGGAGAAGAGGAGACAGAAGGGGGCGGGGGCAGTGGCAATCTGTCAGAATTGGAAGCTCTGTCCTTCGGGAAGGAATCCTGGTTGTCTGCTTGAGCCCAGAGGGCAGATGCAGGAGCCAGGGCAGAGGGGGTGCAGAGGGCAGGTGTAACACCAGGTCCTCCCCATGGGAGCTGTCCAGGGTGGCCCAGCTGCCTTGGGAGGCAACTGGATGGCTGGAGGCTGAGCTCAGGGGCCACTTGTTGGGGACATTAAAGAGGGTTTTTTTTTTTTTAAAGCAATTGGGGTTAAGTAACTTGCTCAAGGTTACACAGCCAGTTATTTCTGGGTGTGGTGCTGAGTATCTGAGCCTGGATTTGATCCAGGTCATCCTGACACTGGAGCCGGTGCTCTTACTTGCTGTGAAAGAGGGGATTTTTTAAAAGGACTAATCGGCTTTTTCTATGCCAAATCCTTGTCCTTTGAAAGTAGATTTTATTCTTTAAAATCATCATTGTCAATTATATCAATCAAGAAGTAATTATTTCCAAAAATGGGGCAAGTGCCTGCAGTCTCTCCCCCCAGGGTGGCTGCGAGAGTCAGGTGAGGTCCCATCCAGAAAGCATTCTGCAAAGCCCTAGGTTTCCATTGGCTCCCAAGTAGGGTTGCTGTTGCTATTGATAACAATTATTATTAAGTGCTCCGTCGAACCTGAAATGCCAGGTTCCCAAAAAGGAGCAGAAAATCAGACTCAGAGCAGAAAGGGTCCTCAGGGCCCCGAGTCCAGCTCCCCCCCCCCCATTGGGTGGATGATGAAACTCTGATGGGGGAAGTGGTCTCTTGCCCAAGGACACACATGTAGTAAGTGAGAGAGGCAGGATTGCAATGCCAGCTCTGCCACCACAGCGTCCTGTCCACCATCTCCTCACAGACACCCCTGCTTTCAGAATTGTCCCTTCACACAGTTAACAGAATAATCCCCAGGAAGAAGAGATCTGACCGCATCACTCCCCAGGGGCTCAAAGATCTCCCTTGGCTGCCCAAGGCTTTAGGATAGAATGTCCTATATTGGGCCACCAGGAGGCACCACAAGCACAGAACCTCAGGCCTGGAGTCAAGGAGACTTGTCTTCCTGGCCTCCGACACTTCCTAGCTTCGTGACCCTGGGCATGTCACTTAACCCTGATTGCCTCTGTTTCCTCATCTGTAAAATGAGCTGGAGAAGGAAATGGCAAAGAGATCCAGTATCCTTGCCAAGAAAGCCCCAAATGGGGTCAATAAGAGTTGGACATGACTAAAACATGACTGAACAAAAGATAAATAAATATGCTTTTCAGTTTAATATTTAAAATACTACAAAATATGTCTCCAGAGGTGGAGGACTCCAACTTTTCTGGGAGCAGAGGGCTCAAGCTCTAATCCTGGCTCTGACATTCGATGCCTGTGTGGCTGTAGTCACCTCATCTATAAATGGAGGCATTGGATTAAATGAGCCATAAGGTCCCTTTCAGCTATGACTCAAGGAAGGGAAAATCTTCCATGTGCCCCAGGCCCAGAGCAGGAGCAGGAAGATGCCTCTTACAGGAAGCCTTCCCTGATCCCGTCCCCACTCCTGCATTGGCATCTGTACAAATGAGACCATGTATGCGACTTTTTCAGACCTTACAAGGCTCTAGAAATGGTGGCCATCACTATTACCATCATTACATTAACCATTTTCCACCTCCCCCACCCCCAGGAAAATGGAAGCGCCCGGGGGTAAGGCCCTTATCACCCTCTGCTCTGCCTCTGCCCCACCCCTTTGCCTCACAAAGCTTGGTGCCTGTTTAGTGGAATTGGATTTGCTCAATCCCCTCCATTTATGGGTAAGGCAGTGAGAGGAAGGGACTTGTCCAAGGTAACACAGGGACCACAGGAGCTGTGGTCTGTCCAGTCCTGACAGCTTTCAGCCCAGTACCACCCACCACCCCGGGCATCCCTTGCTTTCAGCTCAGTACCACCTACCACCCTGGGCATCCCTTGTCTTTGGCACCCAAATAACCTCCCTGGGGTGAGGTGAAGGGTCATCACTTTGGCATCTACTGCTGTACCCACACCCAGGCTGCCTATATATCCCTCTCTACTTTTGCTATATGCCCAGCCCAACTCCCCTTATGTTGCCTCCCACAGCAAAGTCATTGTCTATTTATAAAATTAGTGATGATGGACATACAACCCAATCACAGCTTATATTGAGGGAGACGTTATGATACAGAAGAACCAGGGCTGGAATCTCAGCACAAATTTGGAACTCTGCCAAAGGGCTATAAAGCTGTGATCCCCTTTGATCCAGCAATACACTGCTAGGTCTGGATTCCCAAGAGATCCCAAAAAGGGGGAAAACCTCTTTGTATACTATGTATAGCAGCTCTTCTTATAATGGCTAAGAGTCAACAGTTGAGGGGATGCCCATCCACTGGGGAATGACTGAACAAGCTGTAATATGTGAATGTAATGGAATACTATTGTGGTGGGAGAAATGAGGAGCAGGGGGATTCCAGAAAAACCTGGGAAGACTAATATGAGCTGATGCGAAGTGAGGGGAGCAGAACCAGCAGAACACTGTATGACGAAGAACTGTGAACGACTTAGCTCTTCTCAGCAATAGAGACATCCAAGACAGTCCTAAAGGTGACAAATGCTGTTTGCCTTCAGAGGAAGAACTGATGGGTTCTAAACACAGACAGAAGCCTACTCTTGTGTGGCTTTTTCTCCCTTTCCTTTCTTTCTTCATTTTCTTTTTCTTCCTTTCCTTCTTTCTTTCCCTTGCTTCCTATTCTCTCTCTCTCTGTCTCTCTGTCTCTCTCTCTCTGTCTCTTTCTCTGTCTCTGTCTCTCTGTCTCTCTTTCTCTCTGTCTCTCTGTCTCTCTCTGTCTCTGTCTCTCTGTCTCTCTGTCTCTCTGTCTCTGTCTCTGTCTCTCTCTCTCTGTCTCTCTCTCTCTCTCTCTGTCTCTCTGTCTCTCTGTCTCTCTCTCT
>NW_027186377.1:690607-695245 GCF_028583685.1 Petaurus breviceps papuanus
CTCTCTCTCTCTCTCTCTCTCTCTCTCTCTCTCTCTCTCTCTCTCCTTCTCTCTCTTCCTTTCCTTCTTTCTTTCTGAGTTTCCTTGCACAAAATGACTACCATGGAGAAGATTTACAGGATTGCACAAATATAACCTATATGGATTGCTTACCAACTCAGCTCCCAGGGATTGTGAAGGGTGGGGGTGGGAGAGAGGGAGGTAGAATTTGGGACACATAACTTCAAGAAAAGAATGTTAAAGATTGTTTTTCATGTAATTGGGGGGAAATAAAATAGAATATTTTTAAATCCCAGCACAAGAGCAAGTCTCTTCCTTCCTTTGGGTCTCAGTTTCCCCTTATATAAAATGAAGAAGTTGGATGTTCCCTGGGGCTCCCACCTTCTCTAAAACCCTTGAAAACTGAGCTGTGACAATGGAGTCCATAGCAACTGTGGCTTTTGTTAGCTACCTCTTTTTTTAATGCCTCAAGGCATTTCTTGGTTTGGTATTTGTTGTTTTGTTTTTTAAATAATTCTCATGGCTGGATTCCAGGCTTCTCCACATGACTGCCTATTTCAGACTCAGAGATGGTGCCCAGCAGGGTCCTCAGGCCCCACCTCCCAGGTGCGCCAGCAGGTAACAAAGGCTTTCTCAGTAGCCTAGCAGGATATAGAATTCAAAATTTCCCAGAAAAGCTTCACCTGCAAAATTCTGTTAAAAGGGCTTCCAGGCAGGAGGGCGCTCTATCCCCAGATGCCAAGAGGAGACAAAGCTTCTTCTACCTGCTGGGGGTGGGGGTGGTTGGGGGAGGCATATTCTGAAACCAATTACACTGTCTCAGGAGGAAAGAAAGCAGAGCCCCCTCTTCAGAGCTTGGGAAGGCAGCTGTCCCTGCTACCACTAAGACTAAGGTCAGTGGGACTTGGGTCTGAAGAGGGAAGGAAGATGCGGAAGGAGGGGGGATTCTTAGGATCTCCATTTTACTATACACAAGAGGCAGTCCCCCTCCCTCCTTTCTCCATTGGTCCCACTGCCACCTAGCTGCTCAGAGTGACCAGGCTTTGGCTGAGGAGCAGAGCAGAATAAGATGGAACTCTTAGAGAGAGGAGAGCATCACACTCAAGCCCAAAGGGCTGGGGTTAGTGCTCCACCATGGGCTAACCAAGGCTAGAAGAGTTCAGAGGTCCCTGGCAAAGAAAGACGGGCCCAGACCAAAGACCAACCAACCCTTGGCATGTCTGCTGTCCAAAGATCTCATTGCAACATTCCAACGTCACATGGCTAGGGTTCCCTGAAACACGGGCCGTTTCAGAGGGCATCAGAGCTGGCCAGTAGGGTGGGCACTCAGATTGGGAAACCCACAAATCCACACACTCTAGACAACAAATCTGCCCTGTGCCCAGAGAGAGGCAGGCAGGCTGAGCTGTAGGGGACCATTGTCTTACTGAGAATGATAGAGAATGTGGGGCTCCCTCAGCACTCTCCACACCCACCCCTGGCACAGAGGATGCCCACAACAAGAAGTGGGGCCTGGGGCTTCCTGACCGGCAAAGGCTTTTAATGGAACAGAATCAAGAAAGAGCCTACCAGCGCCACCTGGTGCTGGAAGAGGAGCAGCCCCAGGATGCATTGCTACAGAAACCAAAAAAAAAAAAAAATGACTAACAGAATTGATTAGCAAAAAAAAATAAAATAAATTACTAACAGAATTGATCAGCAAAAAATAAAATAAAACAAAACAACTACTAATAGCTATATCTGGAGACATCCCTTGGCCATTCTTCAGTCAAGGAGTAAGTGTAGAGAAAAATCCAGAATATTCCGTTTCTTTCCATGGTGAAAAACCAATCAGTGACTAATGTATGAGGCAAGGAACAATTAGAAAAACTCATAAACCAAGACTGTGTTTACATTTTCATTAAGAAGGATCAACATTCATCAGCAGAAAGGAGACGCCTTCATCATGGTCCTTAAACAATAATAACAAGGGCAACTGAGAAAGAGATGCCAGATTTATAGCCACTTCCTGACCTCCTCCCTCTTCCTTTCCCCATAGTCTCATCTCCTCCATATGGTCTTGGTTAATGCCTCCAGGGGAGGCTGATCATTCCCCAGAGCAACCTTCCACAGCACCCGGCTTGCACCCCTCTCCTACATTTACTGAGTATCATTTTGTATGATTATATCATCACACAATAGGAAGGGACAATCTAGTGTATCCATAACTCAATCAGAAGCGTCTCTGCAACATACTCAGCATGTGATCATCCATTCTCTGTTTAAAGCCCTTTAGGAAGAGGGAACCTACCAACTTATGACAGCACTTCAGATGTGGTCTGAGCAGGGTAGGGTTCAAAGGGACTAAATTATCCATACTTGTATGCACGCCTTATTCCCTCACTAGACTGTGAGCTCTGTGAAGGCAAGGACTAGTCTGACTTAATTTTTTTTTTTAAAGTAATTGGGGTTAAGTAACTTGCTCAAGGTTACACAGCCAGTTATTTCTGGGTGTGGTGCTAAGTATCAGAGTCTGGATTCGATCCCAGGTCATCCCAACTCTGGGGTCAGTGCTCTTACTCGCTGTGCTACCTAGCTGCCCCATGACTTAATTTTTCAATCTCCCTCAGTGCCGGATACCATCTGCATTGTAGATTCTTAATTAAGAACTATTTAAGTGGAATTTCAAACACATTGATGGAGTTTTACGGTTATTATTTTCTCATCATCAATTACCCAGTCAATAAAGCTTCTGATTCTGTGCCTTGTCTGAGCTCAGGTTTCTCTCATTGGCAGTTAAGGATGGAACTATCTTCAGAGATTGTCTAGTCTATGTCGTTTATTTTATAAATAAGGAATTGAGGTTAAGTAACTTGTTCAAGAAAACACAGAAAGTAAGGAGCAGAGCCAGAGACTGTAGGTCAGGTCTTCTAGGACCCAGTCCCATGATCTTTCTCCTGGGAGTGAAATAAGTTCTCCCCATTTCAGCTTAACTCAGTGAGAAACATCTCAATCTATCAATCAATCAAAAGACCTTTGACTAAGGGCAAAAAAAGTCTTTGAAAGCCATGGATGAACTAAAATGATGCCAGACAAGCTATTCTAACTTGCTATAGGATTTCCGTTTCCCTCTGGGTCCTTAAAAAAAGTACTGAGGTAGCTGGAATAGGAAACATTTCCATAAATTATATCATATGGATTTTCAGCAAACCTTTGAGCAGGGGGAGGAAGAAAGGAGAGGCTTGGATTTTGATGACTACTCCCAGGTCTCTATCCCATTCCCTTTAAAAAGAAAGGGACTTTTCCAGTTTCAAGGGTCTGGAGGATGTTAGACTTCCCATTTTCCCATAGGTGTCCTAGACTGTGTACTATTTGTATGCCATGAGCCAAGGACCAATGAGACTCAAAGCCCCAGAGAGAAACCCAGCAAAGAAAAGGTAAATCCCCATGCCTTAAGAACTTCTTGGGCACCCCCTTAGTGAAAGAGTCTTCCAGCATCCAAATGCTAGGAGTCACCCCTTGGAGCTCCTTGGGTGTGCTGGGGGGAGTCTATCCCAGACCTTTAGGGAATGTTTTGGCACCAGCTGCTTTTATTGTATCACCTCAGTAACCTTGCCTTTCCAAAAGCTACTAAAGGTTGTTTAACTGATTTTTAATTAATAATCCAGTGTGGGGGGTAGGGCTAGGGTTATTGCTGTGGTTTGTCCTTTGTTTCCAAAGACAGCCAATGACATAATGGGGGTGATATCTTACTGATTTCTGTGAGGCCCAGCTATGCACAGTCATGGGCCCCACTCTCCTCCAGAGTCATTGAAGTTCAGTGGCAGGAAGAAGGCAGGACAACTGGTGATGGTCTGGGATGCAGTGGATGACCTTGGTGTCTTTGATGTCTGACCAAGCTCTAAGTGCCTCTAGCACCTGCTTTAGCCCCCTTCATAGCCACTGGAACACATGGTCCTCATCTGCCCATTCTGCTAGGGGAGGGTAGACATTCCCCTAAGTCACAATGGGTTGGAGGCCCCATGGCTACCCTAAAGAGGGTTTAGCCCATCTGCCATGATGGTTTTCTTGGTGGGGAGGGCACTGCACATACTACAGCTTCTTGGAGACACAGGTGAGAGTTGGTTAGGAGTTAATCCTTACCCTAAATTCATGCTAAGTCCCAACAGCCCACAAGTGGAGGGGAGGACCTGAGCTGATATCGTTGCAGAACTCCTCTTGCTCTTAGTGGGTACCTCCCTGAGAGGGAAAGGAAATCCATTGGCTTCTGGGGGCCCAGTTTGTCTGAACGTAGGAATTGGGGGACAAATGTCCTAGAGCTTAGATGGTCAACACAACTATGTCTTCTTTCCTGCCCCCCCCCCCCCCATCCCTCCACCTTCTTACACCTTGGGCACCCCCCCCCACACACACACACACACACTGCTGTCCATCGTCCTGGCCTCCTGGATCTTCCCTGAACAAGACTCTATATTCTGACTAGCCATTTTCCCTGGCTGTCTCCAATGTCTGGAAGGCCCTCCTGCCTCGTCTCTGCTTCTGGCTTTCCCAGCTTCCCTCCAGTCCCAACTAAGATCCCACCTTCTACAGAAAGCCTTTCCCAACCCCTTCACATTCTAGGCCCTTCCTGCTATTTATTGATGATTTCTTCTTTACCCT
>NW_027186377.1:700245-717890 GCF_028583685.1 Petaurus breviceps papuanus
GCATGGCTGCCAGAGGGAACACACGTGCAATCACACACACACACACACACTCACATGCTCTCTTACACACATTCACACTCACCCTCTTACACACATGCTCACTAGCTCACTCACACATTCTCTTACACACATTTACTCACACATGCTCTCTAATGCACACTCACACATATGAATACTCTCTCTTACACAAACTCACAATCACCCACTCAGACAAATTCACATATATTCTCTTGCATACATTCATTCATATTCTCTTACACACCTCACACACTTATTCACTCCTTCTCTTACACACACTCAAGCGCACACTTATTCACACACACATAAATAAGCTAAAGTAGTAGGAAAGGAGCCAACTTCAAGCTTCCCCAAAGAAAGCCCAGCACATCAGGTGAGCAGTGAGATGATGCCATTGAAACAGGGCAGCCCCTTCAGATTGCTTCCTGTCCATTCCTGAGGACAATGGTGGGGGCTGGGAACCTTGGCTCCAGGCCCTGCTCTGTCACCCTCCTGGGGGCTTGGGCATGACTTCCCCCCCTCCTCCAGGCCTCAATCGCCTCTTCTATAACATGAAGATGAGATCTAAGCCCTTGGCAAATCTAGCAATGTTTGATCTATGAAGGCCATCTTTTCCTCATAATCCTTCTTTTCCAGATGATAATAATTATGAATTAATTGGTTAATTAATTAAGGGCTGGCTAACTCAAACAGTGTGGAAGGGGCTTCCCTCAGAATCAAAGAATGCCAGAATCTTGGACCTGGAAAGTGCCCCTCGGAATTCAGTGCCACCCGTGTCTCTGTGGGGAATGGCCGCTTCAAGGCCGCGATGGGCAGCTGTGCGGCCTCTGCTGGGAGACACCCGAGGAGGCCAGCTGCCAGGGTTAGGAAGCTCTGCCTGACAGCCCGCTAAAGGCTGGCTCTTTGCAGTTTTCCTGATTGCTCCTGGTTCCTCCCTCCATAGCTAACGACTACAATGATGGTGATGATTACCACTAAGATGACACTTTAAGGCTTTGCGAAAATCTTAACATACAAAAATGTGTCCGCTCACTGGAGCCTCACGCTGACCCTGGCAGGGGCTCTATGGTTGTCTGCATTATTCACAGAGATGTGAAGTGACCTGCCCAGAGTCACACAACCAGGAACATCAGACATTGAGTACGGAGACAGCTAAGCCAGGAGAGTCAGGGAAAGCTTCATGCAGATGGGGATGTCCAGGAGTAGTTGGGGGCCAATCTACCTCTGCAAGGAGGAACAGCTGCCATGGACCTGCCAGGATGGACCCCACCTGTCTCCTCCCCCAGGACACTGAGGAGAATTGGCTGGGACAGACCTTAGGGGTCCTGGCATCCTTCCCCCACCCCACCCCCAGCTAGAGCTTGGGAAGGCTTGCTCTGTTTGACCAGTTCCTGCCTCTCTATGTGAAGCTCTCTGGTCAGGCTGTGCCCAAAGCTTTGCCTCCTCTTCCTCCAGGTCTACAGACCATGGGAGACCAGACAGTACCCAGTGCAGACCAGATTATCACCACCATCACCCCACCCTCAGATCCTGCCCTCAGCCCCTCTGCTCTCCTCCAAGCTATAGAGAGGCAGGATGTGGAGCTCCCTTGGTGAATAAGGACTCCATTGTTCCTTTCCCCATCCCTGTCCCTCAGACAAGGAGAGCCATGATGGTTTAAATACCACCAGCCGGACTTTCTGACTCATGCTTCCCCATTAATGCCTGTCAGCTCACGAAGGAATTCATTATTTCAGAAGTACAAGCCTTTTAAAGGCACTGGCAATGCTCTCAGTGACAAGTCATCACTGCCTGTACATATGCCAAGTGGAAGTAAGTCTAAGAATCAGCTTCTCCTGTGCACACAGCCCTCATGCTGCACAGTCTATGTGAGCGTGGGGCTGGCAGAAGGGGGAAGGCCCTTGAAGCAGCACCTCTCAGTTCCTCTTGTCCAGGCTGGCCCAATCGCTCTGGAACAAACTCACTGTTCTCTTCAGGTGAGTGAGGGCCCAGCACATAGTAGTTACTGAATATTCGGTTCATGAATTGGATTGAAGACGCTAGAGGATCCCCTTCTCACCTGACGACTCCCATGCCCAAACAGAAGGGAAGAGTTTGCTGTTTGTTCCTCTTCTTTCAGTGTTGAAGCACTAGGTGGAGCTGTTAGCCCCCACCCTGATCCCAGGAAGCTCTGGTCCATGAAGGCTCTGGCCCTCGGGGGTAATTCCTATTTCCTGGGGGGATTTCGCACCCAACTCATTGAATAAAAAAAGTTCTAGGGAAGTATCAAGGTCTAGATAGGCCTCTATTATGCTTCAATTTCACCTCTCTTGAGGTGGCTCTGATGACTCAAAAGTCTGATGTTTGTCCTTTGTACCCAAAGAGGACCAATGACATCACAACATTGGGGTCAATCCAAACTTTCACTGCCCCATTGGCCATCTTGCCTCCTTCAAGCCCTTCAGTTCAAATGTCTCCCTGATCTGATCTGGGCCATGTGTTTCTTTGGGCTGTGTCTGGCCACTTGTACCTACATACTCAATTCTGGCCTAAGTCAGTCATTCCTGGAGAGGGGCGGAAGCTAAGAGAAAGAAATCCTTGTGAACCACTGTAATGGGAATGTAAGTTTTGAAGATCTTCCCTGCCCCTAGGCTAAAGTGCACCTGGAGCCTGGGGTGGGAGGCTTGTTTTTCAGTAGATACTTCTTGATTGGCCAGTGAGTCAATAAGGTTGTTACATTCTCTGAGCCAGGAGAAGACTATATGAGCCCTGATGTGTAGCTTTGTTTTGGGGCTCACTTTGAGAAATGTTCTGTGATTTGATCAGATGAAACTCTGAGAAAGCGTTGTCCAGAGCCCCCCGGCTTTGAAACCCAGATGTTGTTTGGTATGGATGTAATGGTTGGACAGTTTGGAAATCTGTCTACTTGATCTGTTTCTGTCTTGATGATTCTGTCTGTATACTTTGAAGTTCGGGGTGCTGACCTTTTTCCCCTGAACTAGGTAAACGATATATGTCTGATTGATTAAAGTAAGCTTGTTAACCCATTTTGAGTTGCTTTCCTTTATCAAAGAAGATCCAAGAACCTGTGGTGGCAGCAAACCCTGAGGACGCTTGGGGTGCTTGCTGCTACAACCACCCATGAAACACTCCTTATACAAAGACAACATGCATCCAGCTACCAGCCATCGTTCCAGGTATCAAATGTGCTTCATCTTCACCCCAAATTCAAGGGCCCAGAGGGGATTTCCAAGATCCAAGGACCTGCCACAGTCATTTGTCATGTAGGAAGAGACACCAACAAGAGATGTTTAGGGACTCCCAGCATGTGGGGGAGGGAAACAAAGGCCTTCTGGACATACACATGCTTCGATATACACCCTTCTCCATACTAAGACTCCAGGAGAGAAGCCAGTGAATATCCGTGAAGTTATTTCCCTCAGCACCTTGAGAAAATTTCTTTTCTCTGCCGTTCTGGGCTAGAGACATTAAAGAGGGGAATCAACAAGCAAGTATCACTTATTAAGCACCTACTATGTGCCAAGAACTTATCCCTAACCTTTACCTCAGGAACTCAATTAGGGAGAAGACCCTGAAGTACAAACATGACACACAGAGAGAAAGGAGCCCAGAGTCCCTGGGTCCTAGAAGGAGTGGGAGGAGAAAGGCATAAGGGAGTGAAGAGGTTGGAAGGGCCCAGTCTATGGGGTTCTGCACAGCAGATCTTAGATTTGATCATGAAGGATCAGTCCCCAGTTTGCTGTGGGCTGAGAAACGGTTCCATCTGCACTTTAGGAAAATCACTTTGGTGCCTGAATGGAGGATGAACTAAAGTGGGAGAGACTTGGGTGGGAAGACCCCCACCCACCAGCAGGCCATTGACATTGTCCAGGTGTGAGGGGATAAGAGTTTGTAGGGGGGTATGGCCATGTCTATGAGAGGTGTTATAAAGGCAGGATCGACAGGACTTAGAAACATTCCACAGTAGAGTAAGAAGAATAAGAAAGGGAGGTGTTCAGGAAGACACCGGGATGGCAGGCATGGGTTAACTGGGAGGATGGGGGCATTGCAGACAGTAACAGGAAAGTCAGGAAGAAGGGGTGGTTTGAGAGGATGGAAAGTTGCTTTTGTTTTGGACATGCTGAGTGTGAGATGTCTACTGGACATCCTGTGCAAAATGCCCAATAGGAAGTAAGGAGTGTGAGTCTGCAGGACAGGAGGGAGCTTAGAAAGACCTGAAAATCATCAGCAGAGATGGCCATTGAACCCTGGAGAGCTGAGGAGATCCCCAGGGAAGCAATGGAGAGGCTTCAGAAGAGAAGAACGCCCAGGACAGAGCTGGAGGAGTCAGCAAAGAAGCTGGAGAAGGAGCCAGATGACTAAGAAGAGAATCAGGAGAGAGCTGCAGTGCCCCAAAAACAGAGGAAGAAGAGACCCTCTGGGGGACGTGGCCATGGACGGTGTCAAAGGCTGGGCAGAGGGCAAGGTGGGTGAGGATGAAGAAACAGCCCCTGGAGTTGGCAATGGAGACCTCCTTGGTACCTTTGGAGAGAAGGAAGGAAACAAGCATTGATTGAGCGCCTACTGTGTGCCAGGCCTGGAGATAACAAACTTTGCAAACTTTCTTTCATCTGATCTTCTTAAGAGCCGCTATTACACCCATTTGGCAGATAAAGAAACTGAGGCAGATAAAAGTTCACAGACTTGCTCAATGTCACACACTGAGTAAGCGTCTGAGGTCAAATTCGAACTCAGGACCCGCATGCTATCTGTTGCTTCCAACTGGCTTTCTTTAGGGAGCAGTTTCAGTGAGGTCAGAAGCCAGACTGCAGAGGGTTGAGAGTGAGGGGAGACCAGTGGAGGCCCCTGGTGTCGATGGCCTTCTCAAGCGGTTTGGAGACAAAAGGGAGGAGAGATTTGGGACCATGGCTAGTGGGGATGGACAGATGGAGGGCAGGCCTCTGAGGGTGAAGGGAACATGGGGGGTTATAGAAAATAAGGAGGCAGTCCAGGTAACACACAGGAAGAGAATGCACAGTGTTCCTGACCATCTTCATCCTCTCTGGGAAGACTGAGTTGGACCAGGGTTAGCCTGGCAATATGGCGAATGGCCCCAGCGCAAATCTGGCCTTCCTGTAGGATTCAGCCATTCAACAGCTGGTCGGCTAGGTTCCAATCCCCATTTCTCCTGCTCGTTCCAGTGAGGTTCCTGGTCTGACCAGCATTGACCCCTCCTAGCTCCAGCACCAGGGGATTGGGAAGAATTAATGGCACCTGATTCATTATCACTCCTCCCAGTTAGAGCACTGGGAATTCTGATGTGAACTCAGCTCTAGGGACTGTTTCTAATAATGCTGAGACTCAACAACACCCATCCATCAGGGGGTGACCAAGTCCTTCCCAAATCCAAACAGATTTCTGGGGTCACCGTGAAGTGGCCCAGCCCTGGGGCACACTTCTGATTGATTGCCTGATTGGGGGAGGGGTCCTCACATTCCAAAGCATCTGAGCTGAGCCCTTCTCACTTGCTTTATGGGCGAGGTGTAAATGTTCTGCCCCTCCCAGACTGAGTTTGTTTTTTTTTTTAACTGCCTCACTTCCTACCTAGCCTTAATCACTGAAGGAATACTGCTTCAATAAAACCCAAGACCTTAGCTTAAAAAGACCAAGGTGTCCCACTGTGTGGGGCTGCCTCCAGTCACCCTGATCCACATCTGGCCACTGGCCCCAGATGGCTCTGGAGGAGAGAGGGAGGCTGGTGACTGCACAGCCCTGCTTATCTTAAATCCAATTCACTTGCATGTCATGACATCACCTCTCCCATGTCATGGTCCTCTTCGGAAGAAAGAACAAACTGATTGACTGACTCTATGGACCACCACCTGGACATAAGAAATGACTGCCACAGGACAACAGCCATAAATAATTGGAAATGAATGTTGGGGTTTGGCCCCAAGAAGAAGTAGAAGAAGACACCCTCTCCGAGGGAGGAGGGGAGCCACAGGCAGCCAACATAGCATGTGACTTCCTCATTTGTAAAGGTGCTGACTGATTTGGAGGAAGATTTTTCTCTTCTTTTTTTAAATTATTTGTAATAGGGGATGGCTCTCTAGTAACGGAAAGGGAGAAATCCAGGTGACATAAAAACAAAGCAAATCAATAAAAATCTCTTAGAAAGCATTAAACCTTGTTTCTGCCTCACAAGGTCCTTGGACAAAGCCATGCCAAGTACAAAGAGATCTCTCTGTCTTTCCTAAAGGCTGTGCAGGAATCCTGGCTCTGACTGTCCCTGAGTCATAATAGTTAAAGGTTCTAAATGGCATCTTTCAGAGCCATGGGGGGTAGGGGACTGTCTAAGTGTGTGTGTGTGTGTGTGTGTGCACATGTGCATGCGTGCATGTGTGCGCGTGTTTGTGCTCGTGTGTGCACACGTGTGTGTGTGCATGTGCCCAAGCTCCAGCTGGACACAGTCCAGAGACAACTCTCAGGAGGCCCCAAAATCTCCTTGTCTCGCAGAGGCTGCGATCCTTGTAGCTCATTCATCTGACTGAAAACAAGCCACCTCCCCGCCCCCCCCCTCCCTGCTTCAAGCCCAGTTGCAATTAGAGCTGGTTTCGAGCTCCCTGGGTGAGTCTCTGTCTCTACCACGCTCCAGGCCATGTTAAATTTTTTAGTATCTTTTCATAACAGAATCTGTGTTGGTACAAATAAGCCACAAGCTTCAGATTGCTTGAACTACCAATCGGCCTTCACAACATAAATTCTGGCTAACCAATTCCATTCAATACTACTGGATTGGGAGCCTAGCACATGCAAGCCCTTGTGCTGGGGATGGGACCCCCAGTGATGACATGATCCCTGCCCTCAAGGGGTTTACAATTAGATAAAGGAAATGTAGCATGTACACACACACACACAGAGTAGGATCCACAACATGATCCCAACAAAAGAGTCAGTCAATAAATATTTATTCTGTTTTGTTTTAATTAAATTATTCATTTTCAGTTTTCAATATGCACTGCCATAAATTTTAAATTTTCTCCCCTTCCCTCCCCAAGACAGCTTTCAATCTCATTGGCTCTGCACACACAATCCTATTAAACACATTTTCACATTATCCATGTTGCACAGAAGAATACAAAAAAAAAAAACTATGAGAAAGAAAAAACAAAACAAAACAAAAAAGAAAATAGTCTGCTTCATTCTGCACTCCTCCATAGTTCTTCTTCTGAATGTGGCTGGCATTTTCCATCATGTGTCCTTTCGAATTGTTTTAGGTCCTTGCATGGCAGAGAAGGACTAAGCCTATCAAAATCAGTCCTCACATACTGTGGCTATTACTGTGTCCAACATTCTCCTGGTTCTGCTCCCCTCACTCAGCATCAGTTCATATAAGTCTTTCCAGGTTCCTCAGAAATCCTGCTGTTCATCATTTCTTATGGCACAATAGTATTCCATGACATTCATATACCACAACTTGCTTAGTTGTTCCCCAATTGATCGGCATCCCCTCCATTTCCAGTTCTTGGCCACCACAGAAAGAGCCGCTATAAATATATTTGTACAAGTGAGTCCTTTTCCCATTTTTATGATATCTTTGGGATAGAGCCCTAGAAGTGATTTTACTGGGTTTTGTGGTCCTTGGGCATAGTTGCAAATTTTTCTCCAGAAGGTTTGGCTCAGCTCATAGCTCTACCAGCAATGCATGAGTGTTCCAACATTCTCACATCCTCTCCAACATTTATCCTGTTTGTTATGTTAGCCAATCTCATATGTGTGTCGTGGTACCTCAGAGTTATTTTGATTGACATCTCTCTAATCAACAGTGATTTAGAGTATTTTCTTTTCCATATAACACTAGATAGCTTTAATTTCTTCCTCTGAAAACTGCCTGTTCATATCCTTTGACCATTTATCCATTGGGGAATGACTTGTATTCTTGTACATGTGACTCAGTTCTCTGTGTGTGTTAGAGATGAGGCCTTTGTCAGAGACACTGGTTGTAAAGATTTTTTCCCAGTTTCCTGCTTCCCTCCTAGTCTTGGTTGCATGGATTTTCAATTTAATGTAATCAAAATTACCCATTTTTCATTTCATAACATTCTCTATCACTTCTTTGGTCATAAATGCCCCCAATCTCCATAAATCTGATATGTAAACTATTCCCTTCTGTAATGGGAATGCAAATTTGGAAGATCTTCCCTGCCCCTAGGCTGAAGTGCGCCTGAAGTCTGGGGTGGGAGGCTTGTTTTTCAGTAGATACTTCTTGATTGGCCAGTGAGTCAATAGGGTTGTTGCATTCTCTGAGCCAGGAGAAGGCCATATAAGCCCTGATGTGTAGCTTTGTTTTGCATTCCCATTACACCTTCTCCCTTAATTTGTCCGTAGTATCAGCCTTTATACCTAGATCATGTGCCCATTTGTACTTTATTCTGGTATATAGTGTAAGATGTCAGTCTATGCCCAGTTTCTACTATTTTCCAGTTTTTCCAGCAGTTTTTGTCAAACAGTGAGTTCTCATCCCAGAAGCTGTAGTCTTTGGGTTTATCAAACAGTAGATTACTATACATATTGACTGCTGTGTCTTGTGTACCTACCCCATTCCACTGATCCACCACTCTATTTCTTACAGTACCAAGTGGTTTTGATGATTGCTACTTTACAATATAAATTAATATCTGGTATGGCTAGGCCACCTTCCCCAGCATTTCTTTTCATGAGTTCCCTTGATATTCTGGACCTTTGTTCTTCCAGATGAATTCTGATATTTTTTCTAGCTCTAAAAATAATTTTTTTGGGGTTGAGCCAATATGGCAGCATAGAATCAGGAAAACTCTGTGTGCTCCTCCCATAACCACCTCAAATACCTATAAAAAATGACTAAACAAACTTTAGGGCTACAGAACCCAGAAAGTGACAGAGAGAAACAAATCTCCCACTGAAGGCAGTCCAACAGGCTGGCAGGAAGGGTCCATCGCATTGCGCTGGGAGCAGCACCCAGCCCTACATGAGCCCTCAGTTTTAGCCCCAGGGAACCACGACTTTGGGACTTCCAAATGGACTTCAGGAGAGTGCATCAACAGCATCTGTGGCAGTTTCCAGAATTATCAACCCATAAATGCCAAAGACAAAGTGAGAGGTCAGTGTGGACTTTGTGGGAACAGGGGGTCTGGGAGTGAGGTCCAGCCTCTGCCCCCCAGAGGGAGAAGGGGTTGAGGCACATCAGCTCTGCAGCATGGCTGCTTCAGAGCTCCTGGCCTACAGATTGCAGGGACTCCGCATGATCAGTTTGAGGGGTAATTGCTCTTCTTTTAACCTTCCTTTAACCTCCTCTCTCCTCTGGATCACTATCTTTGGTGGAGGTCCTGGGGCATGAGACCAGGTGACAGATCCTGTGGAGGCTTCAGAGAGAGCACCCAACAAATAGCTTTGGCAGCTGTGAAAACCCCAGAGATTTGGGACAAAGCTCTCCTCTCTGGAAGCTGAGTTCTACTGTGGCAAAAATTTGAAAAGTCAAGTAACAGAGTGGCAACATGAGCAAGCAAAGGAAGCAAAGCAAGCACAGCAACCCAACTCTAGATTCCTCTTTTGGGGATAAAAAGTATCAAAGCATGGAACGGGAGGAAGACAACAAAGTCAGAACTCCTGCACCAAAAGCTTCCCAAGAAAAATTTGAGCTGGTTACAGCCATAGAGGATCTTAAGAAGGATTTTGAAAACCAAAAAAAAAGAGAAGTGGAGGAAAAATTGGGAAGAGAAATGAGAATGATGCTAGAAAATCATGAAAAGGGAGTCAACAACCTGACTGAAGAAAATAACACCTTAAAAAAGAGACTAACTCAAATGGCAAAAGAGGCTCAAAAAGCCAATGGGGAGAAGAATGTCTTAAAAAGCCAAATTTGCCAGATGGAAAAAGAATCTCAAAAGCTCACTGAAGAGAATAATTCCTCCAGAATTAAATTGGAGCAAATGGAAGTTAATGACTTTATGAGAAATCAAGATACTATTAAACAAACCAAAACAAATGAAAAAATAGAAGGTAATGTGAAATATTTCATTGGAAAAACCACAGATCTGGGAAATAGATCCAGGAGAGATGATTTTAAAATTATTGGACTACCTGAAAGCCATGATCAAAGTAAGAACCTAGAAATCATCCTCCAGGAAGTTCTCAAAGAAAACTGCCCTGATGTTTTAGAGCCAGAGGACAAAATAGAGGTTGAAAGAATCCACCAATCACCTCCTGAAAAAGATCCCAAAAAGAAAACTCCTAGGAATATTATAGCCAGGTTCTGAAATTCCCAGATTAAGGAGAGAATATTACAAGCAGCCAAGAAGAAACAATTTGAATATTGTGGAAACACAATCATGATAACACAGGATCTGGCAGCTTCTACACTGAGGGATCAAAGGCTTGGAATATGATAATCTGGAGGTCAAAGGAGCTGGGATTAA
Organism: Petaurus breviceps papuanus; assembly: GCF_028583685.1. NCBI lineage: Eukaryota > Metazoa > Chordata > Mammalia > Diprotodontia > Petauridae > Petaurus > Petaurus breviceps. The sequence continues at coordinate 710,697 of NW_027186377.1, forward strand.
AACCGAGGATCACCTACCCAGCAAAACTGAGTATCATGTTTCAGGGAAAATGTGGTCATTCAATGAAATAGAGGATTTTGAAGCATTCTTGATGAAAAAACCAGAGTTGAGTAGAAAATTTGACATTCAGATACTAGAAGCAAGAGAAGCATGAGAAGGTAAACAGGGAAAAGAAATCATAAGGAACTTATCAAAGTTGAACTCTTGACATTCCTACATGGAAAAACAATAATTGTAAATCATGAAACTTTTGTCAGTATGAGAATAGTTGAAGGGAATAGAAATGTGTATGTGTGTGTGTGTGTGTGTGTGTGTGTAGGAGGGTATATGGGCATATAAATATATATGTAAGTGTGTGTATATATGTGTACAGGTATACATAGACAGAGGGCACAGGACCAATTTAATAGGAAGGGATGATACTTAAAAGGTGAAATTAAGAGGTGAGAGAGGAATATAATGAGAGGAGATGGAGAGAGATAGAATGGGTAAATTATATCATATAAAAGAGGCAAGGGAAAACTATTACAATGGAGGGGAAGAACAGGAAAGCAAAAGAGAATGGGTCAACCTTACTCCCATTGAATTTGGCTTGGGGAGGGAATGACATATATACTAAATAGGGTATTCACCCTACTAGAGAGTAGGGGGGAAGGGGATGAGAGGGGGGATGATGGAGGAGAGGGCAGGCTGGTGGGGAGGGAAGTTAGAAGCACACCCTTTTGAAAAGGAACAGGATCAAAGTAGAGAATAGAACAAATGGGGGGCAAGATAGGATAGAGGCAAATATAGTCAGTCTTTCACAATATATGCACTATGCAAATGTTTTGCATAGTTACACATGTACAACCTATATTGAATTGCTTATGTTCTCAGTAAGGGTGGGTGATGAGGGAGGAAGGGAGGGAATCCAGAATTCAAAATTTTGGAATCAAATGTTTTAAAAAAAAATTATAATTTTGTTATTATTATTGTGCATGCTACTGGGAAGTAAGATGTACAGGCACTGAGGTATGGGGATCCATCTTGCCCTACTGGAAAGTTGGAGGGTGGAGGGGAGGACATAGGAGAGAGCAGATTGGGGGAGGGGGTATACAGTGAGATCACTGGTTTGGGGTGGTGGGGAGGGGAGGGACAGGGAGAAAATTTGTAACCCAAAATCTTGTGAAAATGAATTATGTAAACTAAAAATAAACATAACATTTAATTTAAAATAATAATAAAATTTTTTGTTAGTTTGATTGGAATGGCACTGAATAAGTAAATTAATTTAGGTAGAATTTTCATTTTTATTATGTTAGCCTACCCACGAGCAACTTATGTTTTTCCAATGTAGATCTGACTTTATTTGTGTGAAGAATGTTCTGTAATTGTGTTCGTATAGTCCCTGGGTTTGTCTTGTCAGGAGAACTCCCAAATATTCTATAATGTCTATAGTAACTTTAAAGGGAATTTCACTTTCTATTTCTTGCTGTTGGGCTTTGTTAGTAACAGATGGAAATGTCAATGATTTCTGCATGTTTGTTTTGTATCCTGCCACTTTGCTAAGGTTGTTTATTATTTCCAGCAGTTTTTTTACTTGATTCTCTAGGATCCTCTAAGTATATCACCATAGCATCTGCAAAGAGTCATAGCTGAGTTTCTTCTTTGCCTATTCTAATGCCTTCAATTTCTTTTTCTTCTCTTTCAGTCAATATTGATCACGCACCACTTGTGCAAGACGCTGTGTTAAGTACCAGGCCTAGAGGTGAGAGCTCACTCTGAACAGGGGAAGGAGATCATGAAAGACTTCCAGGAGGAGGTGGCCACCCCTGGGCTGAGCTGTGGAGGAAGAAGGAAGAGAAGATTTAGGGCTGGGCAGATCTAGGGAGTTCCAGGCATGTCCAGCAGACAGCTCACAGTCTCCTAGGGCCAGAATGTGAAGGGAGGAGAGTGAAATACTGTAGCCGGGAGAGTGTCAGGCGGGCACAGAGAACACCCTGCTGAGGACTTTTCCACTGAGGGCAATAGGAAGCCAAGGGAGGCTTTGAAGCGTGGCAGTGGCATGGTCAGGCTGGTGCCTCAGGCAGCAAAGTCTTTAGTGGGATACCACCAGCCCAAGAGTAATTGAAAGAGAGAATGAGGTACGAAGTCTGCTCATGAAGATAAAGAAAATAAATCATGAACAGTCCAAGGAATCAGCCCTGAGGCCGAGCTCCCGGAGTCCCAGGCTGACCTCCGTGGGCTGGAGCTTGGCCGTGGGAAATGGCAGAGACACCCTGGTGTCTGATGACGAGGTGCCCAGGCCCCTGTGGCTCCTGGATTGGAGGGGCCAGCCCCCTTCCCCCCTGTTTTATGTCCAGGTGTATCCAGAGCCTCCCGGGTGTTCATCCCCTGACACTTCAGTGGGTAATCACCAGCATCGATCCTGGGGTTCTGGATTGCTGGAGGTGGGTGAAGAGGCTGTGAGTCCCACTCATAGTGACTGTTTAGCCTTTTCTGTCCTCCTCCTCTGCAGCTCTCACCATGACAACTGCGGCTGAACTCCAGCCGTTATTCAGCTCTCAAATGATCGTCTGGGTTTAAAGTTCACATTCTATCGACCTCCTCCCAGTTTCTGTGACATCTAACAGCCTGGGTACACAAAGCCAGATTGGAAACGGAGGGAGCCTCCAATGCCACTTCACAGGGGCCAGAGATCCAAGCAGTGATTTAGTCCTGGCCTGTGGATGCCGCCAGCCTGGCCGCCCTGAGACTGGAATTGGAACTGGCATTCCTATCTCCCAGCTCCCCCTCCTAGCCGGCCACCAGTAATTCCCAGCCTGAATAGGCTCAGAGGGCACTAGGATTGGAAGCCCCCATGCTTCCTACACACACACAGCAGGCCACATTCTCTTCCTTCCACGCAACATTAAGATGGGCCTTGGGCTGCCAAGTCACCACCTGATTCCCATCCACAAGAGCAGGGTTGTCAGGCTGGTGTGGGTTGGCCCAGAGAAGCACAGCTTCCTATCAACTGACAGAGATGGGATGTCTCAGCTGGCAAAAAGGAAGAAGGCATTGGATCAGTTCTGCACACCGTCACTCTGCTCAGTGCCAAGGGCCATGGTCATCTCCATCTGCCCTGTGCCGTGTTCTCTAAGGAAGACAGGAAAGCCACAGACCCTCCCATCCTTCAGGAGGCTCACCATCAAACACAGCCGTAGGCTGAGACGTGGAAGGAATGGTTCTTTCCTCTAAACCAACCCCTTCATTTCACAGATGAAGACATTGATTCCCAGGGTGATCACGTGACTTTCCCAAAGTCCGACAATAATGGAGATCACTTCATCTACTCCCGTCATTTTACAGATGGGGAGACTGAAGTCAGAGAGGTGGGCGACTGTGGCCACACCAGTAACAAGTGACTGAGCCAGGATTCAAATCCGAGTCTTCTGGCTCTCAACCAAGACATCCTTCCAGGAAGATTCAGAATAATGTCAGACCATACAATCAAATGCCAAAGAGTACAGTGAATGCCATTCTTGAATTTAGACATGCAGAGCAAGGAGAGACGGATTTTGGCTAGAGTAAGCAAGGAAGGCTGCATGGAGGAGAGGGCACTTGAGCAAAGAAGGCGAGGTAGACAGATTATGGATAAGTAGAGGAAAGAGGGTTGGCTATCCCACGCATAGCAAACAGCATGAGCAAAGTCATGGGCTCTCCAAGGTTATTCCCCTTGAACACGAGCTCAGGCTGTTCCTCCCTCTATAGAAAGGCCTGAGAACAGGTTGTGACTGCCATCTGAGGACAAGCCTAGCTGAGCATAACACGTGAAAAAAAACACAATAAAGATCATTGCATCATATGGGTCAACAGCTGCCATGGAGGATGAAGAAGGAGTGACAAGATCAGAAGCGCGTTTAGACAAGTTTGTCTGAAAAGAAGCTGAGGGCTCTGGTGGACTGCAAACTTAACTGGCCTCACCAGTGGGCCATGACAGTCTCATGGAACCTTCAGCAGCATGAGGGGGACAAAGCTGCCAGGAACAGGGCAGTGAGCATTGCACCTTCCGTGGCCCTCATGAGGCCTCAGCTGAAAGATGATGATCAATTCTGAGCCCTGCAGCTTATTGATAAACTGGAAAGTGTCCAGGGCAGGGCAACGGCGATGGGAAAATAGCTTGAGACATGTCATAATGATCGGTTTCAGGAACTGAAAGTGATACCTAAGGCCCCAGGATGTCGCCATCTCCCCAACCCTGACCATCAGGCAAGTTCAAGGACTTGTCACCTGCCCTGCCACCCTTCCTCTTCCCACCAGCCACCATCCCAAGACCATCCTGACGGCCCCCTCCCAACCACCCTGGATACTGGAGTCAGCCCCAGGGCAGAGCTGTCCATGCTGGCAACAGGAGAGTGAATATCTTAAACAGGCCTTTCCTCTTTCTGAACAGCAGGGCCAACGCCGTGTCCCCCGCTCTCACTATCAGGAAGGATTAGGGCCTCACCGTCTGCCCAGCTGCTACACGTAGACCTCATCGATCCTTACCCAACCCCAAGTGTCACATCTTGCTCAGGGATTGATAATACGGTCACAGCTAACTTTGATCCTGTGTCAGTCATGACAGCTGACTGCCCTGGGTCTCTACTAAGAATCCTGATGACACCAAGCCCCAGACTGGAGGCTCCCTTCCTGCCTCCTTCCTAGGCATCCACCTCAGCTCCAGCCATCCCACGTCTCTGCCCCTCTCTTCCCTCCCCTTCCAGTGAGCCCTTTCCTAGACTTCTCCCCACCATGCTGCCTGCTTCCACCCATGCCGGTCCCTCTCATGTCCCTTTGCATGCAGTGCAGCCTTTGGCTCTGGCCCCTCCGCCTAGAGCAAACAAGCAAACCAAGCCACAGGCTTCCTCAGCAGCTCATCGCCTTGTCACTGGGAGCCTTCTCCATTTACCTGTTTTGTGTTGTCTTTATTAGCACTTAAGTTTGTTGAAGACCACGATTATTTTTCTTGCTTGTATTTGTATTCCCAGAGCTAGGTACACAGTAGGCACTCAGTAAATGCTCCATCTATCTGCCTATCTATACCAAGCTTACTCTTTGTTTCTCTATGATCTCTAAAACCTTCAGGAGATTGTTACTTTTTAAAAGCAGAAAAGGCCCTTTTCTTCTTGTTAGGCCTGTGCTGGACGCCCAAACATTTTGTGTAGGTTCTTATATTTAAGTGTCTATGTACATGTGTTTGTAATTCTCCTAAAATATAGATCTGACCATCATTCCTCTACCCAATGAACTGCATCGACTCCCTGTTACCACGGAGGTCAAACAGACTCCTATGGCCCTTCACAACACGGACGCTTCCAGTCCTTCCAGATTCATGACATATTATGCCCCTTTATTCAGTTCACATTGAAAGCACACTGGCCTTGGTCTTCCTGCCATGTGGCGCCCCATCTCTGGCCTCTCTCGGGTCTTTACCATGACTGTCTTCTACACTTGGAATGTTCTCTCCATTTCCACCAAAGCCCTCCCAAATGAGTTTGTGTTTATCTCGCCTCTGTGTGTGTGCGCGCACATGTGGTGTGTGTCTGCAGGATGGCTCCCACTCCTTCAGAGGTGACATTTTTTTTTGTCTTTGTAGCCTCAGTATTCAGCAGAATGCCTGATACACAGTAGGTACTGATAAATGATGGTCAAAGAGGACTGAAATGGATTAAGAGAAAATAAGAGAAAATCAGTGTGGTGGTTACCTTCAAAATAAGCCAGGTTCTTGCAGGGAGGAGGAATTAGATGTTTTCTGCTTAGTCCCAGAGGGCAGGACGCCAGGTAATAGGAGGCAAAGCTAAGTTGGATATCAGGAAAAAACTTCCTACCCTTTAAAACTACCCAGACATGGACTGGGCAGCCTCAAGAGAGATGGGTTCCCTACGAATTCCCAGAAGTCTTCAGGCAGAAGTTCCATGGACACTTGTCTGCCAAGTGTGTATAAGCAGGGCTTCCTTTCATGTAGGACTAGAGGCCACAGAGGACTCTTCCCTCTCTCTTATCTCTGATTCTGTGAGGTAGAAAAATTCTATGAATAATTTCCCCAGATCCTTCCAACCCAGTCAGCAAATACCTTGCTACTCAGCAGCTTCAATGCAAAGATGGGCACAGGGGAGAATGGCTAAAAACACATTGGAAAGTATGATTTGGAAGCAAGAAATGATAGTGGCCATGGGCTTGCCGTGACTCTGAAGCCTCACACCGGCCTCTCCTGGATACTCTCATCAAGAAGAGAGTTAGAAAGCAGCAGGCACCCAACAGCGCCAGACACACACGAAAACCAAAATGGAAGCATTTTAACAGACAGGAAATGAAAGGTAACCAGTGCTGAAGTCAGAGAAGAATCAACTGTCTGTGTTTAGACCATCAACTGGTTAGAGCAAAGACTACAATCAAAGCAAAGGAGCAAAAAGAAAGAAATGAGAAAGTGACATTGTGTGTAATTACAACAGTTCAAACCAGACCTATTTGAAGAACAGGAAATTGATGGAAATGAGAATATTGACTCCAATTATCAGCATTTCCTAGAGAAGTTTAAATGACACAAGTAGTCAGCATGTAAACAAAGTTACCTAGGTGGCACAGTGTGTAGAACTCAACCTAGCAGTCAGGCAGACTTGAATTCAAATCCTGCCTCAGACACTTACTAGCCCTATGGCCCTAGACAAGTCACTTACCTTCTGTTTGCCTCAGTTTTCTCAACTGTAAAATGGAAAGTGCCTATCTCCAGAGGCTGTTCTGAGGATCAAATGAGATATTTGCAAAGTGCTGGTACTTTAAAAATTAACAAGTGTTTGTCTCCACTATGAGATGCTTCATGTTGTATATCTTAATGTATATCTGCAAGTCATCTTAAACCACATCCGTGGTAGAGAAAATAAAATACTGCCCCATACTTGATGTCAATATTATACTGATTGAATCCCTTTTCTAAAAGGGACCCCATTGCCCACATTACCCATGGAGAGCTCTAGACATGGGACATACCCAAGCTCTGCTTTGGAAATCCCCTTCTAGAGTTTTATTCTGTGCCAGATTAGAGACAGTTAAGAGAGAGAACCCTGACTCAGCCTCCCCAGGATGAATCCATGTGAAGCCAGAAACAGAACCCATCTGGGAAAAGGCACTTAAGCCCATGGGGTATTGTGATAGTAATGGCAATTAAAGATTCCCCTGTATTGGCTTGGTTTT
>NW_027186377.1:777890-828327 GCF_028583685.1 Petaurus breviceps papuanus
TCTCTCTGTCTCTCTCTCTCTCTCTCTGTCTCTCTCTCTCTCTCTCTCTCTCTCTGTCTCTCTCTCTCTCTCTCTGTCTCTCTCTCTTTGTCTCTCCCTCCCTCCCTCCCTCTCTCTGTCCATCTCTCCTCTTTCTTCTCATATCCTCATACTGCTGAGGATGCAGAAACACAAGTGCCTCATGGACAATGACACATGAATTTAATTTAAGTCACCTGTAGTATGATCAAGCCTCTGTTGCCTGCAGGGTCTTGTTGTTGGGAAGCAAGACTAAATTTCCCAGCTTCATGACCCCACAAGGTACATCCTCTCTCACTCCTAAAGGGAAAACTTGGCTAATCTATAATATATTTCAATAATTCTAAGACTTGCTGTGGCCAAGGGATTACTGACCCTACAGCCAGCTTGTTGCGAAGGGCATCTGCCCAATGCTCTAACTCTGGGATGGGGAATGCAAAGTCTATCACCAGCCCCAAATTCCAAGACTTTCAGCCTTGGTAGGACCTTCTAGGGTTTTGCCAAACTTACAAGTTCTGTAGAGTTCTGTGTTACATCTTTTAAATTCTGATTTTATGCAGCAGCTGTACTTTAAACTATAATGTAAGGGTGTTTTCCTTTTGGGTCAAGAAAAGTTGGAAGGGAGATAAGAATCTTAATGGGAAATGGGGCATGAGCTATATTTGGAGATGTTCCCAGAGCTTAACTCGGGGTGGGGGCAAATGAGCCAATGGGTGATAAATTTATGAAATGCTGCATGGGAATGATTTTCTATTTGAAACCCCAGACTAAGCAGAGAAGAAGCTGGATCACAGCCATGTTGGGTGGCAGTGGGGGGAAGGCTGTTGCCCATCAGTGACTTTCCTGAACTTCCTCTTTCTGTGCCCATGTAGGAGGCTGGAGCCTCTGGATCTGGGAAAACCTTCTGGGCTACTGAGCTATCCACCCAAGCAGCCTCACCCCCTCCAACAGGGAGTGCCCACCCTCCACATGCACATAAGTAGCAGAGACATATTTGATATCAATCAGTGGGCAGTGGTTAAGCACCTACTGTGGGCCAGGTACAGGCTAAGGGCTAAGGGTAAAAGAGAGAAGGGAAACTTTTCTTATCCTCAAGGAGCTGAATGTCTAGACAGGAGGGGAGAGAACCTCTATGTGTATGAACACATGTATATCTATATAATGTGTATGCATATATGTGTGTGTGTTTATAAAATAGATCTGAAATAGGCACAAAGTAATTTGGGAAGACCTGGAGTCAGGAATACCTGATTTCAAATGTGCAACCCTAGGCAAGTCACTTAACCCTGTTTGCCTCAGTTTCCTTCTCTGTAAAATGAGCTGGAGAAGGAAATGACAAACCATTCCAGTATCTCTGCCAAGAAAATCTCAAATGGGGTCAAGAAGAGTTGGACATGAGTGAAACATCTGAACAACAAAGATTTGGGGTGGAAGCTTTGGCAGCTGGAAAGACCAAGAATGGCTTCATGTAGAAAGCAGCCACTGAGCTGAACCATGAGAGAAATGAGGATCCTAAGAGGTGACTAGAGGTAAAGAAGAGCAGCGTCCCAAGCCTGAGGGAAAGCCAGTGCAAAGGATAGAGAGGGGGGGGGGGGGGGGGGGGGGGGGGGGGGGGGAGGATGCGGTGCATGCTAAGAAGGTCTGGTTGGCTGGACCATTGAGTGTGTGAAGGGGAGTGATGTGTAATAAGGCTGGAAAAGGAGGTTGGGGCAGATTGTAAAATTATTTAAGTGCCAAATAAAAGAGTTTGATGCTGGAGGTGATAGCAAGCCAGCAGAGGTCACTGGGGAGGGTAGAGGGGATCACAACACAGGAAGGTCACCGTCATGATTAGCCTGATGCTACAAGAAGATCAATTGGACAGTGGAGTCAGTAGAGATGTGGGAGAGAGAATCTAAGTTACAGGTCTCAGCATAGCCCAGGCCCAAGAGGATGAAGACCTGAACTAGGGAGAAGCACATCACAAGAGATACTCGGTCGTGGTGCAGAGATGTTGTGGAGACAGGTTTTGGCCACTTGGTTACACAGGAGTGAGAGAGAGTGAGGAGCAGAGAAGGATGCCAAGGTTGCAAGCCTGAGTGCCTGGAAGGACGGAGCAGAAACGGGGCAGCTGGGAAGAGGGATGGGTTTAGGAGGGAAATCCATATGTACTCTATAATGTGGGCCCATGTGCCCAAAGGCTACCCAACTCTATGTGGTGTCTTCTCCAGCAATACTACCATAGGCCTGTACCACACATGGTTCAGAGAAAGAGGGTAAAGGCCCCAAAATATGCAGCAGCTCTTCTTGAAGTGGAAAAGACCTGGAGGCTGGGCAGACATCCATCAGTTAGGGGGTGTCCAGCTGAACAAGTCATGGCATATAAATATGCTACTGGGTGATGACAAATGATGAAAAAAGGGACGGTCACAGAAAAACCTTACAAGACTTAGATGGACTGATACAGAGTGAAGGGAGCAGAACTGGGAGAATGTTTAATAACAATGACACCAACTTTGTAAAAATAAGCAGCTTTGGAACTTGAAAGGACTCAGATCAGGGCAAAGATCTACCGTGATTTCAAAGGACGCTGGTGCTGATGTGCTTACAGAGGAGTGAGGGATTCAGCGTGCAGAAGGACATATGGATGTTTGGATGGGCCAATGTGAATATCTGTTTTCCTTGACTATGCATATCTGTTAAGAAAAAAAATTCCAGTGAGAGGAGTATGAAGGAGGAAAACAATTTTTTTGTACATTAAAGAAATTGAATTGGCAGCTAGGTGGTAAAATGGACAGGGTGCTAAACTTGGAGTTGGGAAGACCCGAATTCAAATCCAGCCGAAGACATTGGCCAGCAAGTGTGATTCTTGACAAATAACTTCACCTCTACTGCCTCAGTTTCCTCACCTGTAAAACCAGGATAACAATAGATCAAATGTGATAACATATGCAAATTTCTTTACAAACCTTAAAGCCAATGTAAATGCAAGCTATTTTTGTTAATATAAATTTAATTTGAAAAAGAAAGATCTGCATTCCTATGTGTAGTATGAATATTTTGCATAAATATCCAAAGACACATGTCTCACACTATCTAAGCTTATTTTTGTCCACTTACTCCCTGTTCCTTATTACCCCTGAGCCTTGGACTTGGAAGCAGGAAGAGTTGACCTGAATAAAGTACTTTGCCAACCTGAAGATGCTGTTACTGAATCACACCAGGATAAGAGAAATTAATGTAAGCAAATCATGGACTTTGTAAAAGGCAGAGAAATGCCACATCAATAACTTCCCAGCTCTGATGAGGCAGTAATTTGTGAAAGAAAACCTTGGCAAGGATCTCGGCTACTGCAAATAACCCAGGGAAAATGGGCATGGCCCTATCTGCTCAGGGAACACCTATCCCATTAGCACATACCAGCCCCAGTGAGCTTCTGAGCTCTTTGGCCCTGAGGGGGGTAGCTCAGTGGCACCACAGGGCACAGAGTTCTGGACCTGGAATCAGGAAGACCTGAGCTCAAATTTGGTACTAGCTACTAACCCTGGACAAGTCCCTTAACCTGTCTTCCTTGGTTTCCTCATCTGTAAAATGAGGATAACAATAGCCCCTATTTTCCTCAGCTCTTGTGAGGATAAAATCAGATGACACTTGCAAAGTACTTAGAACAGTGCCTAGAACACGGTACGTACTGTCTCCACATTAGTTATCATCATCATCATGTTGGACAATTGTCCCCCCAAGGCCAGCTGCCTGGTGATAAGCCCCTTGCACAGAGGTCAAGAGTCCTCAATCAACAGGGGCCCACCCAGGCACCAGGACAGGCCCAGAGGCCAAGTTCTGGAGGGACTGTGCTGATCAAATAAGAAAATATTTGTGAAATGCTTAGCACAGTGCCTGGCATGTAGCATGTGCGTAAGACTTTCAACTACGTTCATCTCCTCTTTGTTTTTTAAGATGTCTGCTCTTGGAGCGGCCAGGTGGTTCAGCGAGTAAGCACACAGGCCCCAGTGTCGGATGACCTGGGATTGGATCTGGGCTCTGATTTAGCACCCACCCAGAAACACCTGGCTGTGTAACCTTCAGCAAGTTACTTAATCCCAATTGCTTTAAAAAAAAAAAAAGATGTCTACTCTTCTGTTTAACTGGGGGTATTTGAAGGGTGGACTTTCTAGGGTTTTTAGCTGAATGCCAATTCACTGATCTGCTCTTCCTCTCTTTTATCAATGTAAACATTTAGAGATACACATTTTCATCTAAGTGCTATTTTGGCTACAGCCCACCAGTTTGGATATGTTGTCTCACTGTTGTCATTATCTGTAATGAAACTATTGTTTCTATAATTATTTCTTTGACCCACCCATTGGGGGAAATTGAGTTATTTAATTTCCAATTAATTTTTAATCTGTGTTTCCATGATCCTTTATTGAATGTAATTTTATTGCATTATGACCAGTAAAAGATGCATTTAATATTTCTGCTTTTCTGCACTTGTTTGTGAGGTTTTTATGTCTTGATACATGGTTAGTTTTTGTGAAGGTGACATACACAGCTAAGAAGTCACATTCCTTCTTACTCCCATTCTGCATTCTCCAGAGGTCTATCATAGGAACTTTTCTAAAATTCTATTCAGGTCCTTAACTGAGACTTATTTTATTTTTTGTCTCATAGGTCCTCTACTGTTATACTTTTATTGTCTATTTCTTTTTGTAATTCACTTAACTTTTTTTTTTTTGCTTTTTGGAGGGGGGAAGGTAGGGCAATTTGGGGTTAAGTGCCTTGCAGAAGATCACACGGTTAGTAAGTGTTAAGTGACTGAAGTTGGATTTGAGCTCAGGTCCTCCTGACTCCAGGGTCAGTGCTCTATTTACTGTAGCACCTAGTCACCCCTTAACTTTTTCTTTAAGAATTTAGATGCTCAGGTTGGCTAGGTGGCACAATGAATAGAGCACCAGCCCTGGAGTCAGGAGGAATTGAGTTCAAATCCGACCTCAGACACTTGACACACTTACTAGCTGAGTGACTTTGGGCAAGTCACTTAACCCCAATTGCCCTCCAAAAAGCAAAAAAAAAAAAAGAATTTAGAAGCTTGGGGAAGCTAGGTAGCCAGCGAATAGAGCACTGGATCTAGAATCAGGAGAACCTGAGTTTAAATGTGGCCTTACTTAACACTTAACACTTGCCATGTGACCTTGGGCAAGTCACTGAACCCCAATTGCTCTACCTTCCCCCTCCAAAAAGCAGCAAAACAAACAAAGAACCTAGATGCTATAAGAATTGGAATTTTAGGGAATGCCCATGATTTGGGGAATGACTGAACAAGTTGTGGTACATGAATGTAATGGAATGCTATTGTACTATAAGAAATGATGAACAGGTGGACTTCAGAAAAACCTAGAAAGACTTACATGAACTGATGTTGAGTGAAGTGAGCAGAACCAAGAGAACATTGTACACATCGTGTGATGACTAACTTTGAGAGAGTCATCTCTTCGTAACAATGCAAGGATCTAAGACAACTGCAAAGGACTCCTGATGGAAAATGCCATCCACATCCAGAAAAAGAACTACAGAGTCTGAATGCAGATCAAAGCATATTGTTTGCTCTTTATCTTTTTTTTTGTTTGTTTCTTCTTTCTTATGGTTTCTCCCATTGGTTCTAATTCTTCTTTACAACATAACTAATGTGAAAATAGGTTTAGTATGAATTTATATGTAGAGACTATATCAAATTGCACATCATCTTGGGGTGGGTGAAAGAGAGGGAAGGGGAGAAAATTTGGAACTCAATATCTTATGGAAATAGATGTTGAAAACTAAAAATAAATTAATAAAAAAGAATTTAGATGCTAGGTCATTTGGTGCATATGTGTTTAATATTGATTTTAATTTGTTGTCTATGGTAGCTTTTAGCAAAATATAATTTGCCTGCTTATCTATTTTAGTTAGGTTTATATTTGCCTTTGATTTGTCTAAGATCACAATTGCTTCCCTGTCTTTTTTACTCGAGCTAAAGTATAATAGATTCTGCTTCAACTCTATTTTAACTCTGTGTGTATCTTTATGTTTCATATATGTCTCTTGTAAACAACATATGGTTGGATTTTCTTTCTAATTTCTAGTTTCTAATCCATTTTTAATCCAATCTAGTTTCAAATCCATAATTCTGTAATTCTCTTCCATTTTCTGGTTGAGTTCATCTCATTCACATTCAATTATGATCACTGTGCACTTCCCTCCATCTTATTTTCTTATATTTCTCTATCCCTCTTGAAGAATCTTTTTTGCTTCCATCTAATACCTCCCTTGATCCACCCTCCTTTTCCTCTGCTTTTCCTTTAACCTCTTTCTCCTTCCTTTTTCCTTGCTTGATAAAACACATTTCCATACCCCACTCTGCATATGCATATCCCTCACTCCTTTAACCAGTTTAGGTGAGAATGAGGTTGAAATGCCATCTGCTCTTCTTCCTTGACTCCTCCTTTTACACTCCATATACTTGAAATAATTTTCCCCATTTTTCCTCCACCTTCCCTCACCCCCAGTGTATTCCTCTTCCCCATCCAGTCCATTCTTCTCTTCAAGTCATCAAACACAACAGAATCATACCCAGGCCTTCTGTCTAATTAAACTCCCTCTCTGACCCTTGTTGATACAATGTTCTGAGGATCCACATGTACCATTTCCTCATATAATAATGTAAACAGTTTAATCTCATTCAATCCCTTATGATTTCTCACTGATGTTTAGCTTTCATGTTTCTTTTTGCTCTTGTGTTTGTATGTCAAATTTTCTACTTAACTTTGGTCTTTTCATCAGGAATGCTTGAAAGTCTTCTATTTCATTAAAGATCCCTTTTCCCCTTGTAAGCCTAGATCCTTTGCCTTTTGGAATATCATATTCTGCTCCTTTTAAGATTTGACTACTAAATCATGTGTTATCCTAATTATGTCTCCTTAGTATTCAAATTCTGTCTTTCTGGCTGTTTGCAGTATTCTTCCTTGACCACATATGTCTGAAAGTTTTCTTTTCTTTTCTATTCTTTTCTTTTTCTTTTTTTGCTTTTTGGAGGGCATTTGGGGTTAAGTGACTTGTCCAAGGTCACACAGCTAGTTTTGTGTGTGTGTGTGTGTGTGAAGTGTCTGAGGCTGAATTTGAACTCAGGTCCTCCTGACTCCAGCATCAGTGCTTTATTCACTGCACCACCTAGCCACCCCAAAATGAATTGATTGCAACATGGAATTTTGTGTTTTTGGAGGGCAGTTGGGGTTGTGTGCAAGTTTTCAATTGGGGTTTTCTTTCAGTAGGTGACTGGTGGGTCGTTTCAGTTTCTAGTTCTAAAATATCTGCACATTTTTATTTTAGGATTTCTTGAAATATAATGCCTAAGGTTCTTGTTGTTGTACATAGCTTTCAGGTGGCCCAATCATTCCTGAATAATCTCTCCTCAATCTATTTTTCAGAGCAGTTGAATTTATTATAAGATATTTCACAATTGCTTCTATATTTTCAGTCTTTTGACTTCTTTTTATTATTTCTTGGTGTTTCACTTGATCATTAGCTTCCACTTGGCCAATTCTAATTTTCAAGCAGTCGTTTTCTTTGGCAAGGTTTTGTATCTTTTTCTCTAAGCGATTAATTCTTTTCATGTCTCTCTTCCCTGGTTCCTGCCTCTTCTTCCATTCTTTCCTCTATTTCTCTCATTTGGTTTTTACAATCATTTTAACTATGTCTTTAACTCCTGTTTTAACTGTTCTAGGAATTTTTGTTGGACTTACAGGAAGAAGTTGGAGAATTGGAAAGATTTTTTTTCTCTTCTAATGGAATGCTAGAGCTAGAATGGTCTCAGAAGCAATCCAATGCAACCATCCCTAAGAATACCTTCTAGAGCACCCCTAGTGAGTGGTAAGCCAGCATTTGCTTGAAAAATTCCATTGAGGAGCACTCACTACCACGCAAGACAGAGCATTCCGCATTTAGATGGTTCTCATTGTCAGGAAGTATTTATGTACAATAAGCTTAGTTTACTCTTTGCAGCTTCAAATCATTGCTTCTAGTTCTGTTCTCTGAAAAGGGCAGACTCCAAGACTCAAATTGAGCAAATGTAACTCTAATTTTCAAAACGAAGAAGAGAGTATAGACTGCAACCTCTAGAATGTTGAAGATGACCTCAATTCTGGGCATTATTTCGAACATAGCATTAAAAGAGTGAATAATAAGCAAGCAGAAAAGGGATGAGAGTCAGCATGGCTTCAGCAAGAACCAGCCATTCCGGACAAGGCACATTTCCATTTTCTTGACAGGGTTACCAGACTGTCAAATCAGGAGAATTTTGTAGGCACAGTACACCAGGATTTCAGCAAAGCATTTGACAAAGCTTTCATGCTATTCTTGAGGACAAGATAGATAGATGTCAGCTAGATGACAGTACAACCAGATGCATTCACCTCCAGTTGAATAGCTAGATCCAAAGGATTGTCATTAATGTTGACAATGTCAACTCAGAAAGAAGTATCCAGTGGCATGCCCCAGATACATGCCTTCAGACATGCCCTGTTTAACATTTTAATCAATGATTTGATTGAAGGCATAGATGACAGGCAAATGACATGAAGCTGGAAGGGACAGATGATATACCAAAGAAAGAAAGACCTTTCTGCCAATTAGAGCTGCCAAATGTGGCCAGGCTGCCTGGGGTGGGGACTGTGGCCAGCTGTGGGGGGATTTACTGCCACATCAAAGAGTTGGGATGTAAGGGATAGTAAGGAACCACTGGAGATTCTGGGCAGTCTTTCCTCTCGGACCACTTTATGTATAATTACCTTGGGCATGGCTGTATTTGTCCTCTGGGCGTGTGTTCCCCTGGTGTTTCCCCTGTAGAACATAAGTCCCCTGTGCAAAGGGATTGTTTCCATCACCATCTTGGGGTCTCTAGTATGGAGCACATTGCCTGGCACCTAGCAGGCAGTTTGCAAATGCCACTGATTAGCTGATACACTCTTGTCTCTATATGTAGGCTCACAGATCACTGATCTAAAGTTGACGGGGACTTTTCAAATCCAATTCTCTCATTTTACAGATGGAGAAAACCTTCCCTACATAAATACGGCATCCAAGCTGGCTAGAAAAGCAGTTGACCAGAAATACTCTAATCGGCTGCCCTGCTAAGATCGCAGCACTACATGGTAATTATGTACACACAAATAGACATAGACATACATACTGTATATAGTACACACGCATAGGTGTGGCTTCGGGTGGGTGTGAATGTGTGTGGGAGTGCGAGGGGTGGGGGTGGGGATGGGGATGGGGGGGGGGGGGGGGGAGGGGGGTTAGGGGGGTGAGGGGTGCTATACAGTAGCTACCTCACTGTGGGTCTAAGTCTTCTCTTCAGGGAGAGGAGTCCACTGGTCTACAGATAGCTAGAGGGCACCACAGTACCTAGGTCACTGGTCCTAGAATCAGGAAGACTTGAGTTCAAATCCAGCTTCAGATACTTACCAACTGTGTGATCCTGGACAAGTCATTAATCTCTGCCTGACTCAGTTTCCTCAAATTCAACATGGGGGTGATAAAAATACCTACTTCCCAGGGTTATTGTGAGGATCAAGTGAGGTAATATCTGTAAAGTATTTAGCACAGAACCTTGCACATAGCAGGCTGCATGGCATTGATCATTCCCTTCCCTTTGCATGAGGGGAAAGGACTCTCCTTTCATTTCTTCTCT
Organism: Petaurus breviceps papuanus; assembly: GCF_028583685.1. Lineage (NCBI taxonomy): Eukaryota > Metazoa > Chordata > Mammalia > Diprotodontia > Petauridae > Petaurus > Petaurus breviceps. The sequence goes on from NW_027186377.1 coordinate 787,615, forward strand.
GTCTGCCACAGTTTCTTATTAAAGCTTGAGAACTTATATCACATCTACTGTGACTTCATCATTTCATAGCTGGGTAAGTTGAGTATCAGAGATGAGAAAGGACTTGCCCAAGGTCACACAGGAAGCTAGTCAGAGTCAGGACAAAATTTCAAGGTGCCCTGAGATCTCTTTCATAAGGAGGGGAGAACAGAAGTCCCCAGGAACTGAGTCCTGGGACACATCCACAGTTGAGTGGCTTCTGCCCACAAAGACCAAAGGCTGTAATAGTGCCTGATGGAAAAAGGCAGAGATGTTAACCCACAGCTAGGAAAGCCACAATGAACCCTTTTTAGGTCTTCCCTCTGTACCTCCCCAGGGCACTCTCAGCCCACCCTACACACATTGAACTCTAGGTAGCCAGTCATAAACACCCTTGGAGAAGCCCTACCCTGCCCTACATCAGCACCCAGCACAGGGATTTTCACCCTGACCTCCCACCATCACTTCCCAGGACCAGCTACATGTCCAAAGGAGGCAGCTAAGGCTGCTGCGGGCACATCCACTAGTCCAGAGGGCATCCCCTGGAGCATTTCCCAGCTGCAAAGATGCAGAACCTCTTTAAGTGGCCATGCACTGTCATTAGCAATGAAACACGCATTAACTTCAGTTGTAAACACTTTGATAGGAAATCAAAAGCTTAAGTGACCTTCTAAAAATCCCTCTCTGCTGGAACCACCTGTTCTCTTAATCCCAAGTCAGATGAAATGATGATCTGCTGAAAGTTAGGAGGTCACAGAAGCACAGATTCTCGGAGCAGTCATTTGTTCCATCCTGTCCCTCAACAACATTCCTGAGTAGTGGACTTGGCTGGTCCCTTCTTCAGACCCTCCAGTGACGGGGAGCTCATTACCTCCTCAAGTCCCGTTCCACTTTGGGACTGTGCTCATTGCTGGGAGGCTCTTTGTATTTCCCCTTGACATCATGCCAACAACTGCCTCTTTCCAATGTCCACCCACCCTAGTTCTGCTTCCTTGTGCAAAGTAGGGCAGAGTCATCTTCTCTTCCAAGTGAAAACCTTTCAGATGCTTGAAGGTAGCACTCACATCTCTCTTAAGCCTTCCCTTCTTCAGGGTAAACATCCCCAGTTCCTTCAACTGATTCTCACATGACCTGGAGTCAAGGCTTTGCCCCATCTTCATTCTCTGCTTTACCAAAGTTTTCCTAAGCTGTGTGTAATGTTAATGAGATATAGGATCTTCCCCACCCATTCACAGGTTTCACTTGGAGCCCATGAAGGGAGGCTGGCTTAGGGGAGGCTCTCACACCTTTTGTTAATTTTTAATTAGGCACTGAGTAATGAGGGTTGTGATGCCCTCTGGCTCTAAAAAATCATTTATACTCTGAGCATTTTACTTTGGAGCTCACTCATTGGACGAGCATTCTTGTGATTTGACCAGATGAGACTGGGTAGCTGTTAAGAAGCGGCCAGCTTTGAATACCCTGGTTGCTGGTGCTTCTCTCTCTGGTAACTATGAATATATTGCCTTGGTCAGACAGTTGGATCTGTTCATTAATGTGTGCTAGCTTCTCAGACAGTTAAAAGTTCTGTCTGTTGGTCTTTCTTTCTCAGCTTGTATTTTCTCTGTATTTTCTTTGTATTTTCTCTGAAGTTCAGGGGGCTGACTTTCTCCCTGAACTAGTGAATGTAATTTTTAAAAGACTGCTGACCCCTTAAACAACTATCTTTCTTGGTAAATCAGATCTAAGAACCTGTGCTAGCAGCCATCCTGGGGATGCCAGTGTGACACCTAGAACTGTATACAATCCACCAACTGTGGTCTGACCAGGGCAAAGGACAGTGGCACTATCACTTCCTTGCTATTGAAATCTATGTCCTTCTGTATACGGTTTACCATTTTGTGTCTGTCCCCTCCCACTGTGATTGGTATTGAGTTTGCAGGCCACTCAGACCCTCCGATTTTTTTCACATAAGCAACTGTCTGACCATACTTCCTCCATCATGTGCTGGAGCCAAAGTATAAAATCCACATTAATCTCTTCACACGTTTCATCTATCTCTGCCATAGGATTGTTTTAAGGAAACTCTAAAATTTCAGTGTCTGTGATGATCATCATCACCTGCAACATTATTAGATTCAGTCCACAATGCTGCCCTGATGAGAGCCGTGTGGCTTCTGATTCTATCATGAGCTCATCAGCTGTCTCCTCAAACTTTGTGTCACGGGTCATTCTGGTGAGCGAGCCACGTATTCTGTTATCAAATCAAAACCCATAAATACCACAGTGTCATTTCTCGGTCAAACACTGGACTTTCTAACTCCCTGTCGAGGTAGGACTCTGCTTCCAGTGGAAGTGGGTATGGGGCTGGGGTTGGGTGTATTGGCCCAGGCTTTGGGGGGTTTGTATCCATCACTGGATCCCCCATTATCTGTGGGTGCACAGCTCTGGAAGCAGCCGCTGCTGCCACTTCCACCACCACCTCACCACTCCGGGATGGGTCCAGGCTGCACTCCCCTCTCACCCGGGTCCCACTGACTTTCCACGCTGTTCTTGGCATTTGTGGGTTGAGAAGTCTGGCTATTGCCACCACTGCCACGATTCAGTCCCCTGGAGCCTGCTCCAGCCCTGTCTGTGCCTGGCACAGCCCATGCCAGACTCTGCTCCACTCCCAGCCTGGTGCGATGCACCTTTCCTGCCTGTCTTTCAGGCTGTCTTCACTCTGTCAGTCTGTAGGCTCTCCAGCTCTAGGATTTGTTTAGAGTCATTTTTACAGGTATTGCAGGGGCTTGGGGGGGCAGCTCAAGCAAGGCCCTGCTTCTACTCCACCATCTTGGCTCCACCCCCCTCTGCCTTCTCAAATACTTAGTCCGTCATCCCATTGTGTTAATTATCAGACTCCCAGCAAAAACCAAGCTGGTCTTGTGGCCAGTCAGGAGCCAGAGCCCACAAGGACAGGAAGGTGGCCAGGTCAGGTTGCATTTCAATGAACAAAGACAATCATGTAAAATCTGTCAATGTCCGGTTTTCATCAGATCACTCAAAGATGGAGGTATCAAAATCATCCTTCTCGGGGCGGCCAGGTGGTGCAATGAATAAGAGCACCGGCCTCAGAGTCAGGAGGCCTGGGATTGGTTCCGGCCTCAGATACTTCATACACACATACACACACACACACACTGGCCGTGTGACCTTGAGCAAGTTACTTAACCCCAATTGCTTAAAAAAAAAAAAAATCATCCTTCTGGTCAACCCCTGAGGCCATGTTATTGAGAGATTAATGTATCTGAAGTGACCCAGTTTGTGAAGGAAGGAACCTTAAGGTCCTTAAGCTGTAAAAAACATCCAAGGCACACGACAGAAATGCCTTTCAGCACCTGCAGATCTCCTCTGAGATGCTGCAATGAGAAGAATGATGAAGTGGGCCACAGCTAACACTGGGGACCAGAAACCTCTGATGACAAGAAGCAACAGGAAAAGAGCCCACTCCGGGTCCAGGCTCCAGTTGGCTGCTTATGACCCCTGTGACCTTGGGCAAGTGACTGCACCTGAACTTCCTCCTTCATAAGAGGAGATGGTGAAGCAGACAACAACAATGGTCTCTCCTTGCTCCAAGTCAACGGAGGAGCCATAACCGGATGCTCAGCCTTGTACGCATTGGCCCCATCATTCTTGTGTCCTGCCCCCTATAACCTGCAACCTCCATTAACGAGACCACCTAGTTCCCATGTCCACAATCTTTCTGACTCCATAAAAGGTGCCACATGGGGGAGATGAAAGGAGATACTGACTTCAGAGAGGGAGCTTCCATGGAGGCAAGGTTTTAGGCCTCAGGGATTTCCCTTGTTATTGGGGTGTGTGACACACTCACATACACACACACACACACACACACACACACACACACACACACACATTGCACTAAGAGCTTGCCTACTTCCTGAAGGCTAGGACTGGGCCTCATTTCTTTATCTCCTTGCCCACAACCCTAGAATTAAGCAGTTAACATGGAGGTGTTTGAGGAAAAGTGAGTGGCTTGATTGGAAATCAGAAGACATGGGTCTGAAAGTGGGCTGTGGGGCCTGCTCCAGACTTCCTTAGTTTACATCATCACTAAAATTTCTTCAAAACCCAAATTCTGAGAACTTAATAAATGCCCATTGAATTGAACAGAATTTCTTCCACTCTCATAGACTTGGTAAGTAACCAGGAGGATCTTAGTGACAGAATTAATGACTTCAGCTGACTGCAAAGTTAGCTCTATCTATCCCCTTGTAGAACTTGAGAACGGTGCCCATCCCATAGTCATCCCTTCCCATTCCTTCCATGAATGAAGGGATGAAACATTTCTACAGGAGACATGAGACCCAGAAGCTGACAAGTTCCCTGGGCATTTCCACTCTCCCTCTGATGCCCCAAATTATTCTGAGTAACTGCTTTAGGACATGCAGAACCTATATAAAAGATGGGACCTGGGTCCCCTCAGCCAAGGAGAAGTGGAGCTTTGAGATGGCTGACAAGAGTAAAGGGATTTTGTGCAGCCTTCATTCCCTGACTCAACTGTGATAAATGCTACCAGACTTTACTAAACATAAATGTATGTAACATGTAATGTGTGCATCACGTATATACATACATATAAATAGACTTTTCATGTGTATATGCATATACGTATACATACATATGTACACAGGAGGGCAGAGTGGTCTTTGATCTATCCCAGCAGGGAAAACGCTAAGATCACAGATCCCTCAAGACATCAAGAATGGCCCTAAAGGAATCCTGAGGGAAGCCAAAAGTGAGGAACCGTCTCTACCTTTGGAATGGGATGTCAGTGATGATAGTCAGGACCTCCCACAGCCTCCCTTGGGTGTCTTGTCAAACAGGATATCCCAAGCCCCAGGTTAGGATGTTCTTATCATATGAATGTACCCCACAGGCTAGCCAGAACCAGCCCCTCATAGATTTGTTCCATGTTTCTGAAGAGTATGTTCTGGCCTTGGTCATGTGACTCAAGCCCCCACCCCAGTGTGAAACTGGGGGGGGGGGGCCTTTAAAGTCAACTCAAACCAAGATATCTAGTTGTGACCATGCTAACATAATCCTAAGTGAACCACAGCATAAGACGGGCAGATCATTTAATTATAACAGAAAAAGAAATGAAGAACACCATAGCACCCTTCTCAGCCATTCTTCCCCAAGGGAATATTTTTTCCTTCTCCTCTTCTCCAGCTTAAATCAAGCATCGAGCTTTTCCCACTGGGGGCTTCTATCTACAAAGTTAGTTGAAAGCACAGAATGCCTTGACAACCATAAGAAGCTCTCACTTAGAGCTCTTGGTCTCTTCAGCTGCCACATGACCTGGGCAGACCTTCACAATTTTCTGAGATTGGCTGACTCACCCACTCAGAGTTTGGCTGGCCGCCTGCTCATTGACTTATTCCTTGACTCTCTCAGGTCAACTTCAAGACCAAAAACCCCATAACACCCCCCATGGCCCCTCTTATATTTCCTCGTGCCCCTCCCCATTTCTTTTCTATGGCAACTTTCCACCCTTGCCCACATGATGCCCTGTAGAGGCCCAGAGCCTCACCCCCTGATGTCTCAGGACCTGGGGCTTCATGAGAAATATATTTCCAAATCAAACAGTGGTGTTTGTTGCACAGCCCACTAGGAAGTACAATTCTTCCCTCATCTGACCCCTGTTACATGAGAGGACACCCAACCCTTTCCCAGAAGAGAGGAGGGCCAGACAAAGATTATTATTCAGGACGCCATTGTTAGCACTTTCTCCTTGAAAAGCCCCCTTCATCACATCACATTGTTCGAACAGGAAGCAGCTCTGTGTCTGGGGGAGGTGCAGAATGAGGGGCTTTCAGATGGTGCGAACAATGCTCATTCGCTCCTGTTGAGAATAATCAAGAGTCTTGTTTCCTGTCACAAAGGGATCATTGCAAACCAGCCCCCAAACCAGCAGAACAGCTTCTGCACCTGAGAGGCACGTGGAGGGGAGGGGGTTGGCGAGCTCCCTCACCCAGAATGGCCCCTGCCTCCCAAGACAAACCGCTTCCATTGTATTCCTTTGACTCCAAGCATCTGCACTGTAGAGAAGCAGGCATATTCTGTCATCAGCCCAGGCATTCTATTGGGTCTGTAGAGTTGGAGGCTGTAAGCGGATTCTGCTTTTTGGGCGGGATGCTCCCCAGCAATGCCCAAATCAATGGAAAAGCTGAAAACTGGGCAAATTCAACTCCAGCCCCTGCATGCACCCAGCATTCTGCCAAGTGCAGGACGTGGGGGAGGGAGCAGAGGGGAGGAAACAGCATTTCCTAGCAAACAAAATATGTTTACATTCAACCCACCCTACCCTGAGTCCTGCAACAGAAAGCCCTTGTCACAATGAGCCCCTCACCGAGACCCACACTCGGCCGATTAAGGTTCTCTCCTGGGCTAAAGTCCCCTTCCCCCGGGTGTCCATGAAGCCGGTGGCAAATGCCTCCTCCCTGGTCCCCAAACCAGGAGAATACCTGGGGTGCTGGCCTGTGCTCCTCCTGGCTTCCAGTCCCCAGGTCTGTCCAGTAAGATTCCAGGAAGGAATGTGCACACATGCACACACACATGCTTTACACACATGCACAGACACACACACACACACACACACACACACACCTGAAATCACTGTCTTAGTTGGCAATGGGATTCAGGCTCCAACAGTCAGCTTGGAATTCTTTTCTCTGTGGTTTAAAGTTCCTTGAGATCTGAGTCCAGCACAATGCTCCCCATCCAGACAAATCAACGTTTTTGCTGTTCCTAGCACACTAGCCTCCAGTCCCTTCAGCTGCCAAACTAACCTTAAAGTGCAGGTCCAACCATGTCACTCCCCTCACCTATAAACCCCTGTGGCTTCCTATGACTTCTAAGATCAAATATGGAATCCTCTGTTTGGCATTCAGAGTTCTTCATACCTGCAGACCCACTTTCCAGTCTTTTTACATCCCAAACTCCTCCACATCCTCTCCCATCCCATGATACCTGCCTCCTAACTGATGCTTGAACAAGACCCTTCATCTCTCAGCTCCAGGCTCTTCCTCTGGCCACCCACAATGTATGGAATGTTCTTCCTCATCTCTGCCCACTCCCTTCCTTGGCTTCTTTGGAAGACCAGCCTGTACCTGAGCAGGAATGCGTTGCCGATAATTATGGTGCATACTTAAGCAATGCAGAATATCAATTCAGATCTTATTATCAAGAAAAAAAAACTCCATCTCCTGGGTTGACGTGAAAGTGCAATTGTCACAGGTGGCCTGATTTCCTGGTATTTGGAATCTGACCCAAAAACCCTGACTTTCAATCCCAGTCCCAACTGAGAGAGCTGTGAGTCTGGGTGGCCACCTGGGTCACAGGTTCCCCATTAGTCTTGCTGGAGTTTTCACCATCAGGTTACTACAAAAACACTGGATCCACTGAGGGCAAAGGTTAACGATACTATGTACAGAGAGAGCCAACCAAAGAAAGGCTGGGGATGTGCCCAAGGCCAGGCATGCCAATGTGGGCACTCACAAAACGCCTGTGTCAGTCAGAGTCCGAAATCTCCAGAGCACTGGCCTCCAAAAAGACAGAAGAAGCAGGAGGAGGTTAATCAAGAGGTCGCTAACAAGCAGCCATGTTTGCTTGTTAGAGACCACTTTGTACCAAGCAATCACCACCAGATGGACAAGCATGGAGGATGACAGCTGGAAGGAACCCAGGAGATTTGGTAAGTTTGGTGTAGGCAGGGGCCTTTCTGTCTGGAGCTTACAGTTGTCATCAGTGTACATGGATTCTGGGACAGCCCCAAATGTTTCCCACCCCCTCAAAGGAACTTCAGAACCATAATTATCACTCAAGTGGATCAGAATTTATTTAGTGACATCCTTGGAGAGAGACAGCACAATGCACAGAAGCATAAGCATGCTATATTGAAATGTGTCCCAAGTTTGGCATTCAAAGAGCTGGCTTTGAATCTTAGATCTGCTGATAACTAGCTATGTCAGCTAGGGCCATTTAGTTATATGGGGTGAGGTCCTCACCCAACAAGCTTTCATCAAGTGCCTTCTAGTCCAAGTCACTTGCCCAATGCTGGAAATAAAGACAAAGTGAAGAACTTTTCCTTCCCTCAAGGAGCATGAACACCACTGGAGGGAATGTCTAGACACAGTTTTACCAGCAGGTGGTGCTGTTAGCCCCTAACCTGATCCCATTCAGCTGGACAAGTCCTACACTCACTCTGGTGATTATAGAGCACTTTATTCCCATTGAGCTAATGTGCTGGAGAAGTGCTCAGCTCTGTGTGAATCTCTGAGCAATGCCCCCTCTTCACTTCTCCCTGGGTAGCTGAACCAACTTGCTAAATCTAGAGGGTAAGGCTAGTATGGGTCTATTCCTCCAATCAGAATCAACTCCAAGATCCCATCCCACCAGCAAAATCCCTCCTCTATGAAATGGGGGTGATAGCACCCACTTTGAGAAAGAACTTTGCAAACCTTTATGTGGTGGAGACATGCTAGCTTTATCTGCCTTGTCTGACAGATGCAGAGACTGAGAGTCAGGGAGAGCGATTCTCCCCTTGAGGGAGTAGTGGAGCTGGCATCCAAACCTGCCCTGTGCCCAGCCTGGCATACCCTGCTTCCTCTCCACCAGCTTCTACAATCTCCCAGGCAGGCTGCCTGGCTTCCACTAAAACCTCTGCCCTACTCATAATGACCCCCATCACTCAGCACCACATTCCCAGGCTCACCCTGTTTACTCCACAGCATTCTGTCCACAGAAGGAAGACAACACCCCGCTACAGCATCTCTCAGAGGTAAATAGTAGGAGCTTGTTCATACTCATTTTATGGACCAGGAAACTGAGGTTTCCAGCAGTGGAGTAACCTGTCCAAGGCCACACAGTCAGCCAGGGTCAGGGCGTGAACTGAACCCCAGGTCAGCCAACTCCTAGACCAGGGCTCCTTTCACAGTCTTATGCTGAAGGAAGGCATGGCCACTAAAGACACAGGGTGGGGGCCACAGATGACTTGAGCCCTCAGACTTCCACTTCTCTCCTCCCTTTCTGGGGAGACAATGAACAGAACACAGACTGACAGTAGGAGTCAGTCCTAGGAATTCAGATGTAGTGTTGGGTTTGTAAGACTGGAGGAGACCTTAGTCTTCCCTCTCAGTAACGCATCCCTTCTGAGCCAACCATTACTACCCCATCTGTCTTCTCCCCTCCACAAGCACAAGACTCCTTGGGAGTCTCCCCCTCCACCCAGACCCCACAGTCTGGCTCCCTTCATCTGCCTTGGCTTTCGTCTCTTCCTGGTGAAGGCAGTATCTGCCTCATGGGGCATCAGCTCCTGGAGAAGGGAATGTTTTGTTTTGTTATGCTTCATTTTTCGCAGTGCCTGGCACACAATATGCAATTAGTAAATAGCTTTGAATTGAATAACTGGATAGGAATTCAAAGAGCTGAGGGGGAGACAGAGGCTCTTCTGGCAAAAGGACTCAGTAAAAAGCCAGAGTGCTCAGGGGCAGTTTGCTGAGAGTCCAGGCACTCTCCGGGGAGCAGGAAGAAATAAGACAGAAGGACAGGGGGCATCAGACTTTGAAGGCCAAGTTAGAGGGCCAACTTGATGTGAAGACACTTGGGAGCCACTGGACATTTCTGAATAAAGGAGTGGTGCGAGCAGAACCACATTTCCCTAAGATGATGCCAGTGTGAAGAATGGTTCCTGGGAAAGAGCAGGGGTGTTGGGGCGGGGAGGGGGGCACGGGGGGGAGGGGGGGGGGACTCCCCGGGGGGGGGGGGGGGTTAAGGACAGATAGGAGTGACACTGGGCAGATGAAAATGAGAAGATAGGTGCCCTGACTGACATGTGAGGTGAGGAAGAGGACGAGCCCCAGCTGAGGCACCAGGCTTCCCCCAGCCTCTTGGGGAAGATCCCATCAGCAAAGGCGGATTCTGCAGAGCTGGCTGCTGAGTTGAGCTAAGAAAAAATCCTCTTCTGGTGCTCCTCCTCATGGCCAAGTCCCTCAGGGGATGAAAGCAGGCCTGCTTGTCTGTACCAGCCACGTTCACTCCGATATGGTAATAATGAAGAGATTAGAGTTTAATCAGATCTTCTCCAAATCCCCCCTGCTCTCCCTTCTGACTACACTTTACCAGAGCCCTGGGTTTCCAGTTAATATGCAGAGAGCCTAGAAGGAGCTAGTGCTGATGCTTTACCTCAGACTTCCCTGAACTCGGGATAATCCCAAAGATAACCCAGGTGTCCCAGACCTCACTAGGCCTGGGAAAGCTCATCCCACAAAGATTATCTCCCAAGGAGCCCTCCCTGATGTGTGTGTGGGACAGAAAAGACAGACACACAGAGAGCAGCACAAAGACAGATGGAGAGGGAGGCAGAGAGATGGGAATGTCCGTCACTGAGAGTCCAGATAAAATCCCGGGCACAAGCCTGGCCCTGGGCTTTCTGCTACCAAATGATGGCTCCTTCACTCACACAAGGTCTGGAAAATATCTCTGAACATCGCACTTAATTGGCAGGCACCAGGACAAAGACGGCAGCTGCTGCTCCTCTGTTCTGTTCCCTCATCATAAATGTAATCCATAAATATTTGCACAACAGAGACCTGGAGGCCACAGAACCACAGAACTGGAGCAGTGCAAGGGGCCACTGAGTTCAGGCCATGGTGTTAAGCCTTCGTTCTTGATGAGGACGAATGGCATCACAAGGGAGATGTCTTGACTTGCTGGTAAATTGGATTCAAGTGAAGCAAAGCTGCACAAGGCAGTCTATACACCAAAGAAGTCTCCACTGTAATAGAGATGACAGGTGGCCATCCAGCCTCTGCTTCAGGCCCTCTAAAGAAGGAAAAGCCCATTGCAAGAGGCAGCCCAGCCCGCACGGGGACAGCTCTTATGGCTACAAGCGTTTCCTTCTCCTTAGGACAACTTTTAAAAGACTTGATCTTGTCCCCTGTGAGTCTGCCTGTCTTCAGGTGAAACATGCCCACTTCTATCTACCAGCTTTCTTATGATGAGGGCTCCAAGCCCTCTGTCTGCCTGCCCAAACCTCCTGGGCTCTCTCCAGTTCATTAGTATCCTTTCTAAACTATGGTTCACGAAAGAAGGACAACCCAATGATGATGTCTGACAGTGGCAGAGGACGGTGCTGCTGTACCTTCCCTGGTGCTGCCCACGCTGCCCCTTTAAGACAGTGCAAGACCATATTAGCTTCTGAAGACTGTAGCAGCAAGCACCCCAAGCATCCTCAGGGTTTGCTGCCAACACAGGTTCTTGGATCTGCAAATCAACATCTGGGTTTTTCAAAGGGGGGGGCCTCTGGACAATGGCTTCCCAGAATCCATATCAAATCACAGAACACTTCTCAAAGTGAGCCCCAAAAACAAAGCTACACATCAGGGCTTATATAGCCTTTTCCTGGCTCAGAGAATGTAACAACCTTTTGGACCCACTGGCCAATCAAAAAGTATCTACTGAAAAACAAGCCTCCCACCCCAGGCTTCAGGTGCACTTTAGCCTAGGGGCAGGGAAGATCTTTAAATTTGCATTCCCATTACAAAGACTCAGGCTGAGACAGGATTTTCTTTAAGACAAACCACACTCTAATCAGGCCTCTGGCATTTTATATTTGGGGGAGTTGATTTTTTTGAACCCAAGTATAAGACTTACATTCATCACTATTGAATTATATCTCATTAGCTGAATTCAGCCCAGTGCAAACTGCATCCCAAAGGTCACATCCAGCCCTCCTAGTTTTGTGCTGTGATGAAGACAAGAATGTTTTTATATTTTTAAATACAATAAAACTTTATTTTAAAATATAAAAGCCATTCTGAGTTTTTGGATTTTATAAAAACAGAGCTAGATTTGGCCCTGGGATGTAGTTTAATGACCTCACTCCACCCTGGAGTTTGGGGTTCTTAACCTTCCTTGTGTCCTGGATCCCAGGGCTGTCTGATGAAGCCTACGAATCCCTTAGAATCATGGCTTGAGTGCATACAATGAAACACATGGGATTACAAAGGAAACCAATCAGCTTGAAATACAGTTATCAAAAATTTTAAAATAAAAACTTTTTCAAGCTCAGGTTAAGAATCCCTACTCTAGAATATCAAAGTCTTTCTGGATCTTGGTGCTATACTTTATCATGAAAGCTAGCCTTCTCAACCTTATATCACCCACAACACACTTCCCCAAACACATGTGCTGACTCATCATAACTAATACGTCTTTGGTCTCTAAATATCCATGCCATATTGATCTCTCTCTCTCTCTCTCTCTCTCTCTCTCTCTCTCTCTCTCTCTCTCCCTCCCTCCCTCCACCCCTCCCTCTTTCCCTCCCTCCTTCTTTCCTTCTCTCCCTCCTTCTTTCTCCTTCTCACACTACTGACATTCCATGACTGTCCACCATATGCATTCAGGATGCACTCTACACTCTGTCCCAATCACCCAGAGACTCCATCCCTAACATGCTCATTCCATCCATTACCTGATTACCAGCATCAGGAAAGTGCTGTCCTGATCACTTGTAGCCTGGGGGCCCATCAGTCACCAGAGACAGCTCTGAGCCATCCTCATGCTCAGACAGTCCCCATCAGTAATTGCACATGCCAGAAATGGTAAGAAGGACATCAGGGCTGGGCATACAGAACTTCTGTTCTTTTGGGGGATCTCAGTCCCTCTCCTTGCAGCCACATCAGAGGTCCCACTACCTTCTCTTCTCTCTGGATACCCTTAAGAGGTCATACCATTCTCTTTTTCTAGAAATCATTGACACAGTTTAGCCATGATGTGCCATACTCTCTGTTTCCTCTTCCTTGGCTGAGAGATTATAGACCATGAGAGCTAAATCATAGGTCACCTAATTCCAGGTCAAGTCAAGTCAACAAACATTTATGAAGTGTGTACTATATGCCAGGCATCCCCTTTATAGAAATAATTGCGACTACAATGGGAGACTGGCCAATGAAAACCCACTCCTGGGACCATAAATAGGGGACTCACATGAATGTTTGGTGGACCATTCCATGCCCTTTACAGAAATGACTGTGTCTGTAATGAGATTGGACAATAAGAAGTCAGTCCTAAGAGGGGAGCCACTGGGGATGTTTGATGATGTCTCTTCACAGGCAGGCACAGTGGAGGAACCTGCTTTCTGCTTCAGAGTATATGCAAGTATTCTATGGATATCTCCAGTCTACCAACTGATGACCCTTTGGGTTAGATGCTGAGCTAGAACTTAGTGTGCACACAAAAGATTCCCATGGAAATCACTCAGTCTCTTTCTTGTTTGGATGTATATGCATGAAGAGTACAAATTGTTGTGGGAGAGGAGCCTTAGACCTCTCTCACCTAGGCTGTAGTCCATACATGCAGGGCCCTCTGGTGCTTCTGTCTCTTTTGGGTCTGTCCTTTCCTGCTCTTAGGGGATGGTCTGTTGGAGATGGTGATGACCTTGTGTGATTAGAAACATCAGGAGAACCAGACACCAGAGGTACAGAAAATGGAGTCAATACCAGAGGTTTGAGGCAAGTGAGTCTAGTGAGTACCAGCCTACTTCATCCAGTAGAGCCATGGGGAATGACTGAACAAGTTACGGAAGAAATGACGGGGGGGGGGGGGGGCAGTTCATAAAAACCCAGGAAGACTTATATAAACTGGCACAAAGTAAAGTAAGCAGAAACAGGAGAACATCATGCACAGTAATAACAATATTATATGATGATCACATGTGAAAGACTTAGCTACTCTGACCAAGACAATGACCCAAAACAGTTCCAAAGGACCCGTGATGAAAAAAATGCTATCCACCTCCAGACAGAGATTGGTGACATCTAAGTACAGAATGAAAAATAGTATTTTTAGTTTTGTTTGTTTTTCTTGTCTTTTGGGGACATGGCTAATGTAGAAACATGTTTTGCATAACTTCACACTATAACGGCGTCATATTATTTGCCTTCTCAATGGGTGGAGAAGGGGATGGAGGGAGGGAGAGAATTTGAAACTCAAAATAAAAAAGAATGTTAAAAATTTTTAATTTAATCAAAAGAAAAGTGAAAAGGCATAGAGGCAGGAAATGAATGAGAAACAGCAAGAATGCCAGGATTACTGAATTGTCGTGTGCAGAAAGCAGACTAAAGTATAAAAAGAATGAAAAGAAAGGGAGGGAAAATGTGGTATGAGACTTCAATTGTTGAATAGAAGGTTTTATATTTCTATTTATAGATCATGAATCCCTTCCCTCTGCATCTAGCTTTGATCCCACTCCACCTTTTCTAGAAGTTTGCCCCTTCTATTATACCCACTCATTCTCTAACCTTCAGTCTCACCTTATTCACTGGTTTTTTCCCTGATACCTACAAATATGTCCAAGTCTCCCCATCATGAAAAAATCCCTGACTAGGAACCTACCATCAGATTATCAGATCACATTTCTTCTCTCTCTTCAGCCAAACTCCTACAAAAGACTCCACACATTCATCATCTTCAATTCCTGTGCTCTCCCTCCTTTCTCAACTCTCTGCAATCTGACTTCCAGCCTTGGAGTTCAACAAAAACCACTCTCTACTGAATCAACAATCTCTTAATGGCTAACTCTGATGACCTTTGTTCAATCCTCATCCTCCTGGACTTCTCCGCAGTATTTGACACTGATGTGCCCTCTCCCTCCCTCCACCCAAGACTCTTTCTTTTATTGGTTATTTGGGATGCTGTTATCTCTTGATTCTCCTCCCTATCTGACCACTCCCTCTCATTATTTTTACTGGACCAATATCCATGTCAGTACCACTAAATGTGGGCATACCTCAAAGCTCTGTCCTAGACTCTCTTTCCCCTTCTCTCTCCCTTTTCTCACAAGATGACCTCATCAACTTGCATGGGTTCAGTTATCATCTTTCTGTAGATGACCTCCAGACTATATATCTAATCCCACATCATTGACTATATATTGGGTATTTTGACCTGAATATCCTGTAGATATCTCAATCTCATACTATCCAAAACAACTCATGATATCCCCTCTAGGATTACCTCTCCTAACTCCCCCATATCTACTGAGGACACTGCCATCCTCCTGGTCACCAAGGCTTCCAGATTCATTGTCATTCTCAATCCCTGCCTCTCACTCATGCCTATATCTATTCCTTTGGAAAACCTTCTCTATCCACCTCTACATCTCTTGTCTTTACTCACACAGACACAACCTTGACTCCAGCCTTTATTACCTCTCCCTTGGAATATTGCAGTAGCCTCCTTTTGGATCTCCTGGACACCAGTCTCTGCCTTCTCCAATCTATTCTCCACATGGCTCCCAGAATGACTTTCCTTAAGTTCAGAAATGTCTATGTCATTCACTCTCTACTCAGTCAACTCCAGTGGATGCCCAGCATTGCTAGGGTCAAACATCTACTTGGCATTGGAAGCTCTTCATAACCTGACTCAATCTTACCTTCCCAGTACATTACTTCTTGTGCCCTGAACTCTACAATCCAGCCATACTGGTCTTTTCTCTGCTCCTCACACTCAACAATCAATGTTCTATCTCTGTGCCATTGGTCTGGCTGCCCCATGGCTGCAATGCATTCCTTCCTTGGCTCTGTTTCTACACTTGGAATGTTGCTTTCCTGAACCAAACATCTCAAGTTCTGCCTACTACATGAAGATTTCCCTGATGTCCCTAGATGCTGCTGACTACACCCAGAGGTTACCTTTGTTGCTATTTTTATGTATTTTGTATAGATTAGATGTGTATATATATGTAAATGTGCATGTGTTTCTGAATTGACTAGAATTCTGGGATTCGTAGTTTCAAGGGACAAAAATTCCCTGAGTCCACAGAGAGAGTTGAAGTATTTTGATCTTTGAACTGGCAGATTAATTTGAATATCATTCAGGAAAATTCAAGATGGCAGAGTAGAAGCATGACCTTAGAGCGGCTCTGGCTTCCACCTTCCCCAATGTAAAAAGGGGACTCTGAACAAACTTTGGAGCTGCAGAAACCACAAAATGACACAGAGAAGCTAACCTCCCACTGAGGACAGCCCGGCAGACCAGCAGGAATTGGCCAGCGCAGTGCTCTGGGAGCCGAGCCCAGGCCCACATGAGCCAGAAGTTTTAGCCCCAGAACGGGTCTGACCAGCCGGTGCCTGGAGGGACTCCAGATCAGCAGCAGCTGTGGCCCTTTCCAGAATTATCAACACAAAGATGCAAAGGACAAAGTGAGAGGTCAGTACAGTCTGGACTTTGGGACCCAGTAAGTGGGAGTGCATCAGCTTTTGCCCCTGGGATGAGAAGCCACTGAGACCTGCACAGCCAGCCAGAACTATGTGGCAGCTGCAATTCCTGGCCTGCAGACTATAGGGGGACCAAGCACCAGTGTGAGGGGTAATCACTCTTGCTTTAACCTGCTTGGATCTGGATTGCAATCTAGCGTGGAAGTCCTGGGGAATGTGTCCAGCTTGTCAGAGTGTGTGGAGGCCTCAGAGTGAGCACCCATTTAATACCTCTGGCAGCTAAGAAAACCCCAGCATTTGGGACGAAAGCTACCCTGTCTGGTGGCAGAGTCATACTGTGGCAAAAAAAACCCAGGGGTCAAGTGACTGAGGGGTGACATGACCAGGCAAAGGAAACAAAGCAGACAGAAGATTCCAACATTAGACTCTTATTTTGGGGACAAAAAGGAGCAAAGCATGGAACAGGAGGAAGACAGTGAAGTCAGAACTCCTACACCAAAACTTCAAAGAAAATATGAGCTGGTTACAGGCCATAGAGGATCTTAAGAAGCAGATAAGAGAAGTGGAAGAAAAATTGGGAAGATAAATGAGAACGATGCAAGAAAATTATGAAATGAGAGTCAACAGCCTGACTGAGGAAAATCATACCTTAAAAAATAGACTAACTCAAATAGCAAAAGAGGATCAAGAAGGCAATGAGGAGAAGAATGCCTTAAAAAGCTGAATTTGCCAGATGGAAAAAAAGAATCTCAAAAGCTCACTGAGGAGAATCATTGCTTCAGAATTAGATTGGAGCAAATGGAAACTAATGACTTTATGAGAAACCAAGATGTGTAATATAATGCCCAAGGAAAGACAACTTCCCAAGGATCAGAATACCAGCATAGGGGCTCTCCATTTTATTCAGTGACAAACCAAGAACAGAGAAGATCAAAACATGACATCATTCCAAATACAGCATTTACTAAGCATGATTAAATAATCTCCAAGTACTACCCCACTCCAGGACCTTCCAATCATTCAATCAATTACAAAGTCTCTGTTCTAAATACTTCTCCACCCCTAGGCTATACCTTAATTAAGTCCACCACAAAGCCCCTCTTCTCAAATGGAGATTAGTTTCCAAACATAAGGTCAAAAGTTCCCCACCCCTGGATCACAATTGAATCTACCCCAGAGTTACATCAAGTTTAAACACAGCACTTAATACCCAAATGGAGGTCTTTTCTTCATCTTGACACGAGGCAAGTTCTCAGCAATCTTAGTTCCTGGGGAGACAAGGCTTAGCAAGGCCACAAGATACATTGCCAGTCCCTTCATGAATTCATCCTCTGTCTGTAGAACAGTCCTAGAACCCCTGAACACATTAGCAAAACCCTCTCCCAGGATTTCTGTAAACATACAACCAGAAAATCCTTCTTCAAGGCTTCTGAACCAACAGAAAGGTTCCCAGACCCCTGCAACAACAGCACTGTCCTTCACCAGTGGACAGTATTCACTCTGTCTGCAGGACAGTTTCCAGACCCCTGCAACAACAGCACTGTCCTTCACCAGTGGACAGTATTCATTCTGTCTGCAGGACAGTCTCCAGACCCCTGCAACAACAGCACTGTCCTTCACCAGTGGACAGTATTCACTCTCTGTCTGCAGGACAGTCTCAGGGCTTCTTAGTGAACAGCCAGGTTCCAGGACTTCTTCAACAAAAGGACTGTCTTTCACCAGTGGACAAATCTGGCAAAACAACACCAAAACAGACAGACAAAGTACCAGCAAAACAGCCATGTCTCCTCAGTCCTTGGCAGCTCAGGGGGCAGGTCTCAAAAGTCCAGGGCAATTCAAAGCGGCCACCAGCAATTCTTTTAGTCTCTCTCTCTCCACGAGATGCTGCTTCCAAAAAGATCTTCCGCTTCTCTCTTGTCTCTCCAAATCTACGTCACCAGCTCCTCCCAGTTCAGGACTTTCTTTTCACATCAACAAGCCCATCCCACAGGTGGGATTAACAAGCTCTGGGTTTTAACACAATCAATTTGAAAACCAAGCCAATACAGGGGAATCTTTAATTGCCATTACTATCACAAGATGCTGTTAAACATATCCAAACAAATGAAAGAATAGAAGACAATGTGAAATATCTCATGGGAAAAACCACTGACCTGGAAAATAGATCCAGGAGATATAATTTAAAAATTATTGAACTACCTAAAAGCCATGATCAATGTAAGAACCTAGAAATCATCCTCCAGGAAGTTCTTAAAGAAAACTGCCCTGATGTTTTAGAACCAGAAAGAATCCACCGATCACCCCCTGAAAAAGATCCCAAAAAGAAAACTCCTAGGAATATTATAGCCAGGTTCCAGAATTCCCAGATTAAGGAGAGAATATTACAAGCAGCCAAGAAGAAATGATTTGAATATTGTGGAAACACAATCAGGATAACACAGGATCTGGCAGCTTCTGCACTGAGGGATCAAAGGGCTTGGAATATGATATTCCAGAGGTCAAAGGAGCTGGGATTAAAACCAAGAATCACCTACCCAGCAAAACTGAATATAATGTTTCAGAGGAAAATATGGTCATTCAGTGGAATAGAGGACTTTCAAGCATTCTTGATGAAAAAACCAGAGTTGAATAGAAAATTTGACATTCAGATACAAGAAGCAAGAGAAGCATGAGAAGGTAAACAGGGAAAAGAAATCATAAGGAACTTATCAAAGTTGAAATATTAACATTCCTACATGGAAAAACAATAATTGTAACTGATGAAATTTTTCTCAGTATGAAAATAGTTGAAGGGAATAGAAATATATATATATATATATATATATATATATATATATATATATGAGAGTGTATATGGGCATATGAATACATATGTGAATGTGTGTATATATATTTACAGGTATACATAGATAGAGGGCCACAGGACCAATTTAACAGGAAGGGATGATACTTAAAATGTGAAATTAAGAGGTGAGAGAGAAATATAATAAGAGGAGCTGGGGACAGACAGAATGGGGTAAACTATCTCATAAAGAAGGGGCAAGGGAAAATGGTTACAATGGAGGGGAAGAATAGGAAGGCAAAATGGAATGGGTCAACCTTATTCTCATTGAATTCGTCTTGGGGAGGGAATTAAATACACACTAAATAGGGTATCTCACGCTACAGGAGAGTAGGGGGGAAGGAGATGAGGGGGGGATGATGGAAGGGAAGGCAGGCTGGGGGGAGGGAAGTTGGAAGCATTCACTTTTGAAAAGGGAAGGGATCAAAGTAGAGAATAGAACAAGTGGGAGGTGGGATAGGAGGGAGGGAAATATAGTCAGTCTTTTACAATATATCTAGTATGTTATTATTTTGCATTAGCTACACATGTGCAACCCATACTGAACTGCTTATCTTCCCAGTAAGGGTGGGTGACAAGGGAGGAAGGGAATGAATCTGGAATTCAAATTTTTAAAATCAAATGTTTAAATATATATATATATATATATATATAAAGTAGTATTAATACTATTTTACATGTAATTGGGAAATAAGATCTACAGGCACTGGGGTATAGAAATCCACAATGCCCTACTGCCCTACTGAAAAAGTGAAAAGGGGTATGGGAGAAAATATTGGAGAGAGCAGATTGGAGAAAGGGATATCTTCTGCTATTTTGGGGTGGTGGGTAGGGGGAAAATGGGGAGAAAATCTGTAACTCAAAATCTGGCAGAAATTAATGATGTAAATCAGAAGTTAATAAAGCATTTGAAAAAAATTTAATTTAATTAAATTTTTAAAAATTTTGAATACCATTCAGAAATTTAGAAATCAGTATGCACAAGTGGTGAAAGGAGCAACTGGAGGAAATGATTGGGGAGACAGCATTCCTATTCTTACCAGGGACTTATCGAGCCAATCTGGAAAAATCTCAGAAGCAGAGAGGCACAGATGATGGGAGAAATTGAAAGGAGAGAGGAGCTGTAGCAGAGAAGGAAGGGATCAAAGTAGGCAATCATTTGGAATGCTGGGCAGGCAACTTAAAACAGAGGGTTCAGACTGAAGCTATTGGTTGTCTTACCTTTTCTAGGAATGAGGTAAGTTCCATTTTAAAAATCTCTTCTTTTCCAAATTTCACCTTCCATGTTTATCTAGTAATAATCACTATAATATACTAAGTTCACTTGTTTTACTTAAACATTTCTGTCATCCTGATATTATTTCAAATATAGAGAAGTCGTAAGTTAGATGGAGAGACTCAAATATTTAAATTAGGGCAGAGAGAAAGACTCTGTCTAACTATGAGAGATTTTCCTAACTGGGGGCTCTGAGCTATTGTGATTGTATTGTTAACTTGTGCCTGATATTAAACTTCATAAAACAGCAAAGGAGGGAATGAAATAGACCTGAAGGTTATGTTGCTAAAAAGCGAATTCTTAAATTAAATATATTGTTGTAAGTGTGTTGATGATTAATTCTTTACCTTCCAATATAAGAAAGTAATGTGTGAGGAGTGGAGATAAGAAATACAAGTGTGATATTAAGCTCTGCCCCTTCCAGAAGGGAGAAGGAAGCAGAAAGGATGGAGTGCCTGCTGAAGAACAACACAAAAATGTCACACTATACTTATAGGTCTACTGTCACTTCCTCCCATTAGAATATAAGTTCGTTGGGGGCAAAGAATGTTTCATTTGTGTCTTTGTATATATACAGTACCTAGTATAGTTCTTGGAACATACAAGTCACTAAATCAATGCTAATTGACTGTTTGGTTGATCCTGCTTTGGCCCCAGGGACAGAACTGGGAGCCACAGGTAGAAGTTGCAGAGGTGAATTCAGGCTTGAGGATGAGGAAAAGCTTCCAGACAGTCAAAGCTATCCTCAAAAGAGCTGGGATGCTTTAATAGGTAACCGTTTCCCCATCCCTGCGGGTATCCACACGAAGGTAGGATAATAAACTTTTGGGTATATTGTAGAAGGGCAATCAAGTTCCCAGATTCTGTGATGCACGGAATGAGGTCAGACTTAAAATTTGCAATAGAACCATTGATTGTTTTCCTGGGGAAGAATCATAGAGATCTTCTCATTCAACTTCTCCCACTTCATGTAGGAATAAATGGAGGCCTGGGAGGAATTAGGTCATGCCAAGTTAGTGCCAGTAGCAGTATTTGAACTTGGTGCCTATGACTGCTGAGGTAGGGATTTGCCACGCACTTCTTACTGAACACTTATTCCCTTGGACAGTGAAAATAATGGAGTCTGAAAAAAATCTTTTCTCCTTCTCTCCCTCCTCAAAGCATCTTACTAGTAGCAAGACTTTCATCATCCAGTTGCTGTCTTTCCTAGTAGACTGTGAACTGTAACTTCCCTAATGATCAGATGCTGGAGAGGTGCCAGTCATACAAAACTCAGTGTGAGTCTGTCAGTCTCCAGTTATAACTCAGCAACAAGTCCCTCAGCCTAAACTGGGCATCTCAGTCCTCTCATCTCTTACCACATATACATTCTGGCTGTAGACAGGGTTCAGAACCCATCCCTGTTCCCATTCCATGAATTCTTCAGCCTAAACAGCTCCTCCTTCATAGGACACAGTTACACTAATTCAGCCTCTCCAAGTCCCATTTATCCTTCAAAACCCAGATCAAGTCCCACTTTCTACAAGAATCACCAAATCCCAAAAAAAAGTTCTAAATCCCAATTGATCAGAGAAATGCAAATTAAAACAACTCTGAATTAAATTAAAACACCTCACACCTATCAGAGTGGTTAATATGACAAAAAAGGAAAAAGTTGGATATTGGAGGGGATGTGGAAAAATTAGGACACTAATGCATTGTTGGTGGAGTTGTGAACTGATCCAAGCATCCTGGTTGAATTTCGGAGAGCATTCTGGAGAGTAACTTGGAACTATGCCCAAAGGGCTATAAAACTGTGCATACCAGCAATACCACTGCTAGGTCTATATCCCAAAGACATCCAAGGAAAAGGAAAATGAGTTATTTATACAAAAATATTTCTAGTAGCTCTTTTTGTGGTGGCTAAGAATTGTAAATCAAAGGAATGGCTAAACAAATGGTGGTATGTGTTTGTAATGAAATGTTATTGTGCTGTAAGAAATGACAAGCAGGATGATTTCAGAAAAACCTGGAAAGATTTACATGAACTGGTGCAGAGTGAAATGAACAGACACAGGAAAACATTGTACACAGTAACAGCAATATTGTTCTATGAAGAACTGTGAATGACTTAGGTATTCTCAGCAATACAATGACCAAGACAATCCCAAAGGACTAATTATGAAGCATACTATCCACCTCCAGAGAAAGAACCAATATTGATTGAATACAGAGTGAAGCAGGCTATTTTTCACTTTCTTTCATTTTTTTTCTTTTATTTGAGTCTTCTTGTACAAAATGAATAATAGGAAATGGTTTACATAATTGCAGTTATAACCTATATTTTATTGCTTACCATCTGAGGGAAGGGGAGAGGAGGGAGGGATTGAATTTGGAACTCAAAACTTTACCTAAACATGCTTAATTATCATTTATTTTAAAGAATCATCATGTCATTATTATCAGTCCCTAAAAAAGATGAGAATGACATAGTATTCATACAAGTGATGACACTACAAATGATGATGATGATGATGATAGAATAGGAACTAAGCCTGTGCTTTCAGTGCTTTATGCATACAACTGTTGGGTGGTACATTGGAAGGTAGTCAGTCCTTCCTTTTCCCTCCCTTTTGGAAGGAACAGAGCTAAATCCAGCCCATACCTTATCTATTCAATCTTGACTTCTCCTGTTTTCACTCTTCCCCTTTTGCTTCACCATATCAGAGACTAAAAATTCTATTTACCACATCCAGTTACCACAAATAGGTCCCGTTTAGCCTAGGGGCAGTATAATAGCCCTCAGGACCACATACCCCTTTCTCTGAAGTCTCCTGGAATTCTAATCAGATGAGAAGTTATTAATATGATTACAATAGCTCAAAAGTTAGTCAGTCAGTCAGTCAATAAGCATGTATCAAGCACCCACTGTGTATCTGGAACTGTGCTGAGCTCCAGGGACACACAAAAAGGCAAATCCTACCCTTGAGGGTCTCACAGCATAATGGAGGAGACAACAATCAAACAATATGTACAAAGAATTATATCCATGATAAATAGGAAGTAATTAACAGAAGGAAGGAACTATGATTAAAACAGAATTGGGGAAAACTTCCTGCAGAAGGTAGCATTTTAGCAGGGACTTAAAGGAATGCAAGGGACCCAGAAGGTAGAGATGGGGGGTAGCATATTATAGGCATGAGCAGGCAGAGATAGAATGTCTTGTTCATAGAACAGCAAGAAGACCAGTGTAACTGGTTTGAAGAATACATAGAAGACTGAAAAGTGAGAGAAGACTATGTTTTGAAGGGTCAAACAGAGTATTTTGTATTTGACCCTGGAGGCAATAGGGAGCCATTGGAGTTTGTTGAGTAGAGGAGGGGTCATATGATTAGACCAGCACTTTAGGAAAACCACTTTGATTGTTTAATAAAGTTGAGACAGAATGAGGAGATAATTGAGGTAGGCAGACCCACCAGCAGGCTATTGCAATAGCATAGGCATGAGATGATGAGAACCTATAGTATCCAAAGAGAGGAGAGGATATATTTGAGAGATATTGCAAAGGTAGTCAACAGAATGAATGGGGGAGTGGTGTGAAAGAGAGTGAAGAGTTGAGGATAAGCTTGGGGGGCTGGAAGTATGATGGCACCCTTGATAGTAACAGAGAAGGTTGAAAATGGGTGGGGTGGAAGGTTTGAGAGGAAAGATAAATGAGTTCTGTTTGGGCCATGTCTACTGAACATCCATTTTGAGATGTTTGAAAAGAAGTTGGATATGTGAAAGTAAAGGTCAACCCTGAGATAAGAGTTGGATCAGAAGATTTGAGAATCAGTAACACAGAGAGCATAGTTAAATCCATGGTAGCTGACAACATCACCAAGTAACAGAGAAGGAGAAGAGAAGAAAGCCCTGGATAGAGCCCTGTGGGATCCCCACATCAAATGGGCATGACCTGGTTAAGGGTCCAGGAAGGAGCCTGGAGGAGCGATCTGATCCATAGGAGGGAAACCAGGAGAGAGAGGAGTACCAAAGCCCACAAGAGAGGAGATAACCAGCAATGTGAAAGTCTACAGACAAGGTAAAAATAATGATGATGGAGAAAAGGTCATTGAATCTGGCAATTAGGAGATCTTTGGTAAATTTTGAGAGAACAATTTTGGTTTAATGATGAGGAAAGAAGGGGGATTGTAGGGAATTAAGAAGAGAGTGAGAACACAGAAATTGGAGGCATCAATTAACCTTCTCCAGGAGTTTAGCCAGAAAGGACAGAAGACATAGCAGATGATAGAGGGAATAGTTCTGAGGACAGAGGAGATAGGTGTGCTTTGAGGCAGGAGAGAAGCAGAGAGTAGAAAGGGAGAAACTGAAGATGACTGAAAGAGTAGGGGTGACGGGGGCAATTTGTTTGAGGACACAAGATCTCATGCAGGTAGAGGAGTTTGCTTTGGCAAGAAAGAGGGATATCAGCGTGATACAGGGATGAAGATGGAGATAATGGCAGGAGACACTGAAGTGATGTGAAAGGAGGAGGAGGGGAAGAGGGAGTTCTCAGTGACTAACTATGGGCTGAACACTTGATAATAAACCTTCTGGCCTCTCATGAAACAAAAGAAAAGATGATGCTATCTTCCAAGGCTTCTTCTGTCCTGGTGGTGATACAGAAGGCAGAGTATACCAAGAATCCAAGTGCTTTTAAAAATATCTTTAAACTTCTAAACGGCTCTTGGTTCTCTAAGTGGGATATTTTTGTCCCACAGCCAATGAATAAGTCTGCTACGGGTAGAGTTGAATCGTATCTATCCAGTGACCACCTAATTCTGCCCACTGCACCTCCCATTACTGGACCATAGCTCTAGAGGAGAAGAGGACCTCAGAGGCCCCTTCAGAGGCCACCTGGCCCAACCCCCTCACTTACAGCCCCAGAGAGGTTAAAGAGGCTTGCCCAAGGTCATACAGGGAGGAAGGAGCAGAGTCAGAAATGTATTTAATCATTGCCATTTCATTATTTTTATTAGCTTCTTTCACTCCCTCTCCTTAGTTTTATTTATTGTATCATCTATTTCTTAATTTTAAGTTCCAAATTCTCTCCCCCATATGTGCAAAACATATTTCTGTGTTAGTTATGGTGAAAAAAGCAAGAAAAATAAAGTGAAAAAATAATATACTTGACCCTGTACTCTGAGTCCATCAGTCCTTTCTCTGGAGACGGATGGCATTTTTCATCATGAGTCCTTTGGAATTGTCTTGGATCATTGTATTGATTGGAGCAGCCAAGACATTCACAGTTGGCCATTGTTACAACGTTGCTGCTTCTGTGCACAATTTTCTTGCAGTTCTGCTCACTTTGCATCAGTTTACATAGATCTCCCCAGGTTTTTCTGAAACGATCTCCCTTGTTATTTCTTATAGCACTAATAGTAATCCATCACAATCGTAATTTGTTCAGCCATTCTCCAATTGCTGGCATCCTCTTGATTTCTAATTCCTTGTCACCAGAGAAAGAGCTGCTATAAATATTTCTGTACATATAGGCCCTTTTCCTTTTTCTTTGCCCTCTTTGAGATACAGACCTAATAGTGGTGTTGCTGAGTCAAAGAGCTTACGCAGTTTTTTATCTCTTTGAGCATAGTAGAGCTCTGATTTAAACCCAGGTCCTCTGCCTCCAAATCTCTTTCTCGTGTATTTTGCTGCATTAAACTAAAAAATGTAAGCATCAGACTAGAATCTGTATTTTCCTTCAAGAGGCAAATAAAGGCACTGGTACAATTGCTTTTTACATTGTGACTGCAGACATTAGGAAGTATGTCATGGATACTTGGTCATCTCTTATTGCAGCACTCACAAGATGTCTTCTAGAGAAAGACCACAGAAATAATTATAGCTCATGCATCATCATCAGTTGTAAAGGATGGAGAGGTAGATGAAATATGAAGAATATAATAAGACTTTGAAAATTAAATCAGCATATTTTGGTATTCTGTGACTTCAATGCAAAGGTGTGCATAGGGGAGAGTGGCAAAAAAATGCACTGGAAAACATGAAAGAAATGAGAGTTCCCAAAGGCTTGTTGAATTATACAAGTGCTCCACACCTATGTGTCATGAATGCTTTCTTTAAAAAAAAGAATCAGAAGGTGAAGAATATGGCAAAAACCAATTAACACCACCAAAAAATTAATTATGTTTAAATGGATAGCAAGTGACTGATTGATGATGTGGGAGTCATTTTCAAATCTGCCTACAGTCAGGATACCAGCTTGTTAAAACAAAAGTCAAAACCAATACCAAACTAGAAGAAAGAATAAAAAATGAGAAGACATATGGTATCTAGGAACAGCAACTCCAGTATGATCTTTTTATATAATCTGTTGATGCCAAAAAAATGGGAAATGATAAAAAGAACATGCTGATACAGTCTCCATTTCCTAAAGAAGTTTAACTGATGTAAATCCATCATTAAAACAATGAGGCCAAAATAGCTTAGAAACTCCTTAGCCAGAAAAGATGTGATCTCCTTGCCAGGCATAAAGTTATGGCATCCAAGGGAAACACCATTTTTGAATACAAACTCATTTGTAAAATTTTATAGCTGTGTATGGTAGAAAATTATGAGCAGTTTCTACTTCATACAAGAATAAAAGCTAGTAAAGGAGAAATGAGCTTAAACAAAGTTTGGTGAGATATTCAGCTAAGAAGTTATTCCAGTGGCACTTGACTATGAAACTGGAAGGAAGACAATGGGTCAAAAAGTGGAAAAGATCTGTTTAATATCAATAACAAACTAAGCACACTCTTCATCAACGACGGTAGGGCCACTTCATTGTACTCTAACGTCAGGGTCTCTGGGGTGCTACATAGCAAAGCAAAAGAACACTGAAGAAAACAAAAACGGGGAGAGCAATCGGACCCAATAGCCTCAGAGGAAGCTCATGCCAGACATAACAGATTTTTGAAGGCATTGAAAGACCGGTTCCCAAAGTAGCACTTTAAAGAGTGGGGACACTAAAGATTTAGAAAAAGCTCAGACATTATGACCAAAAGAGAGCATGAACTAGAATGTATCCCTACCTACTGGGTGCCTGCTTTTTTCTTCTCTGCCACATTTTCTTGAGAACGATCTATAGAACCATCCAGAGCATCCTTGATGAAGACATGGAAAGAAGGAGGTGTGCTCTGCAGATGACAGTGCAGGGCAAGTTACGTCTTGACACTTGACACTGCTGCTCGAAAAGGACAGAAAATTCCCGATTCTTTTGTACATGTTGTTCCTTGACTAGAGAACAGCATGACATTCAGCAGCATCACATGGAGCCATAATTGGCTCTCCCCCAACAAAGGCTCTTTTGTACACATGTCAAAATAGTGTGAGATTCTTCAAAATATGTAACAACAAAACTTTGTTTAATGACCTCTATTTGGCTTTTAGACACACCTCACACTCTTTGATCTGGTGCCTTTGACCTCTAGCTGTGTCTTGTTCTGGACCCTCCATCTCTTACCTGCCTCAGGACATTTTCTCTGCCTGTCCCCAGTGCCTGAAATGCTCTCTCTCCTCGTTCTCCACCTCCAGACTTCTTTGGCTTCTTTTAAGTTCAGCTATAATTCCACCTTCTAGAGTAATCTAGAATTTTCAAATTCCTCTTAATTCTATTGCCTTCCCTTTGTTGGTTATTTACAAATTATCCTGTCCATAGCTCATTTGTACAGTCGTCTGTCTGCTGTTTCACTAGGTTGTGAGCTTCTGGAGGGCAGGGCCTGTCCTTTGCCTGTCTCTGTATCCCTAGTGCTTAGCACAGGGCCTGGCACATGGTAAGTAAGCACTTGATATTCATTCAGTTTAGTGATTGACCAACAACCCTCTGCTCATTCAAATGTATATGGTGTCAGAGCCTTACTAACTGTCAGATTCCATGAGAGATTGTAAAGGCCTCACAAGGTCCTTCCAGCTCTAACCACATGATAGCCACACCCAAGAGAAACTCAACCATTGCCTCCAAGTGGTCATGGCCAACCAGCTAAGCACAGCCACGCTTCTTAACCAGTTTGGCTGCAGGGTGATGAATCTTTCAGCCTCCATATTTCTTGAATTCTACTTACTCGCTATGAGGGTAGCTGCTGTCTCTATCAGAGAAGGCAGGACCTCACTGCCAATGGTCCAGATAGATTCCAGTGGTCTTATCACCATTCTTAGCATTCCCATTAACCAGTGGGAATTCTATTGAGGATGTTCAGGAGGACCAGGCCTCCTCTGATCCGCAGACCACTTGGCACCTATTTTCAGAATTTTCTCAGACCCCAGGAGTATCCACAAAATGCTGGATGGGTAGAGTTTCAAAGCAGTACTCATCCCAAAATAGCTCAGGAGATTGAAAACTGCAGCAAATCTCCAGCACACCCCGCCAGGATGCAGTTTCCATCTCACCTCCAATTACTGATAGCCTGATCATTTGAGGAAAAGAGAGAAACAGCTGATTTTTCAGATTTGAAGAATGAAAGCCCTTTAAGTCCAAGATTTCATTCCGATTCCCTATCTCTGATCAGGAAATCCCTTCCAAGCTAGATTTCAGAAAACAGCCATTAAAAACGCCATTGAAAACTTGGAAATTATCTCCTTACAGAATTGAGGACAGAACAAGCAGAGACTGGTGATGTTTGTGGGGTTTGGGGGGCTCCACACAGCTGAACAAGGGCTTAAGACAGTTTTCTGCACCTAGATTTGGGTGGGTGTCTATAAGTATGGCCAGTCAGCGTTCTCCTTTCTCTGCCCAGAGTGAACTGCATTCCTGGGCTTGGCCTGAGGAAAATGAATAAAGCCAGAAGCCAAGATGGGAACAAGGCTGGTCTGAAGAGAGGAAGGAGGAAGAAGAAGAAGCCCATTCATCAGCCTGAGATGACTTCAGTGCCAGAAGTTTTTATTACATTCCTATGATGCCCAAAACCCCATGCTGAGGGATGCAGACAGAAAAGTAATTCTAACAATAATCGATAGTGAGCTCTCCCATAATGCTCTAAAAGCTGGGTATACTTTGCCTAGGGTATTCCCTTGGTCCACTTCCTCTGTCAGAGAATGAAATGTGGTTAATCTGGCTTGATCTATCTTTTGGGAACTCAGAGATCCTGCTTCCATTTCTGAGTGTCCACTAACCTTCCATTCTAGAATTCACCAGAAACTCAAAGGAGAGCACCTTCACTCCCAGTCAGTATTCTGCAAGTTGGTTTTCTTCTTTGTTGAAAATCAGAACATCCTTCCTCCCTCTCCAGTCTCAAGGTTCCTCTCCCACTTCCAGAGGTCACTAACAAAAGACATCTGGTGAGGGGGCGGCTAGGTGGTGCAGTGAGTAAAGTACTGACCCTGGAGTCAGGAGGACCCAAGTTTGATTCCGGCCTCAGACATTTAATACCCACACAAAAAAATACTAGCCATGTAACCCTGGGCAAGTTACTTAACCCCAAATGCCCTCCAAAAGGCAAAAAAAAAAAAGACATCTGGTGAGCAATGGAGTCTGCCCTGGGATGGACTGTCACAGACCTAGAGATTCGAACTCACTAGGAGTGGCCCTGTGCTCTCTGACCCATATCATGGGTGTCAATTCCCCTCCATCCTTCACAGTCTCAAGCTCATTGTGATTAATCAAGAAAACAGAAAGCAAATGGGAGCTATCTTCAAAATACCATTGACCCAGCAGAAAGAGCCTCCCTGGGCTGCTGCCTAGGACCTCCCATGTCCTGAGGGGTCATCTGCAGGTGCCTTCTGTCACCTCCAAGCACAGAGAATGGCAGGATCTGTCACCATCACCCCTTTCTCCTTATTACATAGGGTTAGGGTCACACACACTCTTTCCATTTTGCCTGGAAGGTTCAAGGAAAGCCAAGCTGAGCTCTAGAATGGGAAAGTGCATCATTTCAAGTTTTCCTGGAAAGTCCCCCAAGTGGGGGACTTAGAAGCGATTGTCAAACCAGTCTGCTAAATGAAAACAACATGCATGGATTGTTTTTCCATTTTTCTGAACTGAATATATTTGTCATGTCTAAATTCATCATCTCACTCTTCCCCATCAGAAAGGTTGAGCTGCTGGTGTATTCTAACATGAGAAAGAAGACCTGGAGGCTCTCATTTGCCTTTCTTTCATTGATATACAGATGATCATGCCCAGGGGATGTGCTGCAAGTGAACCTCCCTGGGCCTCAGTTTCCCCTTCTGTAGTATGAAGGGGTTGGAGACCCTGATCTTCCAGGCTCCCTGTGATCCTTTTTCTGGGTCCCTCTGTGGCAGGCCACAGGAAAATTACCATTACTCACTCTTGTTTTCCATATTCATTTGGCCCTTCCCCGCTTACAAGTAAAGAACCAGGCACAATTCCATGGAGACTTTAAACCAAATAACCACTCTCCACCCCTGGACATCCAGGGGGGCCTCTCTGTGAAATGTAAAATCTCGTGCTTTGTATGAAACAGCATAGATAATAGGCTCTGGAATTGAATAAAAGGCAGCGGGCCCTTTTTTATCTTTTGTGACGCTGTCTGCGAGAAGGAACCCAGACAAAAGCCTGGTCCCCAAGAAGCAAGGATTCCGGAGTCCTTCCAATTTCTGCGAGGACTACTCCATTACTCCTGGAATGAAACAGAGGCTGCCTCAAACGGTTCTTTGAGGATGTCTAAGCTTTGTCCCAAGTTCTTAAAAATAGGAGCAGACAAAGATTTTCCCTCCTCTGTGAGGATTTTTTTTTCTATCTGAAAATGCCTGATGCTGGCCTAGAGCTCATTAGCAGAACAAAGGTTGGTTCTTCCATGTGCCTCTGGGGATGTCTGGCCCAGATGAAGAGCAAACCTTCTCCTCTAGGGGAGTCCAAGATGAAGGTGAGAAGCCCAGGCTGAGAAATGAAAAGCATTGCCTTTGAGGGCAGGAGGCAATGGCCTTGTGGGGAGGGATGCTGAGGGTCTCTCCTCGCTGGGGAGGGCGCTGGTCCACCAGCCAGCCAAAGGCTTGTCTGTAGGGACACCTGATGGCTGCTATCATGGTCCACTTATTTCAAGACCCTGCTCCAAGGCTCCTCTCCCCCATCAGCCATGGCCGCTTCCTTCCATCAATTCCCATAGCCAGAAGCTAAAGCCCCTCCTGACTACACCCCTTTGGATGAGCTCCAGCTTCTCAACTTTCCTCCTAAAATGTGGCATCCAAAGGTGGCCACCATCTTCCTTCTGGGTCTGGGGAGGACAGGGTCACTTCCTTCTTCCTAGAAGCCAGGCCCTTCCATGAAGCTGCAAATGCCCATAACACTCATGACCCCAGTGAGGGCGTCTTTGTGACAAACCCAGAGCTCACAGTCTGCTGAGAACCCCAGAGTCTTTTCAGAAAAAGGTCTGCATGGTCATGGTGTTGCATCTCACACCTGTGAAGCTGATTCTTTGAACCTTTACATTTATGCCTGTTGGATTACAGCCCAAGGTTCTAGTGTGTCAAGGTCTTTGGGATGTGATCTTGCTAAGCCTCGCTGGAAAGAAATGCCTTAGTGCCGGGCCATAGCAGGTGCCCAGCTCTGCCCAGGAGTCTCTAGCAGGTGGCCTTCTCACTCTGCCTCAGAGGGGTGGAAAGACCCTCCTCATTTGGTGAATTCTTCTGATTTAAGGAAGTACCCAGGCTGGCCAGGCTCACCTCTAAGCCAGCTCAGTTCCTGTTTCTGGACCACTTCTCCATTGTGCCCTCACTCAGCTCCCTACCTTTCAACTCCCTTTTGTGTATTTTTTCCCATTGGAATGTAAGCTTCTTTAGGGCAGGGACTGTCTTTCTGCTTGTAATTTATATTGCCAGCACTTTTCAGGGAGCTTGAGCCTTTCACCACAAGCACTTGGATGCTTTGTCTAATGTCCAATCTAATCTTTGGGCAGGAGAGGTTCCAAGCAGTGCAGCCTTTAGTAAGAGAGTGGATTGGGTGGGGAGGGCTTGAGGTGCAACCTGGCAGGAGGACCAGTGACATCTGCTGATGTCTTGGCTTGGCTAGTGAGTGAAATGGATTTAAGTGAGACAAAATCCCCAGTCTCACTTTTTTTTTTGGGGGGGGGGTCTGAATATGTGAGAAGGAGGGAGTGTGTAGAAAGAGAAAGGGGACCAGAGGAGGTGGGAA
Source organism: Petaurus breviceps papuanus (assembly GCF_028583685.1). NCBI lineage: Eukaryota > Metazoa > Chordata > Mammalia > Diprotodontia > Petauridae > Petaurus > Petaurus breviceps. The sequence goes on from NW_027186377.1 coordinate 820,113, forward strand.
GACAGAGACAGAGAGAGCCCTTCAGACTGAGGTGGGGAGTTCTGGAGCTGAAGGGGAGCTAGTCAGTCGGTCAGTAAACATTGATTATACTCCTACTATATGCTAAGCTCTGGAGATACAAAAAGAGACAAAAGCCAGCCCCCTGCCTTCAAGGAGCTCCCCGTCTAATGGGGGAGACAGCATGCAAGTAAAGGCACGGATAAATAAGAAACAATGAAAGGTCAAGGCACCAAGGAGCTGGGGAAGGCTTCCCATAGAGGGCGAGATTTGGGTTGGGACTTGAAGGAAGCCCAGAACAAGATGAGACATTCTATCTAATGAGATTAATGCAGGCAAAGTGCTTTGCAAATCTTAAATAAAGCCTACAGGAATGCAGCTATTGTTATCGGACTCACCCCCTTCCCACCCATCCCCCTTCAGGTAAGTGCCTAGCCATCACTAACTGGGGGTCCAGCCTCCAAGAGTAACCCATCATACATGGCCCAACCTCACAATGAAAGGCCTCCTCTGGCCTCCCTTTGCCTGGTCTGTATTATCTGACACCACCTGGCTTTCCTCTGGACACCTTAGCAGAGTGGTGGAGGGCACAGAGACAGGAGGCACACAATGCCCAGAGCGCCAAGCCAGGATCCCAAAAGAGCAGGGCAGGACAGCGGGCATTGGGATGAAGCAAAAGAATAGGAAAGCAGAAAGTGATAGATACAAAGCATTATACATGGGATTAAAAAATCAGCCTCACAAGTGCAAACTGGGGGATAGGGAGAAGCAGGAGTAGACAGCAATTTCCCTAAAAAGGTACTGCAGGGTCATGAACTGATGTCTCAGACGTAGCTGCCAAGAAAGTCAGTGCCATCTTGCATTTAATGGGGAGGTGGGGAGGTTCCAGAATGGAGGAGGAGCTGGTGCCACTGCAGTCACCCCAGCCAGACACCATCCAGAGGAATGCGAGGAGGGGTAACAATGAGCTGGAGGAGAGCAGGATGGGGATGGAGCGTGGGGAAGGAGGATGGGCTGGAGGGGCAGCAGGATGAGGCAGGGCTGCACGTCCAGCCACAGCCAGCCATGGAAGTCAGAGAGAGTGCTGGTGGTGGTCAGTGGGGACAAAGGTCAGCAGCTTTCCCCCTTCCCCAGCCAGCAAAGCCTCCACAGTTGGCCTAGAACAAAGGAGATAAGCAGTGACATGTGAGCAGTTTTCCCACCCACGTCTCTCAATCTCTTTTCTGTCTGAGAAAGGAGAACTCAGAGGAGACTGACCTCAGCCATAGGCTATGGTGAGAGGCCGGGCCTGACAATGGAACAGAGAGAGCCAGAGGGGACAAGAGACAAGGCACAGAAGAGCTTCAGAGAAACAGTCAGAGGAATCTTCTGGTAAAGTGTCCAAAGGGCAGACCTGACCCTGCCCATTGAGCAAGAAATCCATGGACAAGCTCTTATTAGGCACCTACTGTGTGCCAGGAGCTGCACTGGGTGACGGGGATACAAGGACAGTCAGTGGAATAATTAATGGAGGACCAGCATCTTAACTGGGGCCCCATGAAAGACTTAGACACACAAGGAGAATGCACACACACACACACACACACACACACACACTGCCAAGTGCTGAGAGATAAGGCTGGGGGGAGGGGACTGGCAGGTGATTGGAGTGGGAAAGGCTTCATGCAGAAGGAAGGGCTTGAGCTGCAGCAGACACGGGGGAAGGACTGTGAGGCAGGAGCAAGGAGGGAGGGTCAGCGCAAAGACGTGGAGATCAGAGACCAGAGATGAGGGGCTGTCCTGAGGGGCAGAGAGAAGAGCAATTCAGTTGCATCACAATGTAGCAGAGGGAGCCGTGACCAATGAGACTGCAAAGGTTGTTTAAGGTATTAAAATTTAATCCTGGAAATGATAGGGAGCCATCAGGATTTACTAAACAGAGGAGTACCCTGCTTCTCAGAACTGCACTTAAGGAAAATCCCTTTAGTAGCAGGATGGAGGATGGAGTGGAGTGGAGAGAAATGCAAGGCAGGGAGACCAGTGAAGAGGTGAGGACAGCCATCTAGACTGTCCAGATAAGGACCTGCAATCGGGGTGTCAGGTGTGAGAGGGGGGAAAGAGGAGGGCTCAGATCCCCGATGTTGTGGAGGGCTCCAAGATTTCGGCCACCTCTGCTGAGGACTTGCTCAGAAGGGGGCTTCATAGCCCCCGGCTGATGAGCTTAGCTGAGAAACAAGAAAGTTTCATTAGATTAAGGCTGAGGATAAGCATAGCTGAGTAACCACAGCACTTCTGCTAGAGAGAAGGGATCCTCTCTGGTCCCTCAGCTGAGGACATGGACAGAGTGTAAAGGAGAGGCTTACAAATCACAGCTCCCCCAGCAGAAGATGGAGGTACACCCTAGGTGCTGACTGAAACACCTCTAGTGAATGTCATTCCAGATCTTAGGTGCTGGAGTCACAAAATAGCCAGAAGAAAGAGAAAGGATGTGGCAGGGACCAGTGGGACCCCCTATTGTGACCTTGGGCTCCATTAAGAGAAAGACACACTTTCTAGGGATAGGGAGGTAATGAGTCTTCTGACCTCTGCCCAGGTCAGCCCTTATGTGGACAATTCTGCTCAGTTTTGAGAACACCATTTAGAAAGGACGTTGCTGAGTTGGAGAGTGTCCAGGGAAGGGGCCTGGAATCCATAATATATGAGAGATATTTGAAGGCCATTCAGCCTAAAGAAAAAAAGATGCAGGAGCCCCTGAGGACTGCCACATAGAGGAGGGAGTGAACTTGCTCTGTCCAGACAGGAGGAAGGAGCCAGAAACAATAAAGAGAGAGTGCAGGGAGGAAATTTTAGATGAGATGAAGTTAGGGAGAAAGCTTTCCTAACACTGAGCTCTACGAGGCAGGGGCTAGGCTGCTCCCCATCCCCTGGGGCCACAGGCAGGGTCACAGACATTTGTCCTCAGGTCTGGGTGTGACTGGGACACCCCGCCCCCCCTCAGAGACTCCAGGGCACTGCAGCTGTTGGCAGGGTGGGGCCCAGCCTCCTAAGCCCCCACTCTTGTTCCGTGGACCCTTGTCCAGCCTCGTCCCCCAGACTTCCACAGGGAGCTCTGGAGGACTTCTCCAGACTCCTCATTTAGCCCAACACTCCAGCCGGGCAAGATCGTTCCCCATGCTGATTCTGTCATCGGCCACATTAGCTATTCCTCCCACCCCTGTGTCAATCTCAGATTTGATAAGCATGCCATCTGTGCGCTTGGTAGCCAGGCTTGTTCTAGGCAGAATCGTGTTCTGAACCCCGCTCCTTAGAAAGCAGACAAAAGGAGCTTGTCTTTGCCTGGAGGGGCCCTGGACCAGAGACCGTGAAGCCATGTCTTAGCAAAGGAGGAGGAGGAAGAGGTGGGAGGGGGGAGGAGGAGGGGGAGGGGGGGGGGGGGGGGGGGGGGGGGGAGAGGGGGGGGGGGAGGGGGAGGGGGAGAAGAGGAAAGGAGGAAGAGAAAGAGAAAAACAAACCAAGAAGTCAAGGCCCAGAGACCCCAAGAGGATCCTGACCCAAGGCAGAGTGGGCTCCTCCCTGGGAAACCTGGGGACTGAAAAGCATCTGAGCTAATTTCACCAACCTGAGGTCTTTCCTCTTCCTGCCTGGAAGCAGGGGCCTGGCCCAGGTGACCCCGGGGGCACCTCAAAACGCAGCCTCCTTTGGCTCCTGTCTGCTCAGTCACCCTGGACACAAACAGACCAAGCCCAGATGAAACAGGTTTCCCCACATCTTCTTGAACCCCCTAATTTATGAAGTTTGTGTTCAAACCTTACTAACCGATAAACATGCCTTTTTCGGAGCTGTGCCCAAGATAAAAATGCCCAACTTTCTGGGCACATCTCCGAGGCTCCTGGTGCTGGAAGATGCTTGTCACCAACCCTGAGCCAGCGAACGTCTTGCCAGGGAACAGCTCGGCGAGCTGGGTACTCTCGACCCAGAATGCCAGCCGGCGCCTGGCAATAGGAGGCCAGCCTTTGCCAAAATGCCAAACTTGCCTGCACAGATTCCATCTGTCCTGGCACAGGGCGGGAGGAACGAGATGTGCCCCAAGCAGAAGGCAGCAAGGGGAGGGGACCAGAGTCAGTTGAGCTAAGCTTCTATGTAAAGGGGTGTCGTGGGGGGTGCTGGGGAGGAAGACCGACAAGCCCCCAAACAACCCCAAGGAGAACCAGCTGTCTCAGAGCTGGAGGGGTGACCAAACTGGCATCCAGTCTGGGCCTTCCACATGCAGACTTCAGGCAAAAAAAGTATCCCCATTAATGGAGAAACTGGGGCCCAGCAAAGTGAGTAGTGACCACTCACGTTTCTGATATAGTGGACAGAATGAGGATGAGGAGTCTGGAAGAGCTGGGTTCATATCCTGCTCCCGACTCTCACTCGTGATGACCCAAGTCAAGTGTCTTCAATGGAGCAGGACCGTTCTGGGCACCCAGGGAGGGCCCAAGATGAGCGAGGCAGGATATGTGTGGGGAGAAGCCCCCAGCCTCACAAGGGCTGTGTAATGGGAATGTAAATTTAAAGATCTTCCCTAACCCTAGGCTAAAGTGCACCTGGAGCCTGGGGTGGGAGGCTTGTTTTTCAGTAGATATTTCTTGATTGGCCAGTGAGTCAATAAGGTTGTTACATTCTCTGAGCCAGGAGAAGGCTATATAAGCCCTGATGTGTAGCTTTGTTTTGGGGCTCACTTTGAGAAGTGTTCTGTGATTTGATCTGGATTCTGGGAAGCCTTTGTCCAGAGCCCCCCAGCTTTGAAAAACCCAGATGTTGATTGGGTATGGATGTAATGGCTGGACAGTTTGGAAAGCTGTCTACTTGATCAGTTTCTGTCTTGATAATTCTGTCTGTATATTCTGAAGTTCGGGGTGCTGACTTCTTTCCCCTGAACTAGGTAAACGATACATGTTTGACTGATTAAAGTAAGCTTGTTAACCCATTTTGAGTTGCTTTCCTTTATCAAAGCAGATCCAAGAACCTGTATGGGCAGCAAACCCTGAGGACGCTTGGGGTGCTTGCTGCTACACTCCCCCAGCTCCTTTGAAGGGGGGCAGTGGGGTGCAGGGCCCAGGTCCGCAGGAAACTGACTTCTGGTGACACATCCGCTGGGACTAGTTCTGGGGCTCAGATAGCTGAGCTGCTTCACCTGCCAAAGGAAAGCAAAAACTGCATCGAGTGACGGCTGTGCCTGGGCATGAGTGCATGGAATATTGGATGAGCTGCCAGGAAACCCAGGTTCAAGTTCTGCTGCAAACACTACCTGTGTGACCCTGGACAAGTTACTCCTCTGTTTTTCCCTCTGTAAAGTGGGGCCAGCAGCCCTTGTCCTCCCTTCCTCGAAGAAGGCTGATGAAGAAAGCCCTCTGCAAGCCTCAGGGCACCACAGAAATAGGAGGGGCTATTGTGATAAGGGATTGCAAGAGGGATGTCAGGGAAGGCATTCTCAGTGGAGGGAAAGGTGTAAGCAAAGGTGCAGAGGTGGGGAATTATAGGGAGCCATCTGCCAGCAGGGAGGGAGGACTGCAGAGCTGTAAATGCTGAGTGTGAAGTAGCAGAAGGCAAGGCTAGGGTGGGACCAGGCTGTGGAGGGCCTCGAATGCCAAGCCAAGGACCCTAGGCTGCCTTCAGGAAGCACTGAAGGGGCCTCCAGGGATCTGAGAAGGGACAATTTCCAGAAGACTCAGCTCTCCCCCTAGAATCCTGGGCCCTCTTGTAGTGACATTCCTTACATCCTTGGCCAGAGGCCTGGAGCCCTGGGAGCCTAAGTCTGCTGCCTGCACTTGGATCCCCAAGGCCCAACAAGGGCAAGGCCTGCCCACGCCCTCCCAGCTCCTGTCTGTCAGAATCCCCCGTCCTGGAGCCCTCTGGCAGCCAGGCTGGCCAGCCTTGGTCACTGAGGCCAGGCTTAAGAGCCTCCGGGGCCCTGGGCACGAACAAGAGGGCACTGACCTTGGTGGTCTTTGTTCTGCATTCAAGGCCTTTCACTGCAGCCTGAGATGGCCTGAGCTTCTGGATACCCCACCCCCAGCAGGATCACATCGAGTCCTATCACCCTTCTGGACTCAGTTTCCACATTTGTAAAATGGGGATGTGGGGTGGGAGGGGTGGGCCGGCCCTCCCTCCCATCTCCGAGCCCATTCCTGTGGGCTCTGGAACGATCCGCTTGTACTGCACCCAGGGGCTGATGTGTGTTTCCAGATTTTGGTCAAATACTGTGCATCTTGGGTGGGAGTGTCTGGCAGGCCTGGTGCATTGGCTTGGGACAGTCAGCGCGTGGGCTTCCTGGGATGCGCTTCCCTCGGGTTCTGGGGCTGGTAGAGAACGGTGCCAGGAAGGGGCTGGCTGCTGAACGTGGGCCTGAGACAGACATTCAGGCAGCCCAGGCCGCTGGGGAGGGGCTGGGGGCCTGGGGATGGACGGCCCAGGATGGACCAAGGCTGGACAGAGGCCGGGGGGTCCTGAGCCCACAGCACCCACACACGTGCACACAGACACACTGACACACATGATACACAGACACACACACTATTCATATGCGTGGCCTTAGACGCTTGCTGGCTATCTTTGTGGCTGCTTCATTTTCCTCACCTGTGAAAAGAGGTTGTCAGACTCAATGGCTCTGAGGTCCCTCAAACTCTAAATATCTGATTCTATGATTCTGTGACCCTGTAGCAGCAAGCACCCCGGCGTCCTCAGGGTTTGCTGCTACCACAGGTTCTTGGATCTGCTTTGTTAAAGGAAAGCAACTCAAAATGGATTAACAAGCTTACTTTAATCAGTCAGACATATATTGTTTACCTTGTTCAGGAGAAAAGGTCAGCACCCTGAACCTCAAAGTATACAGGCATAATTATCAAGACAGAAACATCAAGTAGACAGATTTCCAAACTGTCCAACCATTACATCCATACCCAGTCAACATCTGGGTTTCCACATTCTGGGTTTTTCAAAGCCGGGGGACTCTCAACAACGGCTTCCCAGAATTCAGATCAAATCACAGAACACTTCTCAAAGTGAGTCCCAAAACAAAGCTACACATCAGGGCTTATATAGCCTTCTCCTGGCTCAGAGAATGTAACAACCTTATTGACTCACTGGCCAATCAAGAAGTATCTACTGAAAAACAAGCCTCCCTCCCCAGGCTTCTGGTGCACTTTAGCCTAGGGGCAGGGAAGATCTTTAAAATTTACATTTGCATTACAGACCCTGACAAGGGTTCAGTGAGGTTTGGGCCTTAAGTATTAATGTGCCCATTTTGTTGGTGTGGAGACTGAGGCAGAGTCATGGGGCTCTGGTAAGAGACAGGATTTAGGCCCAGGTCCCTCCCCTCTCTGAAGTCCATCACTCTGCCTGGACATCCCTCTTCCAAGCCCAGCCTCCAGCCCTGCCCAGCCTGCCCACCCTCGCCCCTGGGCTGGACCCCTCCCTTGGTGCCGGAGAGCCCTGGACCTCAACAGGCTCCTCACGGATTTCCAGAACACGGGTAGAAGCCCTGCCTGCACCCACTGTCCCTAACCTGCTCCTTGAGTGAATCCTCATGATTCCAATGAGGGGAGGTCACCCCCAAGCCTCAGGCTGGTCAGGAGCCACACGTGGAGGTTTGGACCTTTGTCTGGGCTCCAAACAGAGGCGATTGTTCTGGAACCCATGATCACAGCCTGAGGATAACGGGTTTGGGAGTGGTTCATATATCGCCTGACAGACAGACAGACAGAGACAGAGAGACAGACAGACAGAGACAGAGAAATAGAGATACAGAGACAGAGAGAGACAGACAGAGGGAGGGAAAGGGAGAGGGAAAGAGAGAGAGGGAGGAAGACACAGAGAAAGGAGAGAGACAGAGAGAGGAGAGGAAAGAGAGAGAGAGAGAAAGAGAGGAAGGGAGGGAGAGACAGACAAAGACAGAGAGAGAGACAGAGAGACAAAGAGAAGGAGAGACAGACAGAGACAGAGAGAGACACAGAGAGAGGACAGAGAGAGAAAGAGAGGGAGGGAGGGAGGGAGGGAGGGAGAGACAGACAGACAGAGAAAGAGAGAGAGTGGAGAGGGAGGAAGGGAGGGACAGAGAGAGAGAGAGGAGAGAGGGAGGGAGGGAGAGAGAGAGACAGAGAGAGAAGAAACGAGGAGAGACTGGGAGAGGGGAGAAGAAGAGAGGAGGGGAGGGGAGAAGAAGAGAGGAGGGGAGGGGAGAAGAAGAGAGGAGGGG